>NC_083579.1:41514470-41839470 GCF_027579695.1 Neoarius graeffei | reverse complement strand
ACGTTTTCTGGATGCTGCTGTACAACCAATATGGTGTGTGTGTGTGTTTTCATTGTATGAGGGAGTGTGTCTGTATATGGTTATGGGTTTGTATTATGGTTGGGGTACTTCTATGAAGGGATTCCAGATTTCTGTAAAAATTGGTATATTTTCCTTACAGTGGGGAAAATAATTATTTGATCCCCTGCTGATTTTGTATGTTTGCCTGGTTACAAAGAAATGAGCAGTCTATAATTTTTATGGTACTTTTATTTTAGCAGATAGAGACAGAATATCAACAAAAAAAGTCCAGAAAAAGCACATTATATAAAGGCTATAAATTCATTTGCATTTGATTGAATGAAATAAGTATTTGATCCCCTACAAACCAGCAAGAATTCTGGCTCCCACTGACTGGTTACTGTATGTGCCCATGAGGCACACAGATTAGTCTGTCACTTTAAGAAAGTACTCCTAATTTCTACTCATTATGGTTATAAAAGACACCTGTCAACAGAATCAACCTCTTTCAACCTCTCCACCACCATGGACAAGACCAAAGAACTTTCAAAGGACACCAGGGACAAGATTGTAGACCTGCACAAGGCTGGAATGGCCTACAAGACCATCAGCAAGAACCTTGGTGAGAAGGAGACAACTGTTAGTACAATTATTAGAAAATGGAAGAAATACAAAATTACCATCAATTGCCCTCAACCTGGAGCTCCATGCAAGATCTTGCCTCATGGGGTAAGGATGATCATGAGAAGGGTGAGGGATCAGCCCAGAACTACATGGTAGGAGCTTGTTAATTATCTCAAGGCAGCTGGGACCATATTCACCAAGAAAACCATTGGTAACATACTACGCCGTAATGGATTGAAATCCTGCAGTGCCCGCAAGGTCCCTCTGCTCAAGAAGGCACATGTACAGGCCTGTCTGAATTTTGCCAGTGAGCACCTAAATGATTCAGAGAAGGCTTGGGAGAAGGTGATGTGGTCAGATGAGACCAAAATTGAACTCTTTGGCATCAACTCAACTCGTCATGTTTGGAGGGAGAGAAATGCTGAATACAATCCTAAGAACACCATCCCCACCATCAAGCATGGAGGTGGAAACATTATGCTTTGGGGCTGTTTCTCTGCTAAGGGTACAGGACAACTTCACCGCATTAAGGGGCTGATGGATGGGGCCATGTACCATAAAATCTTGGAAGAGAACCTCTTTCCCTCAGTCAGAGCACTGAAGATGGGTCGTGGATGGGGCTTCCAGCATGACAACAACACAAAACATATGGCCACGGCAACAAAGGAGTGGCTCAAGAAGAAGCACATTAAAGTCATGGAGTGGCCTAGCCAGTCTGCAGACCTTAATCCGATAGAAAATTTGTGGAGGGAGCTGAAACTTCGTGTTGCCAAGCGACAGCCTCGAAACCTTCAGAATTTGGAGAGGATCTGTAAAGAGGAGTGGACCAAAATCCCTCCTGAGATGTGTGCAAACCTGGTGACCAACTACAAGAAATGTCTGACTTCTGTGCTTGCCAACAAGGGTTTCTCCACCAAGTACTAAGTCATCTTTTGCTTAGGAACCAAATACTTATTTCACTTGATCAAATACAAATGAATTTATAACCTTTATATGTGTTTTTTTCCCCTGGACTTTTTTGTTGATATTCTGTCTATTTGTTAAAATAAAAGTGCCATAAAAATTATAGACCACTCATTTATTTGTAACCAGGCAAATGTACAAAATCAGCAGGGGATCAAATAATTATTTTCCCCACTGTATGTGACACGATTTGTTTTTCAAGTGAAAAAGAGAAAAAAAAAGAAAAAAGAGAGAAAAGATAAATTCATTAATTGTGGTAATAAAGTAAGAATATGTTATTGTGTTTGTGCATGAATATGTGCATGGGGCTCAGGGTGTACATAAGTATGTGTATCTATATGTGCAATAATATGTAGGAGCGGGTGGCACGGTGGTGTAGTGGTTAGCGCTGTCGCCTCACAGCAAGAAGGTCTTGGGTTCGAGCCCCGGGGCCGGTGAGGGCCTTTCTGTGCGGAGTTTGCATGTTGTCCTCGTGGGTTTCCTCCGGGTGCTCCGGTTTCCCCCACAGTCCAAAGACATGCAGGTTAGGTTAACTGGTGACTCTAAATTAACCGTAGGTGTGAGTGTGAATGGTTGTCTGTGTCTATGTGTCAGCCCTGTGATGACCTGGCAACTTGTCCAGGGTGTACCCCGCCTTTCGGCCATAGTCAGCTGGGATAGGCTCCAGCTTGCCTGCGACCCTGTAGAAGGATGAAGCGGCTAGAGATAATGAGATGAGATATGTAGGAGTAGCGTTAGCTCACAGGCAAATTTAGAAGGGAAATAATTGGTTTCTGGGTTTGCAAAATGTATTCAGATTGCTTTTTTTTTTAAGGAAGCTGTCATTTTTTTCTTGTAATATGTGTTCTGTAATTAATTGAGTCCATAATGATGTAAAGAGTTTATGTCTAGTTTTCCAATTCATGAGTATTGTTTTCTTGGTGATAACAAGGGTGACTAATACTAATTTTGAGTTATGATATTGTTGGTCAAGAGTTAGATCTCTGAATAGGCAGAACTCTGGGGATAGTGGGATGGTGCAGTTCAGAACCAAAGATATGATGTAGGTGATATATTCCCAGAATTGATGAACTGGTGGACAGTGACATGTGGCATGAGTATAGATGTGTGTGGTATCGAGTGAGCAGTGAAAGCATATGTCAGAGGCATTGAAGCCCATTTTGTGCATTTTATGTTGAGTGAGGTGTGTTCTGTGTATTAATTGTAGATAAGGTCATTGTGGTCCCAGAAGTTGGCATCAGTAGAGATGGACAAGTCATCTTCTATCCATCCATCCATCCATCCATGGGCATTGCCACCATTGAATGTGAAGAGGACGTGTCCATTTCACATTTCATAATTCTTCGTTTGGACCCCCCCACATTTAACATAAAATATTAGTTCACCCAGCGCCGTTTCTATTGCTTTGTGAAAGAATCCATTCCACTTGATCGATAAGAGAAGACACATACCACTGAAAATCCACTCCGGGTTTTCTGGGCGTTATCTACAACAACTCACCGCACACAGGTGAAGTGAATCTCAGTGCAAGCAGAGACATTTTGGTGCAAGGTGCAGCTGCTCGAAAGTGGAGGAGGTAACGTCAGCCCCATTGCCACCTCACAATGTCTAGCTTTTGCTAAAACCTTATTCTTTTGTTATATGCCCTCAAAATTAACCCTAGGCCACGTTAAATTAATGTTCAACTAAACAATGAAATAAGCTTAGCCTAATGGGTTATTCCATTATGCTGGATGTTATTCCAGGTGGATCGTTAAGGAAAGGGGGAAAAAGTTATGAAGTGGTAGAAATTGTGGTGGCACCAGTGTAAGAAGGAGATATATCTATAAATCTATTTGTTATACTAATCTGTAAATGCTACTGTAGTACTACCATTGCATGGAGGTTGACAAAACTGCACTTGTTCATTGTGTGAAGTTATCTTTTATACAGTATGTCATTGCTTGATACAGTGTGATTTTGTGTTATGAAGCCTGCATGATGCCATGTCATTTTTGTTATAAGTATCACTAAATCAGAAAAAAGTAAAATGCACCCACTAAAGTCACTGTTGGTGGTTAACAAATTTGCACCTGTTCATTGTGTGAAGTTGTTTTTTATGTGTCACTGTTGCTTGACACAGTGTGATTTTGTGTTATGAAGTTTGCATGATGCCATGTCATGCCTGTTCATTGTGTGAAATTATGAATATTCTTATTTTTAAACATACAGTTGAGTGTCACTATTGCTTGACACAGTGGCATGTTGTGTTACATCTAAAACTAAATAAAAAAGGAAACACAAAATAAAAAGTAAAATGCACCCATAAAGTCATTGTTGGTGATAAATTGTGTCACATTCATCTCATTATCTTAGGCATAGCAGTGGGTTTAAAAACAGGCTGATGAATATATGCACTAGTTGAATGAGGACTTATTGTTGAGTCTCTAAAATAGTCATTGAATTAAGTGACTTTTGTAGGTAAAATTAGGTGTTTAACAACTTGTTAAAAATACACTAGAATGCAGGAAATGGCATCTCATCTCATCTCATTATCTCTAGCCGCTTTATCCTTCTACAGGGTCGCAGGCAAGCTGGAGCCTATCCCAGCTGACTATGGGCAAAAGGCGGGGTACACCCTGGACAAGTCGCCAGGTCATCACAGGGCTGACACATAGACACAGACAACCATTCACACTCACATTCACACCTACGGTCAATTTAGAGTCACCAGTTAACCTAACCTGCATGTCTTTGGACTGTGGGGGAAACCGGAGCACCCGGAGGAAACCCACACGGACACGGGGAGAACATGCAAACTCCGCACAGAAAGGCCCTCGCCGGCCCCGGGGCTCGAACCCAGGACCTTCTTGCTGTGAGGCGACAGTGCTAACCACTACACCACCGTGCCGGAAATGGCATCTAATTAATTAAAAATTTTCTGGGGGAGGACCCCCCACCAGTGTGTCCCCCCCACATTAAAAATGCTTCTGATGCCCCTGCATCCATCCATCCATTATCTGTAGCCGCTTGCCTTGTGAGCTTTTGTCAAGGAATCCAGTTATCCTGTACAGGGTCAAAGGTAAAGCTGGAGCCTATCTTAGCTGACTATAGGCGAGAGACGGGGTACACCCTGGACAAGTCACCAGGTCATCGCAAGGCTGACACATAGAGACAAACAACCATTCACACTCACACTTATGATCAATTTAGAGCCACCAATTCGCCTAACCTGCATGTCTTTGGACTGTGGGGGTAAACTGGAACACCCCAAGGAAACCCACGCAGACATGGGGAGAACATGCAGATTCCACACAGAAAGGCCCACTGGGCTTGAACCCAGGACCTTCTTGCTGTGAGGTGACATTGCTAACCACTACACCACTGTGCCACCCAGATAAATCATCTTCTCATTTGTTTTTGGGTATGGCAATGGTTGGATCTATAGTAGATGGCAGTTTATAGAGTTTTGAGAGCTGTTTCTTAGAGTCAGATATTGTAATAAACTTTCTGAGTAAAGGAGGATGTTGAAGATTATTAGAAGCAATATTGATTTTTGTTTTAAGTGCACTTTTGATTTGTATGTATAGTAGAAAATGATCTCTACTGATGCCATACCTCTGGCTCAATTCTTCAAAGCTAAGGAGAATGTTGTTACTAAAGATGTGATGGAGATGGGAGATTCCTTTTTGTTTCCAGATTTGAGATTTTATTGGGGTTTTATTGACCAAGAAGTCTGGATTTGACCAGATTGGTGTGCGTTTGCAAGGTGTCATATCAAAGTTTGTCATTGTGGTTATCTTCCACCAGGCTGTCAGCATTGCTGAGATGACCGGGTTTTTATAACAGGGGGTGCTGAGATGATACTTAAGTGAAAGTAAAACAATGTGCTTCGGTGAATGTAAACATTTTAAATGTACTCAAGTATTTATAGTTAAACAATAAATGTTTCAAACTGTTTTTAAATTAATGTCACATTTTCATGTAAAAATGAACTTTATTATTTATCTAAAATTGTTTTAAAGTTATTTTGTCTGAAAACATCATTCAGTTTCTGTACATTTGCAATATTTACAATTATTTACTTTTTCACTTGCTGCCTAGCCAAACATGTTAACTATGAGAATCAGTGCTAATCTAACCAGGCATTAACAAAGAAAACAGGCTAACGTAGTTAACTATAGCCACTTAGTGGTTTCAAATTAATGAAACTTACCTCAACATCCTTTTTCAAGGTCACCATAAATGATGAACTGACATGATTCTTTAAAGTATTTTTTTCTACATTGATGAATTTAATTGGATGATGTAAACTGAAATGATTGAAATGGATTAAATGGAAATAATTTGATGTATAGGATAGAGTCATTGGTTGGATGGATGAAGAAGGTTTAAACAAACAAACAAACAAACAAAAAAAAAAAAAAAAAAAAAAGTAAGATTTTTACCTTGGAAATGTAATTAAGTAACAATAAGCGTATTTGATTTTAGTAACAATAAAGTAAAATATAAATATGTGTAATTTATACTTTACTAATTTACAACCCTGATTCCAAAAAAGTTGGGACAAAGTACAAATTGTAAATAAAAACGGAATGCAATAATTTACAAATCTCAAAAACTGATATTGTATTCACAATAGAACACAGACAACATATCAAATGTCGAAAGTGAGACATTTTGAAATTTCATGCCAAATATTGGCTCATTTGAAATTTCATGACAGCAACACATCTCAAAAAAGTTGGGACGGGGCAATAAGAGGCTGGAAAAGTTAAAGGTACAAAAAAGGAACAGCTGGAGGACCAAATTGCAACTCATTAGGTCAATTGGTCATTAACATGACTGGGTATAAAAAGACCATCTTGGAGTGGCAGCGGCTCTCAGAAGTAAAGATGGGAAGAGGATCGCCAATCCCCCTAATTCTGTGCCGACAAATAGTGGAACAATATCAGAAAGTTCGACAGTGTAAAATTGCAAAGAGTTTGAACATATCATCATCTACAGTGCATAATATCATCAAAAGATTCAGAGAATCTGGAAGAATCTCTGTGCGTAAGGGTCAAGGCCGGAAAACCATACTGGGTGCCCGTGATCTTCGGGCCCTTAGACAGCACTGCATCACATACAGGCATGCTTCTGTATTGGAAATCACAAAATGGGCTCAGGAATATTTCCAGAGAACATTATCTGTGAACATAATTCACCGTGCCATCCGCCGTTGCCAGCTAAAACTCTATAGTTCAAAGAAGAAGCCGTATCTAAACGTGATCCAGAAGCGCAGACGTCTTCTCTGGGCCAAGGCTCATTTAAAATGGACTGTGGCAAAGTGGAAAACTGTTCTGTGGTCAGACGAATCAAAATTTGAAGTTCTTTATGGAAATCAGGGATGCCGTGTCATTCGGACTAAAGAGGAGAAGGACGACCCAAGTTGTTATCAGCGCTCAGTTCAGAAGCCTGCATCTCTGATGGTATGGGGTTGCATTAGTGCGTGTGGCATGGGCAGCTTACATATCTGGAAAGACACCATCAATGCTGAAAGGTATATCCAGGTTCTAGAGCAACATATGCTCCCATCCAGACGACATCTCTTTCAGGGAAGACCTTGCATTTTCCAACATGACAATGCCAAACCACATACTGCATCAATTACAGCATCATGGCTGCGTAGAAGAAGGGTCCGGGTACTGAACTGGCCAGACTGCAGTCCAGATCTTTCACCCAGAGAAAACATTTGGCGCATCATAAAACGGAAGATATGACAAAAAAGACCGAAGACAGTTGAGCAACTAGAATCCTACTTTAGACAAGAATGGGTTAACATTCCTATCCCTAAACTTGAGCAACTTGTCTCCTCAGTCCCCAGACGTTTACAGACTGTTGTAAAGAGAAAAGGGGATGTCTCACAGTGGTAAACATGGCCTTGTCCCAACTTTTTTGAGATGTGTTGTTGTCATGAAATTTAAAATCGCCTACTTTTTCTCTTTAAATGATACATTTTCTCAGTTTAAACATTTGATATATCATCTATGTTCTATTCTGAATAAAATATGGAATTTTGAAACTTCCACATCATTGCATTCTGTTTTTATTTACAATTTGTACTTTGTCCCAACTTTTTTGGAATCGGGGTTGTACACAATTTGTAGTGATGAACAACTTGTGCCTGTGATGCTCTGAGCAGCCCTGTTGATATGATGTTGTTTGCTGAACTCAGGGTTGAAGGGACCTTCCTGAGTTTCTGAGTAGGAATTCCTAGCTGAGAGGCCATTTTCTTTTGTTTTTCCTCATTGGAGGTTGGAAATTCTGAACTACAGTGGGGCAAAAAAGTATTTAGTCAGTCACCAATTGTGCAAGTTCTCCCACTTAAAAAGATGAGAGAGGCCTGTAATTTTCATCATAGGTATACCTCAACTATGAGAGACAAAATGAGAAAAAAAAATCCAGAAAATCACATTGTCTGATTTTTAAAGAACTTATTTGCAAATTATGGTGGAAAATAAGTATTTGGTCAATAACAAAAGTTCATCTCAATACTTTGTTATATACCCTTTGTTGGCAATGACAGAGGTCACACGCTTTCTGTAAGTCTTCACAAGGTTTTCACACACTGTTGCTGATATTTTGGCCCATTCCTCCATGCAGATCTCCTCTAGAGCAGTGATGTTTTGGGGCTGTCGCTGGGCAACACGGACTTTCAACTCCCTCCAAAGATTTTCTATGGGGTTGAGCCCTGGAGACTGGCTAGGCCACTCCAGGACCTTGAAATGCTTCTTACGAAGCCACTCCTTCATTGCCCGGGTGGTGTGTTTGGGATCATTGTCATGCTGAAAGACCCAGCCACGTTTCATCTTCAATGCCCTTGCTGATGGAAGGAGGTTTTCACTCAAAATCTCACGATACATGGCCCCATTCATTCTTTCCTTTACACGGATCAGTCGTCTTGGTCCCTTTGCAGAAAAACAGCCCCAAAGCATGATGTTTCCACCCCCATGCTTCACAGTAGGTATGGTATTCTTTGGATGCAACTCAGCATTCTTTCTCCTCCAAACACGACAAGTTGAGTTTTTACCAAAAAGTTCTATTTTGGTTTCATCTGACCATATGACATTCTCCCAGTCCTCTTCTGGATCATCCAAATGCTCTCTAGCAAACTTCAGATGGGCCTGGACATGTACTGGCTTAAGCAGGGGGACATGTCTGGCACTGCAGGATTTGAGTCCCTGGCGGCGTAGTGTGTTACTGATGGTAGCCTTTGTTACTTTGGTCCCAGCTCTCTGCAGGTCATTCACTAGGTCCCCCCATGTGGTTCTGGGATTTTTGCTCACCGTTCTTGTGATCATTTTGACCCCACGGGGTGAGATCTTGTGTGGAGCCCCAGATCAAGGGAGATTATCAGTGGTCTTGTATGTCTTCCATTTTCTAATAATTGCTCCCACAGTTGATTTCTTCACACCAAGCTGCTTACCTATTGCAGATTCAGTCTTCCCAGCCTGGTGCAGGTCTACAATTTTGTTTCTGGTGTCCTTTGACAGCTCTTTGGTCTTGGTCATAGTGGAGTTTGGAGTGTGACTGTTTGAGGTTGTGGACAGATGTCTTTTATACTGATAACGAGTTCAAACAGGTGCCATTAATACAGGTAACGAGTGGAGGACAGAGGAGCCTCTTAAAGAAGAAGTTACAGGTCTGTGAGAGCCAGAAATCTTGCTTGTTTGTAGGTGACCAAATACTTATTTTACTGAGGAATTTACTAATTAATTCATTAAAAATCCTACAATGTGATTTCCTGGATTCTTTCCCCCCATTTTGTCTCTCATAGTTGAGGTATACCTATGATGAAAATTACAGGCCTTTCTCATCTTTTTAAGTGGGAGAACTTGCACAATTGGTGGCTGACTAAATACTTTTTTGCCCCACTGTATGAGCTTTAGTCAAATGCAGCATAAGAACCTACAATGGTTTAACTAGAGTTAGCATGCTAACTAGAGTTACATTAGCAAGGACTGTCATGACATCACTTTCAAGTACACATAGACTGTTATTTGTACTACATTTGGCAGACACTCTTATCGGGGGGGGGGGGCTTATGTTTATCTCATTTATACAACTACCCACTATAGCATTTTAGTTAGCATTGCTAGGTTAAAGATATGCCATTAATACAGAAAGCCAAGTTATAACAAGAAAAACATGTAACATTTTGCTTATACTGATTTGTGAGAAAGGTCACAGGTGGCATCACTGTCTTTTTCTTTGTAATGAAAACCTACTTCATTCTTTATTTCATTCAAACAGTTCAAAGCTTTATACAGATTACCTTTACATACCTGTGCTGGGTGCTTGCTGATTTCAGACTGACATAGAGTAGAGTGAAGGGGCACTGGGGAGTACCTATAAATTAACCCAAGAGAGGCCATCCCTAACCCTAACCCTAATTCTAGGTTTCTTCAGCCTTGTAATATACTTGTGCTGAGGGCATGGTTTAAACTGTTAATTTTAACCATTTTCTGCACATGCTTCGATATATTCTACAACTTTCTTACGATACAGTGGTGCTTGAAAGTTTGTGAACCCTTTAGAATTTTCTATATTTCTGCATAAATATCACCTAAAACATCATCAGATTTTCACACAAGTCCTAAAAGTAGATCAAGAGAACCCAGTTAAACAAATGAGACAAAAATATTATACTTGGTCATTTATTTATTGAGGAAAATGATCCAATATTACATATCTGTGAGTGGCAAAAGTATGTGAACCTTTGCTTTCAGTATCTGGTGTGACCCCCTTGTGCAGCAATAACTGCAACTAAACGTTTCAAGTAACTGTTGATCAGTCCTGCACACTGGCTTGGAGGAATTTTAGCCCATTCCTCCATACAGAACAGCTTCAACTCTGGGATGTTGGTGGGTTTCCTCACATGAACTGCTCGCTTTAGGTCCTTCCAATACATTTTGATTGGATTAAGGTCAGGCCTTTGACTTGGCCATTCCAAAACATTATTCTTCTTTAACCATTCTTTGGTAGAACGACTTGTGTGCTTAGGGTCATGTCTTGCTGCATGACTGACCTTCTCTTGAGATTCAGTTCATGGACAGATGTCCTGACATTTTCCTTTAGAATTCGCTGGTATAATTCAGAATTCATTGTTCCATCAATGATGGCAAGCCATCCTGGCCCAGATGCAGCAAAACAGGCCCAAACCATGATACTACCACCACCATGTTTCACAGATGGGATAAGGTTCTTATGCTGGAAGGCAGTGTTTTCCTTTCTCCAAACACAACGCTTTTCATTTAAACCAAAAAGTTCTATTTTGGTATCATCCATCCACAAAACAATTTTCCAATAGCCTTCTGGCTTGTCCATGTGATCTTTAGCAGACTGCAGATGAGCAGCAATGTACTTTTTGGAGAGCAGTGGCTTTCTCCTTGCAACCCTGGTATGCATATCATTGTTGCTCAGTGTTCTCCTTTTCTCAGTGTTCTCTTTTTCTCTCCTCCTGTGTAAAGTCCACAAGCGGAGGCCATCTGATCTGCTTTAATATCAACAGATCTTCATTTAAGGTACGTGAATCTTTTCATCATGGCACACCTTCAGCCTGTTCAGTGTGCTGAGTGCAGGATGTTTAGTCATTCTTCCTCCGTCACTAGCGATAGCTTTATTAGCTTTACTTGTGATAAGTGCAGATTAGTTAGCTCTCTGACGGAGAAGATTTCAGTGCTAGAAGCGCGTGTCCAGGCTTTAGAGCAGGTTAGTGAGCGTGAGAACAGTGTAGTTTCTGTTAGGGAAAGTCTGGATGCCCTAGGTGGAGTTAGCAATCCCCCAACTCCGGCATTAGAGCCCTTACAGCGGGGCGAATGGGTGACGGCTCGGCGGCATAAGCGTAGAGCCAAAGCTACCGCTGAGGCTCGCCCACGGGAGCACCACTCCTCTCTGCGTCACGTGTCGAACAGGTTTGCTCTCCTTAGTGATGCACCCACTGAGAAACCTGAAAGAGCTCTGGTTATAGGGGACTCTATCATACGGCATGTGAAATTAGCTCAGCCTTTAGGGGCACCAGCAGCTTTAGTCAGGTGTATTCCGGGAGCCAGGGCGCCGGACATAGCAGGTAATCTTAGGGTCCTAGGCAAGCACAGGTTCTCAAAGATAGTTATCCATGCAGGAGCTAATGATATACGCCTTCGTCAGTCTGAGGTTACTAAGAGTAACTTTGTAGAGGTGTTTAAATTAGCGAAGGCGATGTCCGATGCTGTAGTATGCTCTGGCCCCATCCCAATGCGGCGTGGCGATGTAGCTTACAGCAGGTTATGGTCGCTGAACTGCTGGCTGTCCAGGTGGTGCTCTGAAAACAGTGTGGGCTTTATAGATAATTGGGCTAATTTTGAGGGCACTGCTGGCCTGTTAGGGCGGGACGGTATCCATCCCACTCGGGAAGGTGCTGCTCTCATTTCCTGCAGCATAGGTCATAGTCTCAGAACAGGCCTAGTTAATTTCTAATTTCTGACAATCCAGAGCCAAGGCCAGGGAGCAGACGAACAGGCTAAACCGACTGTCTGCTAGCTGCACAGAGTCGTCACTCAGGGCCCACTACATCGAGACTGTGTCTGTTCCCCGAGCTCAACAAAAAGGTAGAAATTTTCAGAAAATTTTCAGAGAGTTTGTTCCAGTAACCTAATCAATATAAAATTAGATCAGACTGACTGTACAGCTGCTGCCAGCACCTTTGATCTAAAGGTGGGGCTATTAAATATTAGATCTCTTACATCTAAAGTGCTAATGGTTAATGAACTCATTACTGATCAGGAGTTTAATGTACTGTGTTTAACAGAAACATGGATTAAGCCAAATGAATATATAGCATTAAATGAAGCGAGTCCTCCTGGATACAGTTATATACACCAGCCTCGTCTAACTGGCAGAGGAGGAGGCGTCGCGGTTATTTATAACGATTATCTAGGTGTAACACACAAACCTGGTTATAAATTTAATACATTTGAAGTTCTTCATACTCATATAATGTATGTAGCCTCGAAAAATAAGTCTACCCAGTTAATTCCATTACTTATTATTTACAGGCCCCCGGGGCCATATTCTGAGTTTCTTTCTGAATTTGCAGATTTTATCTCAGATTTGGTTATTTCCTTAGACAAAGCTTTAGTTGTCGGAGATTTTAATATTCACTTTGATAACCCAGAAGACCCTTTAAAAACAGCGTTTGTGTCCATCTTAGATTCAGTCGGGATTAAGCAGAATGTCATAGGACCGACCCATAATGGTGGTCACACCCTTGATCTAATACTAACATTCAGATTAAACGTAGACAATATAGTCATACTTCCACAGTCTGAAGTTATCTCAGATCATTGTCTCATCTCATTCAAAATATGTCTGAGTAATAATATATGCACCTCACCACGCTACTGTATTAAACGTACTTTCACGTCAACTACTGCACAGAGCTTTATAAATGATCTCCCAGAGCTGTCAACTTTGATTGGGTCACTGTCAGCCCCTGCAGAACTCGATCAGGCAACTGAATGCTTAGAGTCAACATTCCGCCATACTTTAGATAATGTAGCTCCTCTAAAAAGGAAAATGGTCAGAGACAAAAAATTAGCACCCTGGTATAATGATGACACTCGCACTTTAAAACAGACCACTCGAAAATTGGAATGTAAATGGCGTCAAACAAAATTGGTAGTGTTCAAATTGGCGTGGAAGGAGAGCTTCCTGAAGTATAGAAAAGCTCTTAGTGCTGCGAGATCAACATATCTCTCCTCCCTAATAGAAGATAACAAAAATAATCCTAGATTCCTATTTAATACTGTAGCAAAATTAACCAGGAATAAGTCCACTATAGACAGATGCACACCTGCAGTATGTAGTAGCAACGACTTCATGAATTTTTTTAATGACAAAATTGAGAATATCCGACAAAAAATTCAAACTACTAATTTAAGGTTAGACAATGAAAGTGACCTCGTAGTTAACAATATAACTGTATCAGATCATCAGTTAGAATGTTTTACTCCCCTAAAAGAAACTGAATTACTTTCATTAATCTCTACATCAAAAGCCTCAACTTGCGTACTAGATCCCTTACCGACACATCTATTCAAACAGATAATGCCTGGAGTAATTGAACCGCTTCTAAAAATAATAAATTCTTCTCTTATGATTGGCTATGTACCCAAATCCTTTAAACTAGCAGTTATCAAACCCCTGATTAAAAAACCTGACCTTGATCCCTGTCAGCTGTCCAATTATCGGCCAATATCAAACCTCCCCTTTATCTCCAAGATCCTTGAAAAAGCTGTGGCACAGCAGTTATGCTCATATTTACATAGGAATAACATCCATGAAATGTATCAGTCAGGATTTAGACCTCATCATAGCACAGAGACAGCACTGGTTAAAGTAGTAAACGACCTACTGTTGGCGTCTGATCAGGGCTGTGTCTCGCTACTTGTGTTGCTTGACCTTAGTGCAGCATTTGATACCATTGATCATTCCATTCTTCTGGATAGACTAGAAAATGTTGTGGGAGTTAAGGGAATGGCCCTCTCCTGGCTCAGGTCTTATCTAACTGATCGTTATCAGTATGTTGATATAAATGGTGATATTTCTAGACGTACCGAGGTAAAGTTTGGTGTTCCACAAGGTTCTGTCTTGGGTCCACTGCTTTTTTCTCTATATATGTTACCTCTGGGCGATATTATTCATAAACATTGTATTAGTTTCCACTGTTATGCTGATGACACACAGTTGTATGTCTCTGCAAAACCTGATGAGAGACACCAGCTTAATAGAATTGAGGAATGTGTGAAGGACATTAGACACTGGATGCTTATAAATTTCCTTCTGCTTAACTCTGACAAGACTGAAGTACTTGTGCTAGGACCACATACAGCTAGAAGTAAGTTTTCTGATTACACAGTAACTCTGGATGGCCTTTCTGTTTCTTCACGTGCAGCAGTAAAAGACCTCGGAGTGATTATTGACCCCAGTCTTTCATTCGAAACTCACATTGATAACATCACCCGGATAGCTTTCTTTCATCTCAGAAATATTGCAAAGATAAGAAATTTAATGTCATTGCATGATGCAGAAAAATTAGTCCATGCTTTCGTTACCTCCAGGTTGGATTATTGTAATGCCTTACTGTCTGGATGTTCCAATAAGTGCATAAACAAGCTCCAGTTAGTTCAAAATGCCGCAGCAAGAGTCCTTACTAGAACTAGAAAATATGACCACATCACGCCTGTCTTATCCACACTGCATTGGCTCCCAATCAAATTTCGTATTGATTATAAAATACTACTATTGACCTTTAAAGCACTAAATGGTCTCGCACCACAGTACCTGAGTGAACTTCTGCTCCTCTATGACCCGCCACGCCTACTTAGATCAAAAGGTGCAGGCTATCTGCTGGTACCTCGTATAGTGAAGGCTACATCAGGGGGCAGAGCCTTTTCTTACAAAGCCCCACTGTTATGGAACAGCCTTCCAAGTAATGTTCGGGAATCAGACACAGTCTCAGCATTTAATTCTAGGCTGAAAACATATCTGTTTAGTCAAGCCTTTTATTAATGGTGTTTATGAGGTAAAGGAGTAGATCTGGAGGGTCCTCAGACATAGAGTGTTTTGGTAAACTGGGATGTATGGATGCTGTCAGTCCCCACTCGCTTGCTCACTCGAGTTTGTTGACGGTGCAGTGGCTGGCTGCTTTATGTCCCGGGGCTCCCTCATGCCTGTGTTACCTTCTGGCTCTCTCCTTTTAGTTATGCTGTCATAGTTAGTTGCCGGAGTCCCTGCTTGTACTCGGTGCAATATGTATACTGTTCCTACTTATTCAGGTGACATTGGGCATACCTAACCACCTGTGTTTTCTTTCTCTCCCCCCCGACTCCAAATCTGTCCCTCTGAGTTACATGGAGTCAACAGGAAATCTTTTGGTGGAGACGGTGGGGACCTCGACTGGCTATCGTAGCCTGCAGGGAATCGGCCATCAGACATTCTGTCGCATGTCCCAGACCCGGTGAAATGTAACTGAATTGTCTTGGCCAGGCCTAAGGGTCCCATCTGCATCTCATCATTGCTGAGGAGTGTGCTCCCATCACCCAATCAAGCATCCAGCCAGAGCAGGTCATGATATATTTTTTTTACCATATTAACATGCCATTGTGTGTCATGCCTGATGTAAAGACTCTCGTCTCTGCGAGCCTACCACACAGATTTAATACTTGTCATTTTTAGGGCATACCTAACAACATGTTTTCTTTCTCTTCCCCCCCCCATCTGTCCCTCTGAGTTACATGTTGATCCTGGGATTGAGATGCTGGCCTCTTCTGCCCCTCGGACCTGCTTGATCCATCCTGGTGCCCTGTGTCTGGTCGGAGTTTTATCGCCCCACTCCTGTGAAGGACGGCCCCATGAGGACAGTTGAGGGTTATACCTGTTAAAACTGTTAATATTATAGTCAGGCTGTCTGTTGTTGCCCAAATGAGGATGGGTTCCCTTTTGAGTCTGGTTCCTCTCGAGGTTTCTTCCTCATGTCGTCTGAGGGAGTTTTTCCTTGCCACCGTCGCCACAGGCTTGCTCATTGGGGATAGATTAGGGATAAAATTAGCTCATCTTTTAAGTCGTTCAAATTCTGTAAAGCTGCTTTGCGACAATGTTTATTGTTAAAAGCGCTGTACAAATAAACTTGATTTGATTTGATTTGATTCTCCTAATGGTGGACTCATGAACATTAACATTAGCCAATGTGAGAGAGGCCGTCAGTTGCTTAGAAGTTACCCTGGGGTCCTTTGTGACCTCGCCGACTATTACCCACCTTGCTCTTGGAGTGATCTTTGTTGGTCGACCACTCCTGGGGAGGGTAACAATGGTCTTGAATTTCCTTCATTTGTACATAATCTGTCTGACTGTGGACTGGTGGAGTCCAAACTCTTTAGAGATGGTTTTGTAACCTTTTCCAGCCTGATGAGCATCAACAACACTTTTTCTGAGGTCCTCAGAAATCTCCTTTGTTCGTGCCATGGTACACTTCCACAAACATGTGTTGTGAAGATCAGACTTTGATAGATCCCTGTTCTTTAAATAAAACAGGGTGCCCATTCACACCTGATTGTCATCCCATTGATTGAAAACACCTGACTCTAAATTCACCTTCAAATCAACTGCTAATCCTAGAGGTTCACATACTTTTGCCACTCACAGATATGTAATATTGGATCATTTTCCTCAATAAATAAATGACCAAGTATAATATTTTTGTCTCATTTGTTTAACTGGGTTCTCTTTATCTACTTTTAGGACTTGTGTGTAAATCTGATGATGTTTTAGATCATATTTATGCAGAAATATAGAAAATTCTAAAGGGTTCACAAACTTTCAAGCACCACTGTATTAAACTATATTTATTCTGCTATATTTGATAGTGTCAGTTAAATTAACTGTTGTTGTTAGCTAGCACTGAGCATAGTTTCCGTACTAGTTTGCTTATAAATATATATTTCAACATAAATTACAAAAGTAACATGGAGTGTTAGTTACCATGAAGTGTTTACATCAGAACGTCTACTCCAGTAAATAAGATTGCTAATTGATGTTTATTGTCAGCATTTTCCCTACATACTCCAATGGATTTAGTGTTACTAAAATCTTTTCATTTAAATTTTGAATGTTGAACAGTTGTGGCTGATTCACACACTGTAATGTGCTTTACTGAGATTCAGGTTTTTACCTGAAAACTATATTTGTGTTACATAGTGTAGAAAGTCCCTTAGGTGTGGGTGGAGCACAGAGGACGGCAGGACAGAGATTCAGGTGATTAGAAGGCTTTATTGCCACACTTTTCAGTCTAACAATAACCACTAGAGAGAACTACACACACTCTGTGTTCTCGTCCGGGGAAGAGAGTTTTCCCTGCTCTCCCTCTGTCTCCTTAAATAGGGCGCCGCCCTCCTGTCACAGACCGGCGCTTGACCACGCCCCCGCTGCCACACATAGTTACTGAAAATTATGACATTATTCAAAACTATATTTGTGTTACATAGTTACTGAAAATTATGACATTATTCACCATAGATTCCATGCTAGGTCTGTGAAAGAAAAAAGTTCCTTTTTTGTTGGCAGCTTTTTATTTAAGTTGATCTTTTTTCCTTTGCTTCTTCCTTATTAGATGACAATAGTTTTTTTGCCAGATCTTATCTCTATGGGTGCTGTGTGAGACGGCTGCCTCTCCAGTAGCTCTGTAGTTTTTAGCTCTTTAAACCTCTTTTTTCCACCTTTTTTTTTTTACTTTTTTGCTCTTCTTATGAAGACATAGTATGTTTAACTATATAACATGGATATATTTAACTTTAACAAGCAACCAGGAGCCAGTTTTCTCACTTATTCGAGAGAGGAGCTGCTGGCCCTGAAAACAATGGGACAAGCCGGGATACGACACCCCATCCCGGCCGAGCTGAGGAGGAAACCCAGAGGCTGCAAAGCTGGAGCTAAGCTAAAGGCTAGGCTAGCGGACAACCGGCAGGCTACAAACCATCCATTCCCTCCGTTATCATGGGGAATGTGAACTCGCTGCCGAATAAAGTCGACAAGCTTTCCACTCTGAACAACCAGCAGATTTACCAGGAAAGCACCTTGTTTATCTTTATGGAGACATGGCTAACACACCTTGTACCAGATGCTAACGTGGACCTGTGGGGATTCAATGCTGTGAGATCCAATAGAGACACTAACACATGCGGGAAAAGCAAAGGTGGGGGACTCATTATTTATGTTAACAATTGCTGGTGTAACCCGGGACATATCTCCGTAAAGACAATTTTATGTTGCCCGGACTTGGAGCTGCTAGCCATTAGCCTGCGGCCATATTAGCTGCCGAGAGAGTTCAATCACGTGATCACCATCTGTGTTTACATCCCTCTGAGGGCAGACGCAGCCATTGCATGTGAGAGGATTCACTCTGTCACAGCAAGGCTGCAGACACAGCACCCTGAGGCATTTATCATCATTTCTGGGGACTTTAATCACGCTACTTTGGACTCTACTTTGGCTGCTTTTTACCAGGCTGTGGATTGTCCAACAAGGAACAACAGGATAATTGACTTGCTGTATACTAATGTGAGGGATGCATACAGAGTCACACCCCTCCCCCCACTAGGGAGGTCTGACCACAACCTGGTTCTTCTACAGCCGAAGTACACCCCCCTGGTTCAAAGGCAGCCTGCAACAACTAGCTCCATCAGGAGGTGGTCCCCTGAAATGGAAGATGCCCTCAGAGACTACTATGACATCACGGACTGGGATGTGCTGCTTAGCCCACACTGTGAGGACATAGAGGGGCTGACACACTGTCTGACAGATTACCTCAACTTCTGTGCAGATGTGGTCTCCCCTGCTAAGACTGTACGGTGTTACCCTAATAACAAGCCATGGGTAACACAGGAAGTCAAAGCTGTCCTCAACAGGAAGAAGGCCGCCTTCAGGAGCAGGGATAGGGAGGCGATGAAAGCAGCACAGCAGGAGGTGAATCACTGCATGAGGGAAGCTAAGGACAGCTACAGGAGAAAGGTGGAGCAGAAGCTGAAGGAGAACAGCATGAGGGAGGTCTGGGAAGGTGTGAAAACCATCACAGGCCACAATACAAAGACCAGAGTTGTTGAGGGGACAGTGGAGAGGGCGAACGAGTTGAATGAATTCTTCAATCAGTTCAACCAGCCCATGTCCCCCCCACCCTCTCCCTCACTGCAGCCATCTCTCCTTCTTCCCTCAACACACCTCCCCCCAGTCATCACAGCAGCCCCCTCCTCCCCCTCCTCAACACAGACTCCTCTATGCATTACTACAGACCAGGTCAGAGGTCAACTGAGGAAGCTTCACCCCAGGAAAGCAGCAGGCCTGGACAAGGTGTGTCCACGACTACTGAGGACCTGCGCTGCTGAACTGGGTGAACCACTCCAACGCATCTTCAACCTCAGCCTGCAGCTGGGGAGAGTGCCAACCCTCTGGAAGACATCATGTATTGTTCCAGTTCCCAAAAAGAATCAGCCCAGCGAGCTGAACGACTTTCAACTGGTGGCGCTCACGTCACATCTGATGAAGACGTTGGAGCGGCTCTTCCTCAGTCTTCTCAGACCCCAGGTACAACATGCCCAGGACTGTCTGCAGTTTGTGTACTGGGCAGGTGTTGGTGTGGAAGACGCCATCCTCTACCTGCTACACCGAGCCCACTCGCATCTGGATAAGGGGAAATGGCACAGTGAGGATCCTCTTCTTGGACTTCTCGAGTGCCTTCAACACCATCCAGCCCCTACTGCTTCAGGACAAACTGAACAGGATGCAAGTGGACCCCTGCCTGGTCACCTAGATCTCCAGCTACCTCACTGACAGGCCGCAGTATGTCAGGCTGAAGGACATCACACCCGACACTGTAATTAGCAGCACCGGAGCACCCCAGGGCATGGTGCTGGCCCCTCTTCTCTTCACCCTGTACACCGCGGACTTCTGCTACAATTCGGAGCTGTGTCACATTCAGAAGTTTGCCGATGACATAGCCATCGTTGGGTGTATCAGTGACGACAGAGAGGAGGAGTATAGGAACCTGGTGAGGGACTTTGCTGTGTGGTGCAACAGGAACCATCTGCAGCTCAACACCTCAAAGACCAAGGAGCTGGTCATTGACTTTGGGAGGTCCAGACCAAAGTCACGACCAGTTCTGATTGAGGGAGTCGAGGTGGAGGCTGTGGATTCCTACAAGTACCTCGGGCTGTGGCTGGACAGCAAGCTGGACTGGATTTGCAACACCAATCACTTATACAGGAAGGGACAGAGCAGACTATACTTCCTTAGGAGGCTGTGGTCCTTTAACATCTGCAGGAAACTCCTGTGGATGTTTTATCAGTCTATGGTCACCAGTGTCCTGTTTTACACCGTGGTGTGCTGGGGGGGCAGCACATCCAAGAAGGACACATCCAGGCTGGACAAACTGATCAGGCGGGCCAGCTCTGTGGTCAGCATGAACCTGGACTCTCTGGTGACGGTGGCAGAGAAGAAGTCTATGGACAAACTATTGAACATCATGGACGATGCCAGTCACTCTCTGCACACCGTCATCAGCAACCAGAGGAGCCTGTTCAGTGACAGAATGCTCCTTCCCAAGTGCAGGATGAACAGACTCAAAAACTCCTTTGTCCCTCACGCCATCAGACTGTACAACTCCTCTCTGGGGGGGAGGAGGGGTAACAGGAGGACAGAGGATGGGAAGGAGCAGTAGCCTAGCCTAGCCTAACAATAAGCAATACCGGACAATGTGCAATATAATGTGCAATATAAAGTGCAATATCTTTCCTGCTCCCCCCCATACACACACATTTACCCTAACCCCACTTCTCCCCCTTTCCCCCTCCCCCTTCCTCTCTTCCCCATATCTTATTCTTTTATATTTGTATATGTAAATACTTAATTTATTTTAATTTATCTAGAAGTTTTTCTCTATTTCTTTTTTCTGTTTATCTGTAATGATGCTGCTGGAATCTTAATTTCCCTGAAGGAACCCTCCCAAAGGGATCAATAAAGTTTTATCTAATCTAATCTAATCTAATCTAATCTAATCTAATCTAATCTAATCTAATCTAATCTACAGTTGCTCCTCTTTTTCTTTGGCAGTATTCTTGGCAGGTACTTTACCCTTGTAGGTTCAGGAATTTTGACTGAAATTTGAACAATGATATAGATGATGTCGTTCTATTACACCCTGCATCTCTCACACACACACACACACACACACACACACACACACACACACACACACACACACACACACACTTTAATAGGAACACCTGTACACTTGCTCATTTATGCAATTAGCCAATCATGTAGCAGCAGCACAATGCATAAGATCATGCAGGTACATGTCAAGCACTTCAGTTAATGTTCATTTCGAACATCAAAATAGGGAAAAAGTGTGATTTCTTTGACGTAAACTGTGGCATGGGTGTTGGTACCAGATGGGCTTGTTTGAGTATTTCAGAAACTGTTGATCTCCTGGAATTTTCACACACAACAGTCTCCAGAATTTACATAGAATGGTGCAAAAAAACCAAAAAACATTGAGTGAGCGACAGTTCTGTGGGTGGAAATGCCTTGTTGATAAGAGAGGTCAGAAGAAAATGGCCAGATTGGTTTGAGCTGACAGGAAGGTTATAGTAACTCATATAATCACTCTTTACAACCGTGGCGAGCCGAAAAGTATCTATATTGAGGTAGATGGGCTACAAGAGCAGAAGATTGTTGTAGCCCATTCACCTCAATGGTCAATGTTTTGTGCATGCTGAGATGCTTTTCTGCTCACCATGGTTGTAAAGAGTGGTTATTTGGTCCATTAACACCTAACCATTACAACCATATAAGAGTCTTCCCAAGCTGTTGCCAAAAAGAACACAAAATTGTATTGAATGTCTTTGTATGCTGTGTCATTTAAGGGAAACTTCAGGATTTTTTTTTATCCTGGGCCCTATTTTCCTATCCTTTTGGGTCCAAACCCTATAACCGGCAACCACAAAATGGCTATACAATGTAATCATATGGGGCAAACATCTGTCAATGTAAACTGCTTGTTTTGCCACTGACAGGCTCATACTGTTATTATAAGTGTCTGACAACATGGAAATGATCCCTACAGAGATACGTCTGTGTCTTTTTACTTCAAAAACTGTAAAGAAACTGGAGAAAATTACTGTTTCTACACTCATTATTTTACCTTTCTCTTCTTCAGGTCTCTGATGCAGTGCCCCATTCAGTACCTGTAGTTGATTATCACAGGGGGCTGCTTTCTGATGTTTACAGAAGAAATCATGCAGAATTTGTGAAGAAGTCAGTTTCCAAAGTAATGCCTGAATATTTAGCTGATTGTGACAATATGAACAACTGTCTGACAACATGGAAAGGACCCCTTTTGTAAACATCAGAAAAGCTTTAACCACTGAGCCTCCACAACTAGTGCTATTAGCATGCATTAGTTCAATCACTTCTAACTCTGAATTAAGTCCATTCAAAAATTGCTTTGAATCAACGCAAGTTAGTTGAGCAAGTTGTGGAGACCCAGTGGTTACCAGTAAATTACTGTAAAATCTACAGTAAATTGTTTCCTGTCCAAAAAGTATTCGGGCATATAGTGTACATAGGACATTGATCCACAAGTCATTATAAATACAGAACAGCATGAGCAGAAGGTCACACAGGTCAGGTTTGTGAAGCTGAGCAGCCCAAGTGTGCAAATAACATCAGCATGCATAATATCATATGAATTATATACAGAAAAAGTAAACATAATTTATGGAAGAATAATGCTAAGTGGTAAATGAGGGCAATTGTTGTGCTACAGAGTGGTACAAAGAAAAACAATGGTGTTTCAGTCATATCAGGATTTAACACTGTATTCAACTAAAGTGCAGCAGAGATGATTTAAGGATCCTTTCATGTGGCTTCTGGAGAGATATTAGAGAATAGCATGGTTTGGGATGGAGATGGTGACGTCTCCAACACAGCTGTCCACACAAATCTTTTTATGCTGCCCATCCAGCAGCTTATAAAGTATCATCAGGTGCAGAGAACAAGTGGTTCTTATGACTATGTGTGTGTACATGGGAATTAATTCTTGGTGTGAGTGAGAACAAATCAAGTTTCTCAACTGCACAGGTTCTTTTTTTTTTCAGTGGTGCTTGCAAAGGGTTGAAACAACTCAGCAATTTCATTCTCATTAGTTGCTGCAAAACATCACATGAGCTTCTGTCAAGAACCTATTTGTTTCTCAAGAAGTATATACATATGTGCGTGTGTTGTTTACAGAGATGTTTTTAATCATATCCTACATGTATGACACACCCTGTCTGATATTTGCTGCACTTGTCAACCACAGTCGTGACCACAAACTGACATGTGGTGCTTTCTCTTTGAAACAAGATTCTAAGTAACACCCACAGTACAGTATATTCCATCACAATTCTCCTGCTGCTACTGGTGGTTAAAATGTGTTAGACAATGATGAACATTGCATGCAGAATTAATAGAGAAGTTAAAACCACAAGAACGTCATGAGTTTTTTTTATTTTTTTTTTAATACATCAACTTCATGTCTGTACACTGCATATAGATATATCCACTCATGCATTCACACAACCCCTTACTCTCTCTTTTATTTTTTCACATATCAATATACTGGCATTTTTAATCTAATTATAACAAGAATCTAACTGATTAATGCAGTGGATCAAAATATTTTTGCAACCCCACATGTCTGTCAAGACAAGGCACAGCACAGGGGGAAGTCAGGACATCCTGCTGACATGTCCTACAAGCAGGAAGAGGCACTGCTTTGTAACATGGCACCATGTCATGAATTATTTATAATAATTTTGTATAATATCTCTGTGCAGGACATTCAAGTCCTTCTACTCCAACCTTGACAAACCATGCCTTCATGGATATTCACTTTGTTCATGGGGCATTGTCATGCTGGAACAGGTTTGTGGCCCTATAATCATAATGCTACAGCATGCAACTACATTCTATACAATTGTATGCTTATAACTTTGTGGTAACAGTTCGGGGAAGGCTCACATATAGATGTGATGGCCAGGTGTCTAAAAACCTTTAGCCATATATTGTAACAGTGCTGACAGTAGTGTTGCTCCTTCTAATGCATAGAAAAATGTGTGTAGTTGTAGATATGGTGATGCTTTCTGTGAGGAGACATTTATTTCAACTTTTTTTTTGAAGGAGTCTCCAGTATCAGTGTTTTGTAACTTTACATTTTCTGATGGAAGGGTTTTCAAAGGTAAATAGTTTTGCACTTTGTGGTTTCTCAGGAACAAGCTGCATTTTTTGCCTGTCTTATTAAATTCACCAAAGAGAAAAAGGAGGTGCGGGTGTGTGACTGTTTATAACTTGTCACATCTGCATGCATTTGCGCACACACTGAACTTATCACTCATGCACACTCTGAACAGCCCGTGCCTCTAATGACAAGAACCTGCCCTGGATTAAGCGCAATCAGGGCGTGCATATAAGGACACTGCCAACACCTAGATGGTATGAAGGATTGAGTTGTTCATTCACCTTTACCGAGATGTTGTAATTGTAGTGTCTTCCTGATTATTGACTCTTGTTCTGTGTTTTGGTTTCCGATCTAGCCTTGCCCAGTTTCATCTGTTTGTGCCTCACTCTGACTTTTTGCTTGTTAATTCATGATTTGATTCAGCCTGCCATTTGGGACTATATGCCTGTTTGCTACTTTTACAATAAAGACTCTCTTTCTGCATATACAGTGGGGCAAAAAAGTATTTAGTCAGCCACCAATTGTGCAAGTTCTCCCACTTAAAAAGATGAGAGAGGCCTGTAATTTTCATCATAGGTATACCTCAACTATGAGAGACAAAATGGGGGGAAAGAATCCAGGAAATCACATAGTAGGATTCTTAATGAATTAATTAGTAAATTCCTCAGTAAAATAAGTATCTGGTCACCTACAAACAAGCAAGATTTCTGGCTCTCACAGACCTGTAACTTCTTCTTTAAGAGGCTCCTCTGTCCTCCACTCGTTACCTGTATTAATGGCACCTGTTTGAACTCGTTATCAGTATAAAAGACATCTGTCCACAACCTCAAACAGTCACACTCCAAACTCCACTATGACCAAGACCAAAGAGCTGTCAAAGGACACCAGAAACAAAATTGTAGACCTGCACCAGGCTGGGAAGACTGAATCTGCAATAGGTAAGCAGCTTGGTGTGAAGAAATCAACTGTGGGAGCAATTATTAGAAAATGGAAGACATACAAGACCACTGATAATCTCCCTTGATCTGGGGCTCTACACAAGATCTCACCCCGTGGGGTCAAAATGATCACAAGAACAGTGAGCAAAAATCCCAGAACCACACGGGGGGACCTAGTGAATGACCTGCAGAGAGCTGGGACCAAAGTAACAAAGGCTACCATCAGTAACACACTACGCCGCCAGGGACTCAAATCCTGCAGTGCCAGACATGTCCCCCTGCTTAAGCCAGTACATGTCCAGGCCCGTCTGAAGTTTGCTAGAGAGCATTTGGATGATCCAGAAGAGGATTGGGAGAATGTCATATGGTCAGATGAAACCAAAATATAACTTTTTGGTAAAAACTCAACTTGTCGTGTTTGGAGGAGAAAGAATGCTGAGTTGCATCCAAAGAACACCATACCTACTGTGAAGCATGGGGGTGGAAACATCATGCTTTGGGGCTGTTTTTCTGCAAAGGGACCAAGACGACTGATCCGTGTAAAGGAAAGAATGAATGGGGCCATGTATCGTGAGATTTTGAGTGAAAACCTCCTTCCATCAGCAAGGGCATTGAAGATGAAACGTGGCTGGGTCTTTCAGCATGACAGTGATCCCAAACACACCACCCGGGCAATGAAGGAGTGGCTTCGTAAGAAGCATTTCAAGGTCCTGGAGTGGCCTAGCCAGTCTCCAGGGCTCAACCCCATAGAAAATCTTTGGAGGGAGTTGAAAGTCCGTGTTCCCCAGCGACAGCCCCAAAACATCACTGCTCTAGAGGAGATCTGCATGGAGGAATGGGCCAAAATATCAGCAACAGTGTGTGAAAACCTTGTGAAGACTTACAGAAAGCGTGTGACCTCTGTCATTGCCAACAAAGGGTATATAACATAGTATTGAGATGAACTTTTGTTATTGACCAAATACTTATTTTCCACCATAATTTGCAAATAAATTCTTTAAAAATCAGACAATGTGATTTTCTGGATTTTTTTTTCTCATTTTGTCTCTCATAGTTGAGGTATACCTATGATGAAAATGACAGGCCTCTCTCATCTTTTTAAGTGGGAGAACTTGCACAATTGGTGACTGACTAAATACTTTTTTGCCCCACTGTACATCCGTCTCCAATCAACCTGCATTTACTGACAGAATACTTCGCCATTCCATGGATGTAGCATAAGAAAGCTAGCATGTTGCTCAATGCCATGCCCAGGCTTCCGTGTCTCGACCCGGATCGGTAATTTTTCTACAGCTGCTAGGGTTGGACATACAGGCACCCTATGATGGGGTACAGTATTCCCCAACGGGGTTCATCCTACATTGTGTGCTCTTTTATCTTGGCCTGGTGGAGCCTAAGCCTTCAGAGCATGTCTGGGTAGGCTGTATAATACACTGGCTTATGGGGCAAGCACACTGATGGGCTGAGTACTTGATCAGAGTGGAACATCCACGCCTCAGAGACTCCCAGTCATCTGCTGCTATGCTCAGGTAACCGTTTCAGGCTCTAGGGAAGGAGGACCCCCATAATTTTTTTTTTTTTGGGGGGGGGGGCTAAGATGCCAGAGGCCAAAGTAGTGGAGGAGGCCACTGCTCCAGAGCTCCCTCCAGAGGTTGACATAGCAGCAACAGAGGAGGCCATCACTCCAAGCTCCCTCCAGAGGCTGACGCAGTGGCAGCAGAGTTGGCTGCCACTCCAGAGCTCCCTCCAGAGGCCAACACAGTAGAGGAGGCTGTTGCTCCAGAGCTCCCTCAAGATGCCGTTGCAGCAGAAGTGGAGGAGGCCATTGCTTCAGAGCTCCCTCCAGAGGCCAACACAGTGGCAGCGGAGGAGGTTGTCACTCCAGAGCTCCCTCCACAGGCTGATGCAGCAGAAGAGGCTGCTGTTCCAGAGCTTCCTCCAGAGGCTGATACAGTGGCAGCAGAGGAGGCTGTTGCTCCAGAGCTCCCTCCAGAGGCTGACACAGCAGCAGTGAAGGAGGCTGCCAGTCCAGAGTTCCCTCCAGAGACCGACACAGTGGTGGAGGTCACCATTCCAGAACTCCCTCCAGAGGCCAATGCAATGGAGGAGGCTGCCACACCAGAGCTCCCTCCAGAGGCTGATGCAGCAGAGGAGACCCCTGCTCCAGAGCTTCCTTCAGAGGCCAACGCAGCAGAGGAGGCCATCGCTCCAGAGCTTCCTCCAGAGGCTGACACAGTGGTAGCAGAAGAGACTGCAGCACCAGAGCTCCCTCCAGAGGCTGACACAGTGGCAACAGAGGAGGCTGCCACTCCAGAGTTCCCTCCAGAGACCGATACAGCAGAGGAGGCCACCGTTCCAGAGTTCCCTCTAGAGGCCGATGCAGTGGAGGAGGTTGCCACTCCACAGCTCCCTCCAGAGGCCGACACAGCGGTAACAGAGGAGGCTGCCACTCCAGAGTTCCCGCCAGAGACCGATACAGCAGAGGAGGCCACCGTTCCAGAGCTCCCTGTAGAGACTGATGCAGTAGAGGCGGTTGCCTCTCCACAGCTCCCTTCAGAGGCCAATGCAGCAGCAGCAGAGGAGGCTGCCACTCTAGAGCTCCCTCCAGAGGCCATCACAGTGGCAATGGATGATGCTACTACTCCAGAGTTCCCTCCAGAGACCGACACAGCAGAGGAGGCCACAGTTCCAGAGTTCCCTCTAGAGGCCGATGCAGTGGAGGAGGTTGCCACTCCACAGCTCCCTCCAGAGGCCGACACAGCGGTAACAGAGGAGGTTGCCACTCCAGAGTTCCCACCAGAGACCGATACAGCAGAGGAAGCCACCACTCTAGCACTTCCTCTGGAGGCCAATGCAGTGGAGGAGGCCGTCATTCCAGAGCTCCCTCTAGAGGCTGACGTAGCAGAGGAGGTTGCCACTCCAGAGTTCCCTCCAGAAACCGATGCAGTGGAGGAGGCCACAGCTCCAGAACTCCCTCCAGAGGCCAATGCAGCAGAGGAGGCCTCCAGTCCGAAGCTCCCTCCAGAGGCCGATGCAGCAGCAGTGGAGAAGGCCATTGCTCCAGAGCTCCCTCCAGAGGCCAACGTAGCGGAGGAGGTCACCGCTCCAGAACTTCCTCCAGAGGGCAATGCAGTGGAGGAGGCCATCGCTCCAGAGCTTCCTCCAGAGCCTGATGCAGTGGAGGAGGCTGTTGCTTCAGAACTCCCTCCAGAGGCCAACGCAGTGGCAATGGAGAAGGCCACCACTCCATTGCCAGTTCCAGAGCCAGCAAAAGAGGCTGACCGGGCAGCCTCTGCTCCACTGTCAGTTCCAGAGCCAGCGTCAGAAGCTGACAGGGCAGCCTCTGGTCCACTATCAGTTCCAGAGCCAGCGCCAGAGGCCAACAGGGCACCCTCTGTGCCACTGCCAATTCCAGAGCCAGTGCCACTGACAGAGGCTGACGGGGCAGCCACTGCTCCACTGCTAGCTCCAGAGTTTGTGCAAGAGGCCGACGGGGTGGCCTCTGCTCCAGGTTTCAGTGCAGACAAGCTCTTCATCCCACTGCCCGGCTTTGAAAATGTTGCCGTCCCGCCATCTGGCTTGAAGATATCGCTGTCCCGCCACCCAGCTTAGGCTTCAAGGAAGACATCACTACCATGCTGCCTGGCTTAAGCTTTGAGGAAGACATCGTCGCCATGCTGCCAAGCCACCCGGCTTCAGCAAAGACAAGAGCATTGCTCAGACAAAGCCTATGCCTTTCCCTGAGCCCATGCCAACACCTGCACCCATGCTGATGTCAGGGGCCATGCTTGAGCCCATGTCCGAGTCCATGCCCAGTCCTGAGCTCAAGTCCATGCCTAGCCTGAGCGCATGTCCATGCCCTGTCCATAGCACAAGTCCTGCCCAGAGCCCATGTCCAGTCCGGAGCCCAAGTCATGTCTAAAGCCCAAGCCCATGTCCAGTCCAGAACCCAAGTTCTGTCTAGAGCCCAAGACCTGTCCAGAGCCCATGTTCATGCCCTGTCCAAAGCCCAAGTCCTGTCCAGAGCTGAAGTTCTGTCTAGAGCCCAAGTCCTGTCCAGAACCCATGTCCATACCCTGTCCAAAGCCCAAGTTCTGCCCAGAGCCCATGTCCAGGTCCTGTCCAGAGCCTGAGCCCAAGTCTCATCCAGAACCCATGCCTCCGTCTGTGTCCTTGCATCTATTCAAGACCCAATCCAAGGCAAGCCCCCACCTAAGCCAATAATCCAGTGCCATGTCCATCCAGAGCCAGAGTGGAGTGCCAGTGGCACAGTGTCCAGCACCAGGCCCTCATCCCCGGGGCCATCGAAGATGGGATTTAACCCCTGGAGGGAGCTCTTTGGGGGGGGGGGGGGGTCTGTCACATCTGCATGCATTTGCGCATGCACTGAACTATCACTCATGCATGATCTCAACAGCCCGTTCCTCTAATGACAAGCATCTGCCCTGGATTAAATGCAATCAGCGCGTGCATATAAGGATGCTGCCAGCACCTAGACAGTTCAAAGTATTGAGTTGTTCATTCACGTTTGCCAAGCCATTGTAATTGTAGTGTCTTCCTGGTTATTGTCTTTTGTTCTGTATTTTGGTTTCTGATCTAGTCTTGCCCAGTTTAGTTTGTTTGTGCCTCACTCTGACTTTTTACCTGTTAATTCATGATTTGATTCAGCCTGCCATTTGGGACTATATGCCTGTTTGCTTCTTTTACAATAAAGACTCTCTTCCTGCACATACATTGGTCTCCAATCAACCTGTGTCAACTGACATAGCTGTTATAACATAAATAATACCAGGAACTAAGTTGTGCCATCAATGTTCTAGGCTGTTAAATGTAACTACAGATGGATAAAACATCTCATCTCATTATCTCTAGCCGCTTTATCCAGTTCTACAGGGTTGCAGGCAAGCTGGAGCCTATCCCAGCTGACTACAGGCGAAAGGCGGGGTACACCCTGGACAAGTCGCCAGGTCATCACAGGGCTGACACATAGACACAGACAACCATTCACACTCACATTCACACCTACAGTCAATTTAGGCTACATCCACACGACAACGGCAACGAGATGTTATTTAAAAATATATCGCGTCCAAATGGGCAACGATCAGTAAAATATCAGGTCCATATGGCAACACAACGCTTGCTGAAAACAATGCAATACACATGCCACACCTCTAGGGGCGCTGTAAGATGGTCCCCTCGGAGACACCAGAACAATAGAAGAAGTAAGGACGCATGCGCATAAACTATTATGCGCGAGACTTCATATTAGCCACAAAGTCAGGAAAATCTGTTCGTAAAATTACATTATAATGACCAAATACAATGAAAAGTATTTTTCCAGTCTCACCTGTGAAAGGTAATCCCATGTGATCTCGTTTGGACGGCAAACCTGTTGGTACAGTTAAACGCAGCTAATCTTTAGTCTCCGCTTTGACCTATCCAATATGGCGGCGAGGATGATGTATGATTCTACGTGGAAGGCGGCGTCTTTAATGGTCCGGAATAAATTGAATGCTACACGTTGATGGATTCATTTGTTGTTTCTCACCTGTGAAAGGTAATCCCATGTGATCTCGTTTGGACGGTAAACCTGTTGGTACAGTTAAACGCAGCACATGAATCTTTATTCTCCGCTTTGACCTATCCAATATGGCGGCGAGGATGATGTATGATTCTACGCGGAAGGCGGCGTCTTTAATGGTCCGGAATAAATTGAATGCTACACGTTGATGGATTAATTTGCTCTTCTACGCCCTTTTTGAGGAATGTATTGTAGGACTTAAACCAATATCTGAAGAGGTGAGATCGCTCCTTTTTTTCCCTATTTTTGCTGGCGGGATTGACTCTGCGCAGAGTCTCTCTCTCTCTCTCTCTCTCTCTCTCTCTCTCACTTTGCACCATTACACAATAAATATTCACAGTGAAAATATTTTGTAAGCACGTTTCATGAACCAAGTTATAGGATTTGTTGACAACTCGCATCGAGTTCGTTACACTTCTACCCGGCGTGAAGCACTCACAGTCATGTGGTTGTGACGTCATCGTAAACAAATCCGTTCTACTCATCCAGACGACTTCACAACGACAGCGTTGCCAGATCTTTCCACTCTGGAACCCGTTCTCAAAAAGATTGCGTTTTGGGCACCCAAAACGCCGGTGCCGTGTGGACGCCAGGCCTAAACGATAAGCAATTGTATCGGAGTCACCTGAATCCATTGCCGTGTGGACAGGGCCTTAGAGTCACCAGTTAACCTAATCTGCATGTCTTTGGACTGTGGGGGAAATCCACGCGGACACAGGGAGAACATGCAAACTCCGCACAGAAAGGCCCTCGTCAGCCACAGGGCTCAAACCCGGACCTTTTTGCTGTGAGGCAACAGTGCTAACCACTACACCACTGTGCCGCCTGGATAAAACATATGATGTTCTTTAATAAATAAAATATTGTTATTGGTGTAATAAAAAGCAACAACTTTGGATTGTGCTTTTTAACTGTAGCTCACTACAAGACCTCTCTTGCTTTCTACACTATCTTTCATCCAATATTGTCTGAATACTTACTGAAGTTGGTGCTTAAGATCATTATATTATTGTTTATAGAATAAGTAAGTAAATAAATAAGTTAAAGGTTTTTACCAATCTCAGACTGGTTAAAAAAAGGTATAAAGAGGTTAATAAGAAGTTTCTGAAGCTGTTGATGTGCTTTAAATAAGTAAGGAAGTCAACATCATTTTCAGTGTTTCCTCTTTTCCACTGCTATTTGTACAATCCTCTTAAATGAATTACAGAAATGAGTTGGATTTGAAAAAAGATTAACTAAAAACTATACTGTGCCTTTAAATGGCAGCACTCAGAGAGAGAGAGAGAGAGAGAGAGAGAGCTAAATCCTCTGGTAAGATGCTGACATCAGCACTAACAGCACAGCAGAGCACACGAACATAGTACTCAGGGGTCATACTGGGTCACGCCTGCTACTCAGCAACTGAGAAAGAAAAACAGAGAGAGAGAGAGAGAGAGAGAGAGAAGGGGCTCTCAGGAGGAGGGGATCAGGAAAGAGGGCAGTTTGAAAGTTTCAGTACAGTTTAAAACCAAACAAAAGGTTAAGTTTTAACTTTTAAAGTCCCAGGGCTAGACTTACATACAACAGTCCTATTAGTTTCACTGTAGTTTGTTCCACAATTTGTTTGTGTACTGAATAATCTGCTAAAATGATTGATGTTTAAAGTTAGATTTCAAACAGCATGTCCATTGCTGTAAAAATAATGAGAAATGTTTTATGTCCATATCACACATTTTTAATCATCAGCAAATGTACACACACACACACACACACACACACACACACACACACACACACACACACACACACACAAGGCATTTATCCTCATAGGGATCAGGCACAAATGTCTCTACTAGTTCAAACCTGTCAGATATTCCTATCCTTTCCCAATCCCCCACCACACATACATGTGACACATGCCACACAGCTACGGGACAAACAGATGTACCCACCCATCCATCATTAAAATAAAGTCCATGCTTAGGGTTTTCGGAATCCACTTCTGCATTGTTATCTCCAAAGTTCAACATCACCTCAGATGTCCCTCTGCTCGTGATTACAAAGTGCTGAGTCTGCACCTACAATCTCAAGAGTCTATAATCAGAGTATTATAGAATAAACATTCATGAAAACACTGATAAAACCTCAGCATGCTCTGAGCATGTACAAATTACTATTTATTCTAAGAAAGAGGTTTGCCAGCAGCAAGCTACCATCAGGTACAGCTGTGATACACTTCAGCTGAAGATAACAGTAACTGATAGAGTAATAAAGCACACACTTGCAAAAGTAGGCCACAGTTACAGTAATATAAAGATAAAGAGTAACATTACCAGATTTTATCAAAAACAGGTGGGGTTAGATGCAGTTTGTGGCATGATGACATCAAATGACCAACTCAGACACTTTGAATGTTATAAAGACAATTTTGATTTTAACCTCCTATCAGTTTTAGGGTTTTGATTTTATTGCATGAACTTAGCTTTGACTTTTTATTTTCAGTTTAAGTATAGGCCCTTTCTTACAAATTTTATAAAACATAATTCACTCACAGGGGCGGCACGGTGGTGTAGTGGTTAGCGCTGTCGCCTCACAGCAAGAAGGTCCGGGTTCGAGCCCCGTGGCCGGCGAGGGCCTTTCTGTGTGGAGTTTGCATGTTCTCCCCATGTCCGCGTGGGTTTCCTCTGGGTGCTCCGGTTTCCCCCACAGTCCAAAGACATGCAGGTTAGGTTAACTGGTGACTCTAAATTGACCATAGGTGTGAATGGTTGTCTGTGTCTGTCAGCCCTGCGATGACCTGGCAACTTGTCCAGGGTGTACCCCGCCTTTCGCCCGTAGTCAGGTGGGATAGGCTCCAGCTTGCCTGCGACCCTGTAGAACAGGATAAAGTGGCTACAGATAATGAGATGAGATAATTCACTCACAAATTATACATCCTACACATTGTTGCTTAAACAGTAAGACCACCATATCTGCAGACTCATTCAAGTGTACAAGCATCTTCTTCTTCTTTTGGTTGCTCCCAATTAGCAGTCGGCACAGCAGATCTTTCATCTCCATTGCTCCCTGTCTTCCGCATCCTTCTCTACCACACCTGCCACTTTCATGTCCTCTCTCACCACATCCATGTATCTCCTCTTTGGCCTTCCTTGTTTTCATGTGCCTGGCAGCTCCATCCTCAACATTCTCCTTCCAATATGCTCTGCATCTCTAGGATGTGCCCATACCATCTCAGTCTCATCTCTCTTAGCTTAATTCCCAAGCTCTCCACATGTGCTGTCCCTCTGATGTGCTCGTTCCTTATCCTGTCCAACCTTGTCACTCCCATCGCAAACCTTAACATCCTCAACTCCACCACCTCCAACTTTGCCTCCTGTCTCTTCGTTAAGGGTACGGTCTCCAATCCATACATCACAGCTGGTCTCACTACTGTCTTATACATCTTACCTTTCACTTTTGCTGGGACTTTCCTATCACAAATGACTCCCAAAATCCTTCTCCAACTGCTCCACCCTGCCTGCACTTGCTTTCTCACCTCACTATCACAGCCCCCATTTTCCTGCACAGTTGACCCCATGTACTTGAATTCACCAACTTTCTTTACATCTACTCCTTGCATCTTCACTACACTCTCATCCCCATTCTCATTGATGCACATGTATTCTGTTTTGCTCCTGCTCACCTTCATTCCTCTTCGTTCCAATGCATACCTCCATCTCTCCAAACCCAACTCAACCTCCTTTCTACTTTCACCACATGTCACAATATCATCCGCAAACATCATGTTCCATGGTGACTCTTACCTCACTTCGTCCGTCAAGCTATTCATCACGATGGCAAACAAGAAAGGACTCAAAGCAGATCCTTGATGGAGTCCCACCTTCACCTTGAACCATTCAGTCATTCCAACTGCACACCTCACTGCTGTTTCACTGTTCTCATACATGTCTTGCACCACTCTAATGTACTTCTCATTCACTCCACGCTTTCTCATACAATACCATAACTCATCTCTCGGCACTCTATTGTATGCCTTCTCTAGGTCTGCAAACACACAATGTAGCTTTCTCTGGCCTTCCCCATACTTTTCCATTAACATTCTTAAAGCAAAAATTGCCTCTGACGTGTTCTTCCTAGGCATAAACCCATACTGCTGTTCACACATTGCTACCTCTCTTCTCAATCTCACCTCCAATACCTTTTCCCATAGTTTCATGGTGTGGCTCATCAGTTTTATTCCTCTGTAATTACTGCAGCTCTGTACATCTTCCTTATTCTTGTATATTGGGACTAGCACACTCTTTCTCCATTCATTTGGCATTTTCTCATTCTCTAGGATCTTATTAAACAATCTCGTTAGGAACTCCACAGCCATCTCACCCAAAAATCTCCAAGCCTCAATCGGGATACCATCTGTTCCAACTGCTTTCCCAGTCTTCGTTCTTTTCATGGCTGCCCTCACCTCATCCTTACTAACCAACTCTGCTTCCTGATTTGCTGTCTCCAACGAATCTGATCTTTTCTCTCTTGGATTCTCCTCATTTAATAAATCCTCAAAGTACTCTTTCCACCTTCTTAATACACTCTCTTTGTTTGTCAGCACATTTACATTTACATCTTTCATCACTCTTACCTGCTGTACATCCCTCGCTTCCCTGTTTCTCTGCCTAGCTAGTCTGTACAGGTCTTTCTCTCCTTCTTTGGTCTCCAGTCTTTCGTACAACTCCTGGTATGCATCTGCTTTCGCCTTTGTTACTGCTCTTTTTGCCTTCTGTCTTGTCTCTCTATATAACTGCCTGCTTTCCTTGTCTCTCTGATCATCCCAATTCTTCTTTGCTAACCTCTTCTCTTTTATAATTTCCTGCACTTCTTTGTTCCACCACCATGTCTCCTTGTCTTCCTTCCTCCTTCCCAATGACCACCCTAGCACCTTCCTTGCTGCCTCAAGTGTACAAGCATGATTCCTCAAATGACATTTCCCATACAACCACACACACACGCTTTCACTTTTTTCTCAACTAGTACTTGTCTTATTTAAACTCTGGCTTCTGTTAGTTTGTCATGCATTTCATCTCATCTCATCTCATTATCTCTAGCCGCTTTATCCTTCTACAGGGTCGCAGGCAAGCTGGAGCCTATCCCAGCTGACTATGGGCGAAAGGCGGGGTACACCCTGGACAAGTCGCCAGGTCATCACAGGGCTGACACATAGACACAGACAACCATTCACACTCACATTCACACCTACGGTCAATTTAGAGTCGCCAGTTAACCTAACCTGCATGTCTTTGGACTGTGGGGGAAACCGGAGCACCCGGAGGAAACCCACGCGGACATGGGGAGAACATGCAAACTCCGCACAGAAAGGCCCTCGCCGGCCCCGGGGCTCGAGCCCAGGACCTTCTTGCTGTGAGGCGACAGCGCTAACCACTACACCACCGTGCCGCCCTTTGTCATGCATTTGTTTTTTATTTTTCATGCTGATGCACATTGTGTTCTTTACTTCTAGTGTTATGTTTTCATGCCTGTTTTTTTTGTTGTTGTTGTTTGGGTTTTTTGCAGCTTTGGTGATCCTATGTAAATAAAAGGTTTCTGCACTTGCATTTGTCTCTGTGCCTCAACCCTGATAGAAATATTAAGAGGAAATGTCAGAATCCTGTGCATTGGAGACAGCGAGAGAGAGAGAGACTTTGATTTCGGCTATCTATGTTAGATCTTGGAGCGTATCCCACATGAATATAGTGCTCCCAATGTATCTACTGATGTTTGCTTGTTGTTTTGCGTATGAGTAGTGCCTTCACAATATCAGTACGGTACATCATCATTTATATCACCACCAACAACATCACAACCAGTCACGACATGTAAATCTGATTGTCGCGATTCCCACTGGAGTCAAATTTTCCGTAAATGTTACTAAAGATTTCCATAAATGTTACTAGGTTGGCTGGGGATAGATTAACATTTCAACTTTGCCATTACTCCCATTCCCACAGGACACCATTACAGCATAATAACAGAAAATTTACTATTTTCACTGTGAGTTGGAATGGATTATTATACACTGCCCTGCCAAAAAAAAAAGTCACATACTCGAATATTTGGTTGGACCGTCTTTAGCTTTGATCACAGCATACATTTGCCATGCTATTGTTTCAATAAGCTTATGCAATGTCACAGCATTTACTTCAGTCCAGTGTTGTATTAATATTTCACCGAGACCTTGTGTTGAGGCTGGGAGAGTCAAACCACTGCATCAAGTCTTCTCTAGCACATCCCAAGGATTCTCAATGGGGTTAAGGTCAGGATTCTGCAGTGGCCATTTCATGTGTGAAAATGATTTGTCATGCTTCCTGAACCACTCTTTCACAATCTGAGCCCTAATTTTATGCCCATGCCATCAGGGAAGAAAAAAATCCATTGATGTGATAACCCAGTCATTCAGTACATTTAGGTTGTCAGTTGACTTCATTTTATTGCCCCATAACTTTGCTGAGCCTCAACCTGACCAACTGAAGCAACCCCAGATCATAACACTGCCTCCAGAGACTTGTACAGTGGCCACTATGTATGATGGACACATCACTTCATGTGCTTCCCTTCTTACCCTGACGCATCCATCACTCAGGATCAGGTAAATCTGGACTCATCAGACCACTTGACCTTTTTCCATTGCTCCAGAGCCCAATCTTTTTGCTCCCTAGTAAACTGAAGTCTTTTCTCCTGATTAGTCTCACTAACAAGTGTTTTTCTTATGGCCACACAGCTGTTTAGTACCAATTCTGTGAGTACTCATCACATTGTGAGTGTGGAAATGCTCTTAATTTCACTATTAAACATAGCCATGAGTTCTACTGTCAATTATTATTTTTTTTTAACGATTTGACTTCAAGCATTTAAGTTATCTCTGATCATGGTCAGTCAGGATCTTTTTCCAACCACATTTTTTCCATGAAGTTAACAGTTCACCACTATTCTTCCAGGTTTTAATAATGCATTGGAGAGTTCTTAACCCAATTCCAGTCATTTTAGCAATCTCCTTAATGTTTTCTTTGCTTGATGCAGGCCAATAATTTGACCCTTCTGAAACACAGGAACATCTTTTCCATGACCACAGGGTACATCTTCTGATATGGTTGTTTAAGAAATGAGAAGCTACTCACTCCATCACTTAGGGTTAAAAGAATTGTTGCCAGCTGAAACACATTAATCACTGCACAATGTTATCCTGAATTAGTTGAGTTTACTAGAAATTTGTGTGGAAACCCGTTCCCCTAAATCACTTTAGTTTTTACACATGCTGAAACTAAACAGGTTAAGTTGTATTGACATAGACGATCATTAGTCTTTACTAAAAATCATTAGTTTACTTAACTAATTTTCTTTGCACCCAAGTTGTTTGAAATAACTATCTTAAGCTAAATATACATAAACATTATATTTATCATTATTTATATTAACAAATTTATTTGTTAATATAAATAATGTGGTTTCTTCAAAAGTAATTATGCCATTTTGTTGTTGTAATAAATACTTTAAACAAAATTGTATTGAAGGGAAGAAATTAAACATGTTTAAATGTTCAGAAAAAAACATTTATTTTTTTACAAAACCGTGCAAGATAACATTCTGCAGTCTTGCAGTATTGCACAAACCCTGTCAATCAAAAGACAAGTAAAGTCATTCCTTAAAATTGCATGGCAACAAGTTCAGTTTCACTTTTCCATCTGACTGGAGAAGAAAAATGAACACAGCATTTAAATATCTGCTATATCCTGAAAACTGGATACATCCAGACAGACATTAAAACAAGCCTCTCAAACTTGACTGGAGGTCACATGAACTGTTAATTTGGATTTAAAGAACATTATTATGCAGTCCTGTGCATACTCTACTGCATCTAACTCTAACCCTATGTAACCAAGTAGAACTACAGAACAGAGAATGTCACTGGTAGTAGCTGAAGAGCAGTCACAGGTGCATTTGTGTTTTAATATACACTACTCAATGTGCTGACTTCTCTTTGTTAAGACCTTTACATTAAATACTAACATACATACAGAACATACTGTGCTTACACATTTTTTTATTGTACTTTACAAAAGCCCTCATAAAAATAAACATATTGGTATCTAAATAGTTGCATATTTGCAAGAGGCACAGCGAAAATTGTATGGCAGCACCTTCCATTGGCCTTCTTTAAGAACACTGAACTATATAAGGACCTACATTCACACATTGACTTTGGCCACATGGGAAGCGATTGAAAAATATTAAGTCATGGCTGTTCACAGTAGACTTGACACAGCATTTCTTCACATTTAAAGCTGGTTTTTCAATGTTTGTAACCTTGGTTTCAGTTCACTGTGAACCAACATGAGAAGAACCTGATGGATGAACTGGAATATGAGCTTCATAGACATGGGGTAGTTTAGATGCAGTGCATATGAAAGTCCAAACAGAATGCACATCGCTTTTGGCAGGTCTTGAAGGTTGTCAATCACAATTTCTCCCTCAACGATGATCTTCAATGAGGCTGGACTGAGATGCAGGGAAGATGAGGGTGCAGCACCTTCGGGCTCAACCAGGAGGATCCCAATGTCAATGTGGCGAAGCAAGGCATCTTCATCAGAGAACTTAAACAATATCAACATACGAGCACAGTCATTCATTTCTCATTAAATAACCATCAATAATATTTTGCAATGTAGCATAATCATGGGAGAGTCACTGCTAGAGGGGATTAGACAAACAGATCACCCAAAGAAGTTGGAAAGAGGTGTTGCTAATAGTGCTGACTGATAAAGGGAAGGGCATCACTATATGAATATGTGTGATTAACACCTCACAAATCACATGAAATGCAATGAATAAGAAAAATCATTAGGGCCAGAGCATGCTATTGCCATGAGCTGAAACAGCTAATCATCATACAGCAATATGCTGTATGTGAATTATAATCTGTCAAGTCAAGTTTATTTGTATAGCGGTTTTAACAATAAACATTGTCGAAAAGCAGCTTTACAGAATTTGAATAACTTAAAACATGAGCTAATTTTATCCCTAATCTATCCCCAATGAGAGAGCCTGTGGCGACGGTGGCAAGGAAAAACTCCCCCAGACGACATGAGGAAGAAACCTCGAGAGGAACCAGACTCAAACGGGAACCCATCCTCATTTGGGCAACAACAGACAACATGACTATAACATTAACAGTTTTAACATGAAGTCAGTTTCGTTGATGTTATAACTCTTCATTGATGGAAACTTGAGTGCAAAACTGTTCATGACAACTGCAGTCCTAAAGTTAGCAAGTCAACTGTAGTCCTCAGCTATAAAAGCATTACTGTAAGTGTCCAGAGCATCCTCCAGGTGTGACTTTCAACTGTCCACATGGGGCCGTCCTCCACAGGAGCGATGGGGTGAGACTCCAACCAGACACAGGGCATCAGGATGGATCAGGCAGGTCCGAGGAGCAGAAGAGGTCAGCATCTTGATCTCAGGATTGGCATGTAACTCAGAGGGACAGATTTTTTTTTGGGGGGGGGGAGAGAGAGAGAGAGAGAGAGAGAAAACACAGGTTGTTAGGTATGCCCAATGTCACCTGAATAAGTAGGAACAGTATACATATTGCACTGAGTACAAGCAGGGACTCCGGCAACTAACTATGACAGCATAACTAAAAGGGGAGAGCCAGAAGGTGACACAGGCATGAGGAAGTCCCGGGACATAAAGCAGCCAGCCACTACACCGTCAACAAACTCGAGTGAGCAAGCGAGTGGGGGACTGACAGCATCCATACATCCCAATTTACCAAAACACTCTATGTCTGAGGACCCTCCAGATCTACACCTTTACCTCATAAACACCATTAACACAAGGCTTGACTTAACATATGTTTTCAGCCTAGAATTAAATGCTGAGACTGTGTCTGATTCCCGAACATTACTTGGAAGGCTGTTCCATAACTGTGGGGCTTTGTAAGAAAAGGCTCTGCCCCCTGATGTAGCCTTCTCTATACGAGGTACCAGCAGATAGCCTGCACCTTTTGATCCAAGTAGGCATGGCGGGTCATAGAGGACCAGAAGTTCACTCAGGTACTGTGGTGCAAGACCATTCAGTGCTTTAAATGTTATTAGTAGTATTTTATAATCAATACGAAATTTGATTGGGAGCCAGTGCAGTGTGGATAAGACAGGGGTGATGTGGTCATATTTTCTAGTTCTCGTAAGGACTCTTGCTGCTGCATTTTGAACTAAATGGAGCTTGTTTATGCACTTATTGGAACATCCAGACAGTAAGGCATTACAATAATCCAAACTGGAGGTAACAAATGCATGAACTAGTTTTTCCGCGTCATGTAGTGACATTAAATTTCTTATCTTAGTGATATTTCTGAGATGAAAGAAAGCTATCCGGGTAGTGATATCAATGTGAGTTTCGAATGAAAGACTGGGGTCAATAATCACTCCGAGGTCTTTTACTGCTGCACGTGAAGAAACAGAAAGGCCATCCAGAGTTACTGTGTAATCAGAAAACTTACTTCTAGCTGCATGTGGTCCTAGTACAAGTACTTCAGTCTTGTCAGAGTTAAGCAGAAGGAAGTTAATAAGCATCCAGTGTCCAATGTCCTTCACACATTCCTCAATTCTATTAAGCTGGTGTCTCTCATCAGGTTTTGCAGAAACATACAACTGCGTGTCATCAACATAACAGTGGAAACTAATACAATGTTTATGAATAATATCACCCAGAGGTAACATATATAAAGAAAAAAGCAGTGGACCCAAGACAGAACCTTGTGGAACACCAAACTTTACTTCAGTATGTCTAGAAAAATCACCATTTACATCAACATACTGATAGCAATCAGTTAAATAAGACCTGAGCCAGGAGAGGGCCGTTCCCTTAACTCCCACAACATTTTCTAGTCTATCCAGGAGAATGGAATGATCAATGGTATCAAATGCTGCACTAATGTCAAGCAACACAAGCAGCGAGACACAGCCCTGATCAGACGCCAACAGTAGGTCGTTTACTACTTTAACCAGAGCTGTCTCTGTGCTATGATGAGGTCTAAATCCTGACTGATACATTTCATGGAAGTTATTCCTATGTAACATCCATGAAATATATCAGACAGGATTTAGACCTCATCATAGCACAGAGACAGCTCTGGTTAAAGTAGTAAATGACCTACTGTTGTAGGTCTTTTCATTTCATGGATGTTATTCCTATGTAATGGGGCACGGCCAGGCTCAGCCTGAAGTAGTGACATGGGCCTGACCTCCTGTGGGTTCACCACCCACAGAGGTAGCCATAGGGGGCCGGTGCAGTGTGGATTGAGCGGCAGTTGAAGGCAGGGGCCTCGACGACCTGATCCCCGAACACAGCGGTTAGCTGTTGGGACATGGAGTGTTACTTCGCTGGGGGGGGAAGAGCCTGAGCTTGTGCGGGAGGTTGAGAGGTACCGGCTAGAGATAGTCGGGCTCACCTCCACACACAGCTTAATAAATAATAATAATACATTTTATTTATAAGCACCATTCAAGGTACCCAAGGACACTGAACAATAGAAAACAAACAATAAAAGCAGAACAATAAAATAACAATAATAAAATAATAAGAAATCAATAATAACAACAATAACAATGTTATTAAAAATCAAAGAGAAAAAGCCAAGCTAAAGAGATGTGTTTTTAGCTGTTTTTTAAAAGAAGACAGTGTTGAGCATTGGCGTAACGCTAGTGGCAGGGCATTCCACAGCTTTGGGCCATTTACACTGAAAGCTCTGTCACCCATAGAACAGAGCCGAGAGTAAGGGACTGCTAATAGGTGGGCATCTGTAGAGCGAAGATTTAAAGGTAACTGATATGGAGTTAGGAGATTTGATAAATAGGGAGGGGCCAGGTTATGTAGGGATTTGTAAACAAGTAAAATAATTTTGTACTGAATGCGGTATTTAACTGGGAGCCAATGCAGGTTGTATAGAACAGGCGTGATATGATCCCAGGGCCTGGTATGAGTGAGTACCTGTCACAGCCAGGCCAGGTTCCCAAACTGCCAATCAGTCCCACTCTACCACACCTGCCCGCTCACTCTCCCCAATTTACTAATTAACCAATCTGTCCCCACTGCTCTTTCTCCCTCTCTCCTGATTGGTCATCACTCACCTGCATGTCATTAGACTGCTCCCTACTTAAGTCCCACTCACCCAGCACTCTGTCTCTGACCTCTTCACCGGATGCCACAAGACTCTTGGACTCTGATACTGAAACCATACCGAAAACCCTCCTTTGTTGATGTTTGGTGTTCCTTTGTTCTTCAAGTACGGTACGAACTCTCTTCTGAACTTTTGCCTGTTGGCTTGTTTTAATTTTTCCATGGAATGTCCAAGAAAAGATTTCCTAAGTTGCCTTTGACACTGTGTGCTACAATAAATCACCCTGGATTGAGTTCTTGTCGTGTCTGTCTCTGTGGGTCCTGACAGAAGGTCAGAGCTCAACAGACAATGACTACCCAACTCAACGACCCCATCCAGGAGCTGGTCCAGGAGCTACGCAGGGCCCTCACCACCGCAGTTCGAGCTCCGGATCCTGCCAGGATGGCCTCAAGCCCAGTGGTAAACCCAACCCCATACTCCGGAACACCTGAAGAGTGCAAGGGCTTCGTTTTGCAGTGCAGCCTAGCCCTGGAGATGCAGCCAGCGCGTTTCCCCACTGAGAGATCACGCATCGCCTACATCATTTCTCTGCTTACGGGACGAGCCCTCCAATGGGCTGAGGGAGTGTGGAGCCAGGGCGACCCATGATCGACTCGGTGGACAGCTTTCTGGCCCATTTCAAAGAGGTTTTTGGACTTCCAGAGGGAGACTCTTCGAACCAGGCCAAGTTGCATGCCATCAGACAAGGGAAACGTTCTGTCACTGATTATGCTGTCCAATTCCGGACTCTCGCCGCCGCCAGTGGCTGGAATGAGGCAGCCCTCCTCACAACCTTCCGACAAGGGCTGGAGCCCTCACTTCGACTCCAACTGTCAGCCTACGATTACGCAATGGGCCTTGAACGCTTCATTCAGCTGGCCATTTGGGTTGCACACCAGAGAGAGAGTTGCCTCCAGGATCTGCGGTTCACTCCATCAACCCATGCTCCTTCCAACACAAATGCAGATCCAGGATGCCCAGCTGAACCCATGCAAGTAAGCACAATGCGTCTCACCCCTACTGAGCGCCAAAGACGGATGTCCCAAGGTCTTTGCTTTTACTGTGCGGGCTCCAATCATCACATCGCCCAGTGTACCGTATGGCCCTCCCGAGCATTGGTGAGTACGGTCTGTGCTCCTGAAGTACATTTACAGCCCTTAACCATGCCAGTCACGTTGATCCACTCCTCATCATCACTTTCTGTGTGTGCTTTGATAGACTCCGGTTCAGCTGGGAATTTCATCTCCGGCTCCCTCTGTCAACGCCTCCAACTCCCGAGGACCCCTTGCAAAACCCCTTTCAACGTGAACTCCATCGTGGGTAAGCCCTTAACACGCAAACAAATTAAAAGTCAAGCTGAGGGCCTATCCATGCAAGTAGGGTTGTTGCACGTAGAATCCATTTCCCTTTTTGTGCTGGAAGACTCAACAGCAGATGTTATTCTAGGGCGTCCCTGATTAGTCAAACACTCTCCCACAGTATGCTGGGCAACTGGCGAAATTCTTAGCTGGGGTGATGGATGCATAGCATCTTGCTGTCCTGAACTCCCATTATGCCGTAGCCCCCCACCTAGTGTCACCCTAAGTGCAACCTCCATAGAGGGTCCCCAACAGAGTAGCCCTGTCAACATTCCATTGGCCTATGAAGCTTACAAGGATGTGTTCTGCCCACAACGAGCGTCCCGACTGCCCCCTCACCGACCATGGGACTGCAGTATAGACCTGATCCCTGGCCAACCACTACCGCATGGTAGGATCTACCCCCTTTCTCTGCCAGAACAAGAGGCCATGAAGGATTACATCAAGGAGGCCCTTGAGCTAGGTTACATTTGCCCCTCCAAATCTCCAGTTGCATCCCCTTTCTTCTTTGTGACAAAGAAAGATGGTGGCCTTAGGCCTTGTATCGATTATCGAGGCCTGAACCAAATCACTGTTAAGTTCCGATATCCCCTTCCTCTCATCCCTGCTGCTTTGGAACAACTACGAGGAGCAAACGTCTTCTCCAAACTGGATCTCTGGAGTGCATACAATCTTGTTCGCATTCGTCAGGGCAATGAGTGGAAGACTGCCTTTGTGACCCCCACGGGACATTATGAGTACTTGGTCATGCCATATGGATTGTCAAATGCCCCTTCCGTCTTCCAGGGCTTCATGAATGAGGTGTTCCGGGACTACCTGAATCAATTTGTGATTGTGTTCATGGATGATATATTAGTCTTCTCGCCCAATCTCAGCAAACACATCAAGCACGTCACCCTGGTGCTAACCAAGCTCAGAGAGTTCCATCTGTTCCTCAAGGCGGAGAAGTGCATGTTCCATCTGCCCTCCGTTCAGTTCCCTGGCTACAACATCAGCCCCCAGGGGGTCTCCATGGATGATGGAAAAGTAAGCACAGTTCTGTCTTGGCCAGTTCCCCAGACTATCAAGGACCTCCAGTGCTTCCTTGGGTTCGCCAATTTCCATAGACGGTTCATTAACAACTACAGCCTACTCTCTACACCCTTAACCTCCTTACTTCATGGGAAACCCAAAACCCTGTCCTGGAACCCAGAAGCCTCTTAAGCTTTCCAGAATCTCAAGGAAGCATTCACAACAGCCCCTGTTCTCCATCAACCAGACCCAGATCGTCAATTCATCGTGGAGGTGGATGCGTCCAGCTCAGGAGTCGGAGCCATCCTCTCCCAAAACCATGGCAACCCACCACGTCTCCACCCATGTGCTTATTTTTCGAAGAAGCTCTCCTCAGCAGAAACCAACTACAATATAGGCAACTGAGAACTCCTAGCTATTAAGCTTGCCCTTGAAGAGTGGCGTCATTGGCTGGAAGGCTCCAAACATCCATTCCTGGTCCTCACGGATCACAAGAACCTCCAGTATCTGAGAGGAGCCAAATGCCTCAACCCTCGCCAGGCAAGATGGGCCCTGTTCTTCACAAGATTCAGCTTTACCATCAGCTACCGTCCAGGGTCCCGCAATTGCCGAGCCGATGCTCTCTCTCGAATCCACAGCACAGAGGACAATCTCGAACAGCTGGAGACCATCATCCCCACTGGTATGGTCGTGAGTCCCATCCAATGGACCTTGGATGACCAGATGGCTGCAGCCACAGAAGCTGATCTGGCCCCTCCAAACACTCCAGCTAATCTCACCTTTGTTCCCCGTAGTCTCCGCACCCAGCTCCTGACTGCAGCACACTCCTCACCAGGCACCGGACACCCTGGATCCAGGGCAACCCTATCACTCCTCCGTGACCGCTACTGGTGGCCTGGATTTGCCAAAGACGTGCTGAAGTTTGTAGCAGGTTGTGCTGAGTGTGCCATGGCCAAGACCCCCAGACACCTTCCAGCAGGGAAACTAACTCGCTTCCCATCCCAAAAAGACCATGGTCACATCTAGGCGTGGACTACATCACCGATCTTCCTCCTTCAGATGGGAACACCTGCATCCTAGTAATAGTGGATCGGTTCTTCAAGTCATGCAAGCTCATCCCTCTGCCAGGTCTCCCAACTGCTTCAGAGACAGCAGAAGCGCTGTTCACCCATGTCTTCAGAAACTTTGGGATACCGGAAGACATTGTCTCTGACAGAGGACCACAATTCATCTCTCGCTTTTGGAAAGCCTTCCATCATCGGATGGGCATCACTGTGAGCCTGACATCGGGATACCACCCTCAGTCCAATGGACAAACAGAGAGGAAGATCCAGGAGGTGAGCCATTTCCTACGCACCTTTTGCCACAACCAACAGAATGCTTGGTGCAAGTTTCTCCCCTGGGCTGAGTATGCTCAGAACTCCCTGCGTCAACCCTCCACGGGCCTATCCCCTTTCCAGTGCATACTTGGCCATCAACCACCGCTCTTCCCCTGGTCTGGGGAACCATCCGAAATGCCTGCGGTCGACACCTGGTTCCGAGAAAGCCAGAGGGTCTGGAGTCAAGCTCACCGCCACCTACAACGGGCTGTCCGTCGCCAACAACACCATGCAGACACCTGACGGTCTACTGCACCGGACTCTGAGGTGGGACAGAAGGTGTGGCTCTCCACCCGGGACATCCACATGCGTCTTCCCTCCAAGAAGCTAAGTCCCAGATTCATAGGTCCCTTCCCTATAGTGAAGCAGATTAACCCAGTCACTTATCACCTTCAGCTTCCTCCTGATTATAAGATCCATCCTGCTTTTCAGGTGTCTCTTTTGAAACCTTATCACTCACCCCACTCTCCTTCCTCCACAGAACCTGGCGCTGTCTCAGAACCCCCTTTGCTGCTCCTCCTGGACGAGGGTCCCGTGTATGCCATCAGAGAGATTATCAATTCTCGGCGTCGCAAGGGCCGTCTCCAATACCTCATTGACTGGGAGGGGTATGGTCCAGAGGACTGCTCTTGGGTCTACAGGGATGATGTCCTGGACCCCTTCCTGCTTGCAGAGTTCCACCGAGCCCATCCCAGTCGACCGGCCCCTCGCCGCCGAGGCCGGCCGCTTCACCGGGCACCCTCATCCTCAGTTGCGTCTCCAGGAGGGGGGGGTATTGTCACAGCCAGGCCAGGTTCCCAAACTGCCAATCAGTCCCACTCTACCACACCTGCCCGCTCACTCTCCCCAATTTACTAATTAACCAATCTGTCCCCACTGCTCTTTCTCCCTCTCTCCTGATTGGTCATCACTCACCTGCATGTCATTAGACTGCTCCCTACTTAAGTCCCACTCACCCAGCACTCTGTCTCTGACCTCTTCACCGGATGCCACAAGACTCTTGGACTCTGATACTGAAACCGTACCGAAAACCCTCCTTTGTTGATGTTTGGTGTTCCTTTGTTCTTCAAGTACAGTACGAACTCTCTTCTGAACTTTTGCCTGTTGGCTTGTTTTAGTTTTTCCATGGAATGTCCAAGAGAAGATTTCCTACGTAAGTTGCCTTTGACACTGTGTGCTATAATAAATCACCCTGGATTGAGTTCTTGTCGTGTCTGTCTCTGTGGGTCCTGACAGTACCCTAGCAGCTGAGTTTTGGACATATTGCAGTCTATTTAGTCGCTTGGCTGGAATGCCATCGAGCAGGGCATTGCAGTAGTCCAGTCTTGAGGTGACAAAAGCATGTATGTGTTTCAGCTGCAGATGAAGTCAAGGAGGGACGGAGTTTGGAGAGACTTTTCAGATGAAAAAAAGATGTTTTAGTGATACTTTTAATGTGTGAATCAAAAGAGAGAGTACAGTCCAGAATAACACCCAAATTTCTTAATTCAACAGTAGTGGAAGTAAAATAACCAGGAATAGATAGCTGTGAGTGCTCCAGTTTTTTCAAGATAAAAGGGGTGGAAATGAGGATGGCTTCTGTTTTGTCATGATTTAATTTAAGAAAATTCTGCACCATCCAGTTGTTAACAGCATTTAGACAGTTGACGAAATTAGACGGAGGGAGTGAGTGAGAGGGTTTGGTATGAATATAAATTTGGGTGTCATCTGCATAACAGTGAAAGTTAAGCCCATAATGCTGTATTATGTGGCCAAGAGGAAGGATGTATATTACAAATAATAAGGGTCCCAAGACAGAGCCCTGAGGGACACCATGAAGGAGGGGTGATTTCGGGGATCTAAATTCTCCAATTGACACAAACTGTTCTCTCATGGTAAGATAAGATTTAAACCAGGCTAAAGAAGAACCAGTGATACCAAGCAGAGTTTCTAAGCGGCTCAATAAAAGATTGTGACATACAGTGTCAAAAGCTGCTGTAAGGTCGAGGAGAACAAGTATACTGACATGGCCAGTGTCAGCAGCTAACAGCAAATCATTGACAACCTTGACCAGGGCAGTCTTGGTGCTGTGCATGGCCCTAAACCCAGACTGAAACTTCTCCCAAAGATTATATTGAGTTAAATGCTCTTGGAGCTGATTGGCAACAATACGCTCAAGGACTTTTGCAATGAAGGGAAGATTGGAAATGGGGCGATAATTTTTTTTTTAAATCATCAATAGCTGCTCCAGGTTTTTTCAAGACAGGAGTGATAGCTGCTGTTTTGAGAGCCTGAGGGACTAATCCAGTTGAAAGGGATGAGTTTATTATCTTAACCAGCAGGGGACAGAGAACTGGCAGGCAAATCTTGACCAAAGAGGTGGGCATAGGGTCGAGGAAGCAGGTGGTAGGCCTGGATTTAGATACTAAGCCAAATACATACTGCTCATCAACTAATGAAAAAACAGAGAAAGATCCAACTGGTGGTGGACAGGAAAAGGGGACATTAGAGGCAGTGATGGAAGTGGATTTGATCTGCTTGTATATAGAGTTGATTTTATTTTGGAAAAATTCAAGAAATTTACAACAAAGGTCAGTGGAAGGAGTAAGAGGAAAGTTTTTAGCAGACAAAAGAAGTTTGTTTACAGTAGAAAAAAGCGCTCTGGGGTTTCCTTGGCCTCTGGAAATAAAGGTGGTGTAATAGCTGGTCTTGGCATCAATTAGAGACTCTTTATAGGCAGAGACATGGTTACTATATGCTAGTGCATGAACTGTCAGGCTAGTTTTACGACTTAGTCTCTCCAGCTGCTGACCAGCAGCCTTCATTTTACGAAGCTCAGGTGTAAACCACGGAGCAGAGTGAGAAAAAGAGACAATACGCATCTTCAGGGGGGCAAGGTGATTGAGAGAGTCAGCAAGGTGAGAGTTATAGAGCATGACTAACTCCTCAGGGGATGAGTTTAATGATTTAGTGGTCAGAATAGGATGTAGTGTGTCAAATAAATCAGCTGTAGCTGTTTTTTGTGTTCCTGTATGTGATGGTGCGAAATTCACGCCTACGATGGAGAGGCTCAGGGACAGCAATATTAAAAAAAATAGCCAAGTGATCAGAAACACAGAAATCTCTGGAATATAAATTTGATGGTGTAATGCCAGAGGTACAAACAAGATCCAAGATATGACCCTTTGAATGGGTGGGAAAATCTACATGTTGGGTGAAATCAAAACAATCAAGGACAGCCACAAAGTTTTTAGCAAAATCACAGTTATCTGAGTCTACATGAATGTTCAAATCACCAAGCACCAGTACAGATGGACACAGAGCACTGACAGATGAAAGCAGCTCAGACAATTCATTAATAAAAACAGAGGAAACTCTGGGAGGCCGGTAAATGAGCAAAAGCAGTAGAGGTAGACCACCAGTAAACTTCAGAGCAAGACATTCAAATGATGAAAAATCCTGCAAGGGCATAGATACAATCCTGTAACTGGAGCGATAGATCACAGCAAGACTGCCCCCCCGCCCAGTTAAACGTGGCTTCTCCATATACTCATAACCTACAGGAGTAGCTTCATTTAGAGCCAGAAAATCATTTGGTATTTGCCACGTTTCAGTTAAACATAATACATCTATGCCAACATCAGTGATCAAATCATTAATATAGGGTGCTTTTTTATTAAGAGATCGCACATTTAATAAAGTAAACTGCGCATTTCTTGAGGAAGGGAAATTCTGCGAAGTTTTAACGAAATTTATGGGACACAAGTTCGTAAAGTCAACAGAGCGCCTCTCAACGACAGTCCGCTTGATGTTACGATTCCAGCTCCAAAACGAATCAACGTTGTTTGGATGTTGATGGCGAGCAAACGTCCGTCCAGAGCCCCTGTGTATATATTTAGGTCGACGCAGGAACCCAAGATGTTTGTGCGCAAGCAGAGTGTCAGGGAACTTATATGTTTTATTCCCCAAATAGTGGAGATAGGCAGACGAATATTTAAGCGCCATGGAGAAGTCCCAGGAAAGCCGATGCAAGAGTTTTGGCTCACTGTAAAGCCGGTGTCGGTGGCTTAGATCAAGAACAAGGAGCCAGAGTAGAATCACTGTTGCACGCACCATCCAAGCGAGCAAACGTAGGCTACACATAGAACAGCTAGACAAACACCTGTGCCCTTAACACGTTAGCCAACAGGATACTCACTTGACACTCCAGAGGGCAGGCAACTGAAATAGCCAGCCCTAGGTAGAGCAGTAGTTCATTCAAACAAAAAACTTCCCCTCATAGCGAGTAAGAGACTTACCCAAAAGACAGAGGTGGAAAGAGTACTAAAATATTATACTCAAGTACAAGTAGTGTTACTCTGATGAAATTTTACTTAAGTACAAGTAAAGTTACCAGACAAAAAATCTACTCAAGTAAAAGTAAAAAGTAGATCATTTAAAATGTACTTTGAGTAAAAGTAAAACGTTACTTTTAACAATGGGTGTTTTCTGCCTCCATTGTGTTGTGCAAAAATGAAAAAGAATAGGAAACAAGGATATATGTACATCTCAACCCAGATGTTTTATTTAAAGGAAGTGTATCAAATTTAATGCTTAGGATAATGCTGCATTAAAACTGAGACAAACAAAAAAGGTCAATACACACAGTCATGTCATTTACATCACCCTGACCACACACAAAGCATTGTACACAAAATATGAAAGTGAAATGTTGCACTGAAATCTCGTAGCTTGCCTGTGTGCACTGTGTGTTATTGAACAATTCAATTCAAACATTATTTGTTTTGCTTAGTATTCCTTTCTGGCCTGTTGGATGAAGAATGGTAGGAGGACTGATCACGTCAGGTTGGCGAGCTAACTTGCTTGCATGATTAGCCAACCGAATAACAGACTAGTTACCGTTATGTTACAGTACCAACAGGTTGCTACTTCAACATTAGCAATGCCATCCACTATTTTTGGAATATAACCAGCCTATTGTCGGTTTTACTATGGAAAGGAAACATTATGATCAGGGGCGCAGATATGTTTTTTGAACTGGGGGGGACAAAAAACTGGGGGGGACAAAGCTGCCAGCAAACCAACCCCAACCCCGATATGCCTGTCAAACTTGTTGTGGGTAACCATAGCAACCAAGCTCGAGCTCGCAACCTGTGCAGTCTGCGCAGCTCAACCAACCAAATATCAGTCTTTGTTTTGTTTTATGTGAGTTGTTGCAACTATGTATACACTGCTGTGCACCTCAATAAACCGAATGGTAATTAGTCTTTTGATTTTTCCGTGAGGTTTGCCTTATGCAAAGAAAGACAGCATAGACGTTTTTTCCTCCCTATAAGTGGGGGGGACTGAATGAGGTGAATTTAAATCTAAGTGGGACGAATCCCACCCGTCCCACCCTCTATCTGCGCCCGTGATTATGATGCCAATGACAATACTTACCTCAACATGCTTGCGCAGATTAGACGTCGAATTTTTGTATGCCGCAATGGTTGTCTTCTTGGGCACACATAATCTGCATTGCATAATGAAACTGTCACCCCTTTTCTCTACGAAGCTGAAGTGATCACATATGTAGGGCCAGGGGTGCACTTCATTACTGGAAGAAATTGCGTTTTCTGCAGGGTCATCCACCACAGGTTTCTCAGTCTCCTCCATGTCCACAGGGGCACTTTATCAACACCCGTGGCCCAGGGGCTAGGCCCCTCATAGGCTACCTGTCAACCCTACCCTTACCGTTGGCCAGGAAAACACTCTTATTTTATTTGCAATACGTGTCAAGCATTTACAGTGTAAGCGCGTAATTAGCCTAGAAGCCTACGATAGGTTACGTTTGGCTCAGTGTAGCTGCGCAAGGCCCACGCTCACATCGCTCAACACATCCGACCACAGAGGGAGAGAAGAACGCGCGCATTATCATTACAGAGCTGGTTCTGATTATTACCACGGACAGGACAGTGATACTGCATAACTTTCACGCAGGGGCATGACCAGAGATAACCACACAAGCGCTAATGTAGACCTATGTGTTGTAAACATAAAACACACACACCTACAGACAAGTCCTTTTAAAAAATAAAATACATAAAAATAGCTCGGCGGCATGAAAACAAACATTCACTGCAAGACAAGGTGCCCTAGAATCGCCATCAGTTTTTAATATCTATATGGACTTTGTTGTCAGGATTGCACAGCATGAGATATCAAAACTGTACCCAGATACAGGCTTCAAGTTCAGATATTGCATTCCAAATGAGGTATCCACAAGAGAAATGCGTACGAAAGCACGAGCATCAGGAGAGGGTTGCATAACAGAGATTCTATACGCAGATGATCAGGCCATACTCGCTGGATCCATCGAGGAGCTTCAGAATATTCTTCAGTTGTATGATAAGACCTACACCCACTTTGGTTTACAAATATCATATGTCAAAACAGAAACAATGGCTTTTAACATCAATGAGGAGATCAAATGTAAACCAAGTATCATTTCCCTTGGCGGCACTAATATTAAAAACGTCCGCACCTTTAAATATCTTGGTTATAATGTCAGCAACTGTGATGAATCCTCACACTTCCTGCATGCTAGGATAAGTGCTGCATTCATGAAATGGAATGAACTGAAACACGTTCTAACCGAACGTGACCTCCGGAAACTGACAGGAACCCAGGATATAAAACTATCCTGCTACGTACAACAACTAAAATATATTGCTCACGTTTGCCGGATGGGCAATAACCAAGTGCAAAAGCAGCTCCTGTTTGACAAAAATGGTTACAAATGGACGAAATGGGAAAATCTGCTGGGCATAGACACCCAACAGATAAAACGTATGATGATGGACAAATCAAACTTTGAGCAACTGCTGCAACTGCTACAGCAGAAGCACCCCTAGAGAGTTTAACTTTTGACAGGGGAACATGATGATGATGATGATGAAGGTACTTGGCTCGGCGGCCACATGAAACGTAAACACCATGGACAGCGGCCAAACTCATAACTCTACAGAACAGACCGAAATACACGAAACCAAGTCCTACTAGGGTCTATTTTACCGATCTATGTTCAAGCATCATGCAAGTCTTCCTTCTCCTTGAATAAGACCGTGCATTCAACTGCCTTTTTGACATGACTGCATCGAAATACCACTTGCAACAATATTTCACGCACTCCATCAAGAAAAAAGTTAAACATGATGAACACGGGCATACTGTTTTGAGCATATGATTTTTTAAAAAGAAACTAGCTACATCAAAGTCCTTCAATAAACCCATCCTTTAGCGCAAATGAGCTTAACCTAGTTCAAAGCATGACGTTAGCAGTATCTGCATAAGGCAAAATCATGTGGGCCTTTCGTCAACAACAAGCCACGGCGGGCAAACATTAATAATCAAGTGTCCTTACCTTAAAACGTTGTCTTGACCACAGAACTTCTCAAGTATTTCACTTAAATCCACACGGGTTAACAACACACCCAACACAGCTAGCGAGAAATGTGGATCTGCGCTAGCTTTGTATTGCTATTCCCCTCAGTATGCTTACTCTGTCTGCTGCCCGAACTGTGACAAGTATAGGCTACAATCTTTTCATCAATTTCTTCAGTAGATGCCGTTTTAGACATTTTATTATCCCCATCGAAATATGCTATTATACTAACAGGATTATAACTCAAATCACACGACACATATTCAAATCACAACTGATTTATTTTACTGTTGGACAGATCATAGCATATCTAGCCTAGCTGCACATAGCCTAGCTGCTGGTAGGCTGATAACTGATAAGTAGCTGATATTCTGAACAGATTGGTGATCCTTACCTTAAAAAAGTCTGTGACTTTAGGCAACGATTCTATCATTACCTGCATCTCTCTTTTTTCCTTTTATGCGCCCCGCTAACATGTGAACGCTTCATCTTTCAAAGCCTCTAAAGTTGTGTCTCTGTAGTCTGCAGTCTTTGGCGTGCTTTCGTGCGTGACGTTACATTTTGGCTACGTTCACACTGCAGGCTGAAGTGACTCAAATCCGATCTTTTCGCCCATATGTGACCTGTATCCGATCTTTTATTGACAATATGAATGACACAGATCCGATTTTTTCAAATCCGACCCAGGCCGTTTGGATATGTGGTCCTAATTCCGATTCCTATCTGCTCTTTTCATATGCGACTTCAATCTGAACCGCCAGGTCGCATTCATCTGACTTACACGTCATCAACAAGCCACAAATGTCACTATTCTGCGCTGAAGTAGGCGGCGGGTCTCTCAAAAAAAGTTACAACAACATGGCGCATAATCACGGGCGCAGATAGAGGGTGGGACTCGTCCCACCCAGATTTAAATTCACCTCGCTCGGTCCCCCCCACTTATAGGGAGGAAAAAACGTCTATGCTGTCTTTCTTTGCATAAGGCAAACCTCACGGAAAAATCAAAAGACTAATTACCATTCGCTTTATTGAGGTGCACAGCAGTATATACATAGTTGCAACAATTCACATAAAACAAAACAAAGACTGATATTCGGTTGGTTGAGCTGCGCAGACTGCACAGGTTGCGAGCTCGAGCTTGGTTGCTATGGTAACCCACAACAAGTTTGACAGGCATATCGGGGTTGGGGTTGGTTTGCTGGCAGCTTTGTCCCCCCCCAGTTTTTTGTCCCCCCCAGTTCAAAAAACGTATCTGCGCCCCTGCGCATGACATCAATGCGAGGGACACTTCGGGCTGTGAAGGTTCTGAATCTTCTCAATGGAAGGACGCAGAGGTTAGGGAGCTGATTTCCATTTGGGGGGATACAGCTATTCAAGCTAGATTGGATGGGTCATACCGCAACCGGGCGGTTTTACTTCCGTAAAAACTGGCCATGCTCACTGCGTGTGACGTCGTCGTATCCTGCAATGCGCATGCGGAACACTTTTAGGTCGCTTTTCGTTCATACTGAGGATCACATACAAGTCGCACATATTTGTTAATGTGAACGACCTCACAAAAAAATCGGATTTCACAAAAAAATCCGAATTGAGCATTAAGCCTTGCAGTGTGAACGTAGCGTTTGTTACATTTTATTCTGGTACAGTTGTGGGTGTTCGTTTCGCGAACCACATCCACCATGTCTCTTACAGCAGGCTACTGTGCGCTCATTTATTTCTAACCTTATTTCTATCCGTACATTAATATAGGCCCACGATTCCGACAGTTTATTATTTTATTAATATTACAAGGCCCCTGATTGGCTGTGGCCCAGGGGCTTGAGCCCCCCCCCTTAAAGCGCCGGTGCATGTCCGCCATCGTCTGTGTGAGACTCACGCACGCGACAACTGTCCTTCCCGTGATTCATTTCCAGAACGCATTTCCCCTTCTCCATTTTAGCCTTTTTTAAAATTTTTTATTTATTTATTTTTTTTACTCAGTAACGGTTGTGATGTAAAATGTACCGAAGTACACTACTTAAAAGAAAACATACTTAAGTAAAAGTAAAAGTAAACTCTTTAAAAATTACTTGAAAAAGTATAAGTACACAAAAAAGCTACTCAAGTACAGTAACGCGAGTAATGTAATTCGTTACTTTCCACCTCTGCCAAAAGAACAGGTAAGGCGGACACAGGGTAGTCAGCGTTAGTAGCAGCCTAGTCCATTAGTTTGACCAACAGTTCAGTAAACTCCTGTTAAAGTCCAGACAGGTAGATAAGATGAATCCCCAGTCAGTACAAAGTCTATCTCCTGATTTCAACAGTAGCAGATGGCTTGGGCTCCGGAACCCAGCTCCTTGAGAGGGGCTGGACTCTCCACTTCTCTGGAGGTGCCCACGGTGAGCGGCGGCGGGCTGGTGTGGGCTTGCTTATAGCTCTCCAGCTCAGCCACCATGTGTTGGAGTTTACCGCAGTGAACGAGAGGGTTGCCTCTCTGCACCTTCGGGTCGGGGAAAGGGCTCTTGCTGTTGTTTGTGCCTATGGGCTGAATAGCAGTATAGAGTATCCAGCCTTCTTGGAGTCCCTGGGAGAGGTACTGAGAGGTGCTCAGACTGGGGACTCCATTGTTCTACTGGGGGACTTTAACGCTCACGTGGGCGACAACAGTGACACCTGGAGGGGTGTGATTGGGAGGAATGGACTCCCTGACCTGAACCCGAGTGGTGTTTTGTTATTGGACTTCTGTGCTAGTCATGGTTTGTCCATAATGAACACCATGTTTGAGCATAGGGGTGTCCATAAGTGCGCGTGGCACCAGGACACCTTAGGTCGGAGGTCGATGATTGACTTTGTTGTCGTTTCATCTGATCTCTGGCCCTATGTCTTGGACACTCGGGTGAAGAGAGGGGCTGAGCTGTCAACTGATCATCACCTGGTGGTGTGTTGGATCCGCTGATGGAGGAGGAAGCCAGACAGACCTGGCAGGCCCAAACGTATGGTGAGGGTCTGCTGGGAACGTCTGGCTGAGCACTCTGTCAGGGAGGTCTTTAACTCCCAGCTCCAAGAGAGCCTCTCCCAGCTTCTGAGGGAGGTGGGGGACATTGAGTCTGAGTGGAACATGTTCTCTGCCTCCATTGTTGACACGGCTGTTCGGAGCTGTGGCCGCAAGGTCTCCGGTGCCTGTTGGGGCAGCAATCCCCAAATCCGGTGGTGGACACCGGAAGTAAGGGATGCCGTCAAGCTGAAGAAGGAGTCCTATCGGGCCATGTTGGCCTCCGGGACTCCTGAGGCAGCTGACGGGTATCGGCAGGCCAGGCGTGCCGCAGCTCGGGCAGTTGCGGAGGCAAAAACTCAGAACTGGGAGGAGTTTGGTGAGGCCATGGAGGAGGACTATCGGTCGGCCTCGAGGAAATTCTGGCAAAACATCCAGTGCCTCAGGAGGGGGAAGCAGTACTCTGCCAACACTGTTTACAGTGCGGGTGGGGACCTGTTGACCTCGACTGGGGATATTGTCAGGCGGTGGAAGGAATACTTCGAGGATCTCCTCAATCCCACCATCACGTCTTCCATTGAGGAAGTGGAGGCTGGTGACTCAGAGGTGGACTCGTCCATTACACAAGCCGAAGTCACTGAGGTGGTTTGCAAGCTCCTTGGTGGCAAGGCACCGGGGGTGGATGAGATCCACCCTGAGTATCTCAAGTCTCTGGATGTTGTGGGGCTGTCTTGGCTGACACGCCTCTGCAACATCGCGTGGCAGTTGGGGATAGTGCCTCTGGAGTGGCAGACCAGGGTGGTGGTCCCTCTTTTTAAGAAAGGGGACCAGAGAGTGTGCTCCAATTATAGGGGAATCACACTTCTCAGCCTCCCCGGGAAGGTTTACTCCAGGGTACTGGAGAGGAGAATTCGGCCAATAGTCGAACCTCAGATCCAGGAGGAACAATGCGGTTTTCATCCTGGTCGTGGAACACTGGACCAGCTCTATACCCTTCATAGGGCGCTCAAGGGTTCATGGGAGTTTGCCCAACCAGTCCACATGTGCTTTGTGGATCTGGAGAAGGCATTTGACTGTGTCCCTCGTGGTATCCTGTGGGGGGTGCTTTGGGAGTATGGGGTTCGAGGCTCTTTGCTAAGGGCTGTCCAGTCCCTGTATGAACGGAGCAAGAGTCTGGTTCACATTGCCAGCAGTAAGTCAGACCTGTTCCCAGTGAATGTTGGACTCCAGCAGGGCTGCCCTTTTTCACCGGTTCTGTTCATAATTTTTATGGACAGAACTTCTAGGTGCAGCCAGGGGCCGGAGGGAATCCTGTTTGGGAACCACAGGATTTCATCTCTGCTTTTTGCGGAAGATGTTGTCCTGTTGGCTTCTTCAAACCAGGACCTTCAGCATGCACTGGGGTGGTTTGCAGTCGAGTCTGAAGCGGCTGGGATGAGAATCAGCACCTCCAAGTCTGAGGCCATGGTTCTCAACCAGAAAAGGGTGGCTTGCCCTCTCCAGATTGGTGGAGAAGTCCTGCCTCAAGTGGAGGAGTTTAAGTATCTCGGGATCTTGTTCACGAGTGAGGGAAGGATGGAGCATGAGATCGACAGGCGGATTGGTGCAGCCTCTGCAGTGATGCGGTGACTTTACCAGTCCATCGTGGTGAAGAAGGAGCTGAGCCAAAAGATGAAGCTCTCAATTTACTGGTCGATCTATGTTCTGACACTCACCTATGGTCATGAGCTTTGAGTAATGACCGAAAGAACAAGATTGCGGATACAAGTGGCCAAAATGAGTTTCCTTCGCAGGGTGGCTGGGCGCTCCCTTAGAGATAGGGTGAGAAGCACAGTCACTCAGGAGGAGCTCGGAGTAGAGCCGCTGCTCCTCCACATTGAGAGGAATCAGCTGAGGTGGCTAGGGCATCTCTTTCGGATGCCTCCTGGATGCCTCCCTGGGGAGGTGTTCCAGACATGTCCCCCCGGGAGGAGGCCCCGGGGAAGACCCAGGACACGCTGGAGGGACTATGTCTCTCGGCTGGCCTGGGAATGCCTCGGTGTTCTTCCCAAGGAGCTGGCCGAGGTGTCTGGGGAAAGGGAAGTTTGGGCTTCCATGCTCAGACTGCTGCCTCCACGACCTGGCCCCGGATAAGTGGAAGAAAATGAAATGAAAAAAAGAAAAATAAATTCCTATGTAAATATAAGCATAACTGCTGTGCCACAGCTTTTTCAAGGATCTTGGAGATAAAGGGGAGGTTTGATGTTGGCCAATAATTGGACAGCTGACAGGGATCAAGGTCAAGTTTTTTAATCAGGGGTTTGATAACTGCTAGTTTAAAGGATTTGGGTACATAGCCAATCCTAAGAGAAGAATTTATTATTTTTAGAAGCGGTTCAATTACTTCAAGTATTATCTGTTTGAATAGACGTGTAGGTAAGGGATCTAGTACACAAGTTGAGGCTTTTGATGCCGAGATTAATGAAAGTAATTACATTTTTCTAAGGGGAGTAAAACATTCTAATTGCTAATCTGATACAGTTATATTGTTAACTACAGGGTCACCTACATTGTCTGACCTTAAATTAGTAGTTTGAATTTTTTGTTGGATATTCTCAATTTTGTCATTAAAGGTCTCCTTGCATCGTTTTTTCATTAATTCTGCGGTGGTCTCTAGTATGAATGAATACCCTGTGAGCCGGTTTTGGTGAAACAAATGCTGTGGTTCTCCTGTTTCAGGCTGTTCTAGTTTGGTGGAGGAGTGGGTGGCGGGAGAACGACAGGATTTCAGCCCTTACTCATTAATATTCATGACATGTAAATGTGTTACCTCTGATTGGCTAACAGTAATCAGTAAACGTGTTACCTCTGACTGGCTAACAGCACTGTGACGCTACCTCCAGTGGGTCAGAACAAGTGGATGTGGGTGTCTTTGTAAAAACTGTTTTGATTGGTTATTATGGTCTCGACATTGATGTTTTGACCAATAACCATGTAGATAGCACAAATTTTACATCACATTCAACGAGATTTAAACGAGACTAAAGATGGCGACTTACAAATAATGTGTAAACATCGTTGGAGTTAATAAAGTTTGAACAGCATGAAGGAACATACCCCAACCCCCCGAAATTAATAAAAAAAAATTCTCAACAGATTTGGCATAATATAAAAAGGTCGTTTTTTACTCAGAAAAAGCGGAAATCCACCGAAAAGCGGGAAACTCTCATCCCTGCCTAGCTTGTGACCATGTCATGCATGCTAACGTGGAGAATATGAACAAGCTATTTTGTAACAAAAACCTTCAAACAAAAAGTTCATGTTTTACTTACAGCTTGTGAGCTGGTGGTCGATCGTCTTGATGGTACAGATCCATTAAAAACAACCTCGAAGCAAAACCACTACTGAAGGCACCGAAGTTTGAAAAGTCACTGTGGTTGAAATGATCAGAACACAGTACTAACGTTGCATTATACTTTGCTGGTGGTGTTCCAAAGATAAATTCCAACCATTTCTTCTTCAGCTCTTCTATCTTGGGCAAGAAATGCAACGTTGATGTGTTACTGCCACAAATAACACAGGCACAAACTTGTTCAGACATGTTTTCAACTTGCTGTTAGGTGCTCTTCGTTAAATAACACAGGCACGAACTTGTCCAGACATGTTTTCAGCTTGCTGTTAGGTCCTCTTCGTTAGCTACTGACGAGATGGGCTCTGCTATAGCCTCGGTCACAACCGGCTGTATGTGCTCCTACGGCCGGTCTACATGCAAAAAACGCAAGAAACACACGGAGGGCGCGCATGAAACGCATGGAGGGCACGCGTGTGATGTGCTGATTTTTGAGCCGTAGACTGGCCACAGAGGTTCTTTGTCATGTCAAACAAACTCTACGGGTGCTTACATTTTGTTCAGGTTGCAAGAAAAACTTACGGCTAATGTGCGTCTTTCTCCACGAACAAAAAAAAGGCAGCAATTTGGGAAATGCCAAAAATCGCACGGCCAAAAAATCGTATGTCCAGTTGTGACCTAGGCTTATCTCTCCTTGCGCTTAAATCCGAACTTTCTTCCCATGGGCGGTCACAAGCCAAGGTGGGCGAGGCCATGAATACTAATTTTCGAAGTGACATAACTTCGTATGGCTTTTTCTGATCTGCTCATTTTTCCGACTATTTTCTTTCATAAGCTAATACAGGGAATGGGAGTAGAATTAAATTTTCACATGCAGCATGCATATGCAACTCGGAGTGAACTATGGTATTTCAAGAAAAGCCAGTATTAAACGTTTTTGGTGGAAGGGCACCTTTAAAAAAAATTCATGAAGTCGTTGCTACTACATACTGCAGGTGTGCATGTGTCTATAGTGGACTTATTCCTGGTTAATTTTGCTACAGTATTAAATAGGAATCTCAGATTATTTTTGTTATCTTCTATTAGGGAGGAGCGATATGTTGATCTCGCAGCACTAAGAGCTTTTCTATACTTCAGGAAGCTCTCCTTCCATGCTAATTTGAACACTACCAATTTTTTTTTATGCCATTTACATTCCAATTTTTGAGTGGTCTGTTTTAAAGTGCGAATGTCATCATTATACCAGGGTGCTAATTTTTTGTCTCTGACAATTTTCCTTTTAAGAGGAGCTACATTATCTAAAGTATGGTGGAACATTGACTTTAAGCATTCAGTTGCCTGATCAAGTTCTGCAGGGCCTGACAGTGACCCGATCAAAGTTGATAACTCTGGGAGATCATTTACAAAGCTCTGTGCAGTAGTTGACGTGAATGTACATTTAATACAGTAGCGTGGTGAGGTGCATATATTATTACTCAGACATTGTTAGAACCTGCGTCTGTCCTAGTTCAGATGCGTCGACATAAGAGCGCTCTGGAGCAGGGTAAAAACAAACCACACGAATGAAATCAATCTGGTTTATTCTTGCACTGCTCAGTGATACATAGAAAAAGCAGGGTTTATATACATCAGAAGCTTGCGTGACAAGACAAGGTGAAACTCGCCAGATAAGGAGTCGTTTTTGTTATACATGAAAGAGCAGACCATACACCCCCTAGAACAAGAGGAACCAGGAAGGTGGTTTCAGCGAAACTAGAAGGTACAGAGAAAACAAAAGAGTCTGTTCTCGCGATTATGCACGTTTACCAGGGTGTGAAAGGGTCATAAAGCTCAGGACAGCTATGCACGAGAACACACACAATCTTACAATCCCCTCTTTTATACTTTGTTTACAGAGTATAACTACAGTTTAGACTCTAACGTATTGACAGACATAACAAGACTGATTAGTATGTTGTTTAGCAGTCCAATTGGCAAATCGCCAAAAAACGTTGTCCTCGTGGCTGGCTTGAGCGGGATTCCCTGCTCCAAGCGCTAAGACCAATACCAGAAGGAAAGTCATACTGGTCACTGACTTTGTTCTTTCTGTGTCCACAGGATGTAGATAGTTGAAGGTAGCCCAGGCTCACGTGTCTTCCAGATTCCTCAGTTCAGAAGTCTGCGGGACGCACCGACCATCCCCTCTTTGTAGATCAGCCGAAACCGGATCACTCCGGATGCTGGAAAGGGGATCCCTGAAAAGGCCGTCAGCTATTGTCACAGCAACTTTCTGAAACACAAAAACCTGTTAAGCATCAACAATATAGATTTCTATTACATTGGAGCCTTCTTTATTCGACTGGCATGAATCCACTGTGGAAAAAGGTCAGTTAGTACAGCCGTTCGAGTTACAGCGAGCACATCCGTGGGTTCACTGTAGGGTGGTTCCTCTAGAGGAGTGCCTAATTTAGCGAATTTCTTTACCAACACTTTATCCCCTACCTCAAAGGGGTGAGTGGGTGCCTCAGGAATGGGAGGCTTTTTGGAATTTAGTCTCGTCCAGTACTCATCCAACACCCGCATGAGACCCACGGCGTACTCACTGAGATGTACATCAAGATCACTCGTTCCTATAGCCTGCATACCTCTGCGCCAGGGTGTAGGAAAAGGCCGGCCCATCACGAGCTCATACGGAGACAGGTTGTCGAGGGCCACTTGAGCGGTCATTCGCATGTCAGCGAGAACTAAAGGCAAAACTTGTACCCAATTTTTAGTACCAGCTTCTTGCATGGCTTTACGCAGCTTACCCTTGATTGTTCTGTTTGCGCGCTCCACAATGCCGGAGGACTGCGGATGGTACGGGATGTGGAAACGCCAATGGATTTTTAGGTCCTTACATAGTTCTTGGGTCACCTTAGAGGTGAACGGCGTACCTTTGTCAGAGTCTATCCCTACCGGGAGACCATAACGCGGAATGATTTCTTGCGTCAATTTGTTTACCGCCGTGCGAGCGTCTTCTTTCCCACAGGGGAAAGCCTCCACCCATCGTGAAAATTTGTCGACCATGACCAAGAGATACTTAAAGGGGCCCTGTTTTGGCATGTGAGTAAAGTCAATCTGCCATTCCTGGAACGGCGTGTCAGGTATGGGAAGGTGCTGATGTACCGCGCCTGGTTTAGATGGATTATTCTGGGCGCACGTTAAACATCTGTCTAGAATGTGATGTACATCAGTGTGTATTTTGTCGATGCAAAATATTTTGGATAAATCCTCCACTACCCCCCTTCGTCCGCGGTGAGTGGGACCATGAAACTCGCGGACGAGAAATGGAGTGCAATGTCTAGGCAAACAAAGGCGGCCCTGAGCATCGATCCGAACGCCGTCAGACGGCTGCGCGCCGCATGAGTCCCAGAAATGGTTGTCTGAGGCCGAAGCGGAGGCCTGGAGGGAGATCAAGTCAATGTCCGGAAGAACGGCACTAATCATACGGCTGGATGAGACCAGGGAGAGAGTAAGCGAAGGCGGAAAAACACCGGAGGCAGCCGCGGCTTTGGCAATGCGATCGGCGAGAGAGTTTCCCCTGATCTCAAAAGAGTCCCCAATACAATGAGCACGAGTCTTAACAATGGCTAAAGAGCGCGGGAGAAGACACGCTGTAATAAGATCAGTAACAAGCGAAGAATGAGAAATGGGCTTACCGTCTGCAGTGGTGAACCCACGCGAAGCCCAAATCCGACCAAAGTCGTGAGCAACGCCGAAAGCGTAACGTGAGTCAGTGTAGATAGTGACGTCTGTGTCCTGAGCAATAACACATGCACGGGTTAGAGCGTATAGTTCGGCAGCCTGAGCCGAGGAGAAAGGAAGAGAAAAAGCTTCAACAGTTTCATCAGGAAGGCGGCACACAGAATAACCACACACAAAAACGCCGTCAGAGGGGCGTGAACACGAGCCATCCACGAACAGTGAATCACCTGAAAGTAACGGGGTGGAACGTAAGTCGGGGCGGATACTTGTCTCGAAAAGAATGCTAGAAATGCAGTCGTGTGTTTCAGAAGGAAGAAAATCATCCTGTGAATTGAGGAGGCGCTGAAGAGCGTGTGCGAGAGAATCAAAGGAGGAGGAGGGCTTAACAGTAAGGTTTTCGGTGGCCAAAAGAATAGACTCGTATCCAGAGCGACGCTGCGCAGATAAATGCTGGGTACTGAGGTTCTTTAAAACGTGCACTACATCATGTGAGGTGTGGAGAACGAGCGGGTGAGATAAGACCAGCCGTTCAGCGTCCGTGACCATGACAGCACATGCAGCCACCGCCCTGAGGCAAGCAGGGAGACCCTGAGCCACAGAATCGAGAGTTTTAGAGAGGAACGCACAAGGCCGCATACCCCCCCCGTGCTCCTGCGCCAAAACCCCAGACGCAGTTCCCTGCTGGTTGCACACATATAAATGAAACGGCAAACGGTAATTCGGAAGTCCGAGAGCAGGAGCCGAGCATAAAGCCTGTTTCAAGGCCCTGAAGGCCGACAACATCTCGTCAGACCATACCAAGGGCTGAGTCAAAGGGTCCGAGTGCAGAATTGCAGAGCGCAGACACTTGTCATAGGTGGAACAGTCAGGAATCCACTGGCGGCAGTAATTGATAAGTCCCAGAAAAGCCATGAGGGCGTGTTTGGTGGCAGGCACCTGAGTGTCTAGGATGACCTGCACACGCTCGGGGCTGAGCCTGCGGGAGCCCTGGGAGAGATCGTGACCCAGATATCGAACAGTGGGGAGGCAGAACTGAAGCTTAGTTCGTGAGACCTTGAAACCTTCTTGCGCCAGAAGAGAGAGGAGAGCGAGTGTAGCTGTAGCGCAAATGTCCTTATCCTCCGCCGTTACCAGAAGATCATCCGCATACTGGAGCACGGAGGAGCCCGAGGGGAGGCACAAATCGGCCAAGGCGTCCCTCACTACGGCTGTAAAAACCGCAGGAGAATCAACATACCCTTGAGGTAACCTGGTCCAGGTGTACTGCTTACCCCTATGCGTAAAAGCGAACAGGGGCTGCGTGTCGTGGCCCACAGGGACGCTGAAAAAGGCAGAACAGAGATCAATTACAGAGAAAAAAGCATGTTCACACGGAATCGAGGCCATAAGAGAGGGAACGTCTGGAACTAATGGGGCGACTGGGATAATTAACTCATTAATCTTACGCAAGTCCTGGGTGAAACGCCACGTGCCGTTGGGCTTCTGCACCGGGTTCACTGGAGTGTTATAAGGGCTAACACAGGGAACAACCACACCTTGCTCTAGGAGAGAACACAGAACATCATCAATGCCAGATAGTTTAGCGGGGGAAAGGGGGTACTGTTTCACATACACAGGCGAGGAATGTTTAATGACCGCCTCGTAAGGGGTACACTTAACAAAGCCCACCTCGTCCTTATGTTTCGCCCAAAGAGAATCTGGAAGGTCAGAAAGAGAGGGTGTGAGGTAGGTAGCGGCACAAGCAGCATTAAGAAGATTATGAGGAAGGGAAAGGGAAGTGAGAGCTTGGGCATCCGATGGAGCGTCGTCAGGTATATCCACACGCATGTGCGAACCACTGAAGGAAATAGAAAGCCCCAAAAGGCTCATGAGGTCCCGTCCTAGCAGATTGAAAGGGCATTCAGGCATGCAAACAAAAGAGTGAGAAAACGTTAGTAGAGGATCAAGGGCACAAGTAACAGAAAGGGGGGGCGTGCAACTGGAATGGAAAGGAACCCCTTCTATTCCCACAGAGCTTACAGACCGTGTAGATAAAGGACCCGCATATTCCCTCCCCACCGAAGACATCGTGGCCCCAGTGTCAAGTAAGAAAGAATACTCAGTCCCTGCTAGGCATAACACAATGGTAGGGAGATCTTCGTTAAGGGGGGAGCTGAATGAAAGATTTAACATAACAACGGTCGGGGTTTCATCGCTCTGAGGGCAGCCCTATGGGCGGGAAAAATCCCTCTGCCCAGAAGGGCTCGGGGCAGCGTGAATGACAGGCTTTTCACGTTCCCGTTCATCACGCTGTCTCGCATGGCACTCTCTTATCCAATGTCCCTCTTTTCCACAATAGTGGCACTTTCCATTTCTCCTCCCTCCCCCGCCGCGCGGCCCCATTCGGCGACCCCTCTCCTGTCGTCCATCCACCCGTCCGCCCGGCACAACAGATAAACATGCTTTATTCATCTTACAGTCTAGGAGACCATCGCTCTCCAACGTGCGCACCCGCTCCCCGGCCTGACGGAGGACCAGATTATTCCGGTCACTCCAGTGATGTTTTAATACGCTCTGTATTTCGGGGCGACAATTAGACAGAAAGGTGGACAAGAACATTGGGTTCGGGTTTGCCAAATCAAGTTCAAGACCTCCCAAGTGTTGCCAAACTTCCCCAAAGCGCTTCCAGAAAGCCGACGTCAGCTCAGAACGCTCCTGTTTGCAGTTAGTGACCTGTGACAGGTCTCTATTTGCTTGTTTTAAGGCGAGCAGGTATCGCGTCAACTGCTCACGAAGCTGCTGCAGTGCGTTCGGCGTGTCCTTCCAAAAGAAGGTAGTCACGGTGCGCCGACGCGGGCGACCGTCATCCCCTTCATACTCTTCCTTAATATTTTCAGCTTGATCATTGACGGGGGCGAGAACCTGAACGTTTTCTAACAGGGCTGTCTCATCATATGCGCCTCCTAATTTATTTTGCAGAATAAACCGGTAATCAGCTCCCGTAAGCTGACAATTACGAGAAACATTAATTAACTGATCAACAAAAAGCAAGGGCTTATCGGGTGACGGAAGAAGCGAGATGATGTCCTTAAGAGCCGACGGGGACGGGGGAGTTATATCAATACCACTGCGCTTTGCAACCCATACACAAGCAGCGTTTTGTGGCGGATAAGGACGCGAGCCGGCGTCTGGACCCACACCATCGGGATTATCCCAATCGTCATCATCAGTGTCATCATCGGTATCGTCACTACTTTCTTCGTCTTTGCCGTTCTTGGCTGATGCAGGTGCACCTTTTATCCCTCCGGGACGCTGCCCTCTGTCAACCGTGGGGGGGGGGCACGCAGACACAGCAGCCAGGGACGGATAAATTTTAGGAATTGTTTTTACAGATGACGACGATTTACCAGTAGCTTTTCCGGTCTTACTATAAGGTGGAGGTTTACTGTCTAACGAGGCTGGAGGAGCAGAATGAGATTTGGATTTTCCTAGCGCCGCCTCCTCCGTTTCCTTGGTGACGGGTGCAGCCCGAGGCTTCGGGATGGATTTCAGGACTGAACGGGGAGTATAAGCCTGTTTAAAATTATCCCAAATCTTCTTCATATCATACCATTTGGCATATCCATCCCGCATATACGGGCGATCCCAGCCGGGGTCCCCTAATCCCTCATAAATCATGCGATAGGCCGATGCAAGATAACCAGGATCGAAAGTACCTTGGCGAGGATATGAAGGAATTTGAGGGTTGGCCTCGGTCCAACCTGCCAAATTATCGAGCCAAGGAGAAACATAATAAGCGAAACCGCACCTAGTCATCCATTCGGCCGGGGTTTCCCCTGGCGCAGGCTTAGGGAACGAGCTTCCCATCGTACAATGACAACAGACGGATCTGAAGAGGAACAGACGGAAATGTGTCGTAAATTTGTATAGCGCGCTCTTCCTGGACTCGAACCAGGGAAAACAAAATCGAAACTACTGCCAACCAGGTAGTCAATTAAACATGTCTTACCTGATTGAGAGTATCACGTCGGGGTCACCAAATTGTTAGAACCTGCGTCTGTCCTAGTTCAGATGCGTCGACATAAGAGCGCTCTGGAGCAGGGTAAAAACAAACCACACGAATGAAATCAATCTGGTTTATTCTTGCACTGCTCAGTGATACATAGAAAAAGCAGGGTTTATATACATCAGAAGCTTGCGTGACAAGACAAGGTGAAACTCGCCAGATAAGGAGTCGTTTTTGTTATACATGAAAGAGCAGACCATACACCCCCTAGAACAAGAGGAACCAGGAAGGTGGTTTCAGCGAAACTAGAAGGTACAGAGAAAACAAAAGAGTCTGTTCTCGCGATTATGCACGTTTACCAGGGTGTGAAAGGGTCATAAAGCTCAGGACAGCTATGCACGAGAACACACACAATCTTACAGACATATTATGAATGAGATGAGATAATGATCTGAGATGACTTCAGACTGTGGAAGTATGACTATATTTTCTACGTTTAACCCAAATGTTAGTATTAGATCAAGGGTGTGACCACCATTATGGGTCGGTCCTGTGACATTCTGATTAATCCCTACTGAATCTAAAATGGACACAAACGCTATTTTCAAAGGGTCTTCTGGGTTATTGAAGTGAATATTAAAATCTCCGACAACTAAAGCTTTGTCTAAGGAAATAACCAGATCTGAGATAAAATCTGCAAATTCAGAAAGAAACTCAGAATATGGCCCCAGGGGCCTGTAAATAATAAGTAACAGAATTAACTGGGTAGACCTATTTTTTGAGGCTACATACATTATATGAGTATGAAGAACTTCAAATGTATTAAATTTATAACTAGGTTTGTGTGTTACACCTAGATAATCATTATAAATAACTGCGACGTCTCTTCCTCTATCAGTTAGACAAGGCTGGTGCATATAACTGTATCCAGGAGGACTCGCTTCATTTAATGCTATATATTCATTTGACTTAATCCATGTTTCAGTTAAACAAAGTACATTAAACTCCTGATCAGTAATAAGTTCATTAACCATTCGCGCTTTAGATGTAAGAGATCTAATATTTAATAGCCCCACCTTTAGATCAAAGGTGCTGGCAGCAGCTGTATAGTCAGTATGATCTAATTTTATATTGATTAGGTTACTGGAACAAACTCTCTACTATTTCTACTTTTTTGTTGAGCTTGGAGAAGAGACACAGTCTCGATGTAGTGGACCCTGAGTGACGACTCTGTGCAGCTAGTAGACAGTCGGTTTAGCCTGTTCGTCTGCTCCCTGGCCTTGGCTCTGGATTGTCAGAAATTAACTAGACCTGTTCTGAGACTATGACCTATGCTGCAGGAAATGAGAGCAGCACCTTCCCGAGTGGGATGGATACCGTCCCGCCCTAACAGGCCAACAGTGCCCTCAAAATTAGCCCAATTATCTATAAAGCCCACACTGTTTTCAGAGCACCACCTGGACAACCAGCAGTTCGGCGACCATAACCTGCTGTAAGCTACATCGCCACGCCGCATTGGGATGGGGCCAGAGCATACTACAGCATCGGACATCGCCTTCGCTAATTTAAACATCTCTACAAAGTTACTCTTAGTAACCTCAGACTGATGAAGGTGTATATCATTAGCTCCTGCATGGATAACTATCTTTGAGAACCTGTGCTTGCCTAGGACCCTAAGATTACCTGCTATGTCCGGCACCCTAGCTCCTGGTATACACCTGACTAAAGCTGCTGGTGCCCCTAAAGGCTGAGCTAATTTCACGTGCCGTATGATAGAGTCCCCTGTAACCAGAGCTCTTTCAGGTTTCTCAGTGGGTGCATCACTAAGGAGAGCAAATCTGTTCGACACATGATGCAGAGAGGAGTGGTGCTCCCATGGGCGAGCCTCAGCGGTAGCTTTGGCTCTACGCTTATGCCGCTGAGTCGTCACCCATTCGCCCCACTGTAAGGGCTCTAATGCTGGAGTTGGGGGATTACTAACTCCACCTAGGGCATCCAGACTTTCCCCTACAGAAACTACACTATTCTCATTCTCACTGACCTTCTCTAAAGCCTGGATACGCGCTTCTAACACTATAATCTTCTCTGTCAGAGAGCTAACTAATCTGCACTTATCACAAATAAAGCTATCACTAGCAATGGAAGAAGAATGACTAAACATCCTGCACTCAGCACACTGAACAGGCTGAAGGTGTGCCATGATGAAAGGATTCACGTACCTTAATCGAAGATCTGTTGATAATAAAGCAGATCTGATGTGGATGGCCTCCGCTTGTGGTCTTTACACAGGAGGAGAAAAAAAAGAGAAAGCTTCCGGTCTTGGTGTTCTTCTGAAAAAAGAGAGGGGGGAAAAATGGAAAAGGAAAGCAAAAGTGGAAAGTACAAAAAGGAAAGTGAAACTGGAAAGTACAAAAAGGAAAGCGAAAGTACAATAAAAAATTAAGAGGATACTGGAAAATTATTTGTAGAAAAAATAAAAAAGATTAGTAATTAATGCCAACACTCGCGGAAAAAAGACTCATCGCAAACAACTCGGGAACCAGGAAGTGCGTAGCACAGAATGCCACCACAGAATCTGTCAGGCTCATTTTAAAAAAAATGTTTTTGTGTAAGTAATACTGTTCTCACATGAATTATCACAGACAGTAACAACAACATATTGTTGAAAATTCAATATTATGTCATCATGGTCCCTTTAGATACCATATGAGAAGGTAAGGAGTAACTTAAAAAGACTGATCTAAAGAAGTCTGCTGGCTTGTCACCAAGGATCATAGGAAGCCCTCTTAGCACCAGTGTCCAAATATCAGTTGGCTCTAAAATTTTGGGGGGAGTAAGATGACAACTCAAATTAAACAATTGGTAAGTTAATGCTGAAAGCTCAGAGCAATTTTAAATTTGATTGTATATCCCATCTAATACAACAGCACTTTATGTGATATGTCAAGTTGTGAAAAATTAAGGATGTGCATAATGTCTATACACAAACCTTGGTTTGTTGTGAAAGCTGTGACAACAGCTGCCCAATGTTCCCTCTCTTTGATTGAAATATCTTGAGAAGATGAGGACTGTTACTATTGAGACTCATAGAATTCTTGCTTCAGGTCTTTGCCCACAATTCTGTTGAACTCCATGCACACCTGAAAGACATCGAGAATACTCCAGTATTACATTTTAAGAAAAAGAATACAATGGCTGGAAGCTCCAGCATGAATACCTGTATCATATGCATCTCAATACTGAAATATACTGTATATATATATATATATATATATATATATATATATATATATATATATATATATATATATAGACACACACACACTTGAATATACCTGATCTTCGGTGAAAAGAGCAGGCCAACGTTCCACCACAACGTTCCTGGCTTATGGCACTCCACCACCTCTTTTCTTCTCAGTGCAAACATCAAGTCCATCTTTTGTTTCACAAGCTGCCTATTTGGTGTTCTCTTCTGCATTTCATCAACCAAATCTTTGCGGGCATCTTCAAGGGCTGCTAGATCAAATCCCTCTGGAAAGTTCACCTTTCTTCACCTTCTTAATATTCTTGTTTGCTGGTTCTCCTTCTGCTGCTTGCCCTCCACATTTTCCTGCATTTACTGCAACATCAAGGCATCCTGATCTTCTGTGCTTTGTTCTATAATTAGCCATCTTGTATTTCAGGCCATTTTTCCAACCACTACAGCGATTGGATGAGCCTTATTCCTGGAGACAGGGGTGTTTGGTTATCAGTGCTAGTGCTACACTTTCGAACTGAGCATTATTTGGATATGCTGTGTAGCTATACATGCTCTCGGCCAGTCTCTTAAGGACCTCATGTTTCAGGTCCTTTGATACTTTCAGGTGTGTGCCATCATGAAGATACAGCAGATTTGCTTGCCTAAGTCTGTACTTTACGTCAACAGAAAAGTTTGGAATATCAAAGAATTCTGGCCACGGTTTCTGTCGATCCTGGGATGATGTTGAGAGGATTTCTGTGTCTGCTGAACTGAGTTTGTCACTCTGGAGTTCATCAGATGTTGAGACAGGTACCAGATCAAGTACAGGGATGAATTTGACTGTTGTTTTTCTTGAAGATCTTTAATATCTGTCAGATTGCATAGTTCATAATTGAATTCTGGATCTTTGTACTGAAGAGAGAAGTTGTAATTAAGTCCCAGTGTTGCTGTAAGCTGATTAGAAGAAGAAACCTTTATTTGTCACATGCACACTTCAAGCACAGTGAAATTCATCCTCTCCATTTAACCCATCTGAAGCAGTGAACACACGCACACACCCAGAGCAGTGGGCAGCCACACTAGAGCGCCCAGGTTAAGTACCTTGTTCAAGGGCACTTCAGCCCAAGGCTGCCCCACGTTAACCTAACTGCATGTCTTGGACTGTGGGGGAAACTGGAGCACCTGGAGGAAACCCACGCAGACATGGGGAGAACATGCAAACTCCACACAGAAAGGCCCTCACTGGCCGCTGGGTTCGAACCCAGAACCTTCTTGCTGTGAGGCGACCATGCTAACCACTACACCACCGTGCCGCCTGCTACACCACAAATGCCTGTAGCAGGCCATGTATTCAGGATGACCTTTCTTATATCTGACTCTGTGAGAATGACCCTCAAGGTCATCTTCTGGTATGCCAACATCTTGGGAATAAAAACAATAATTAGCTCATTAGAAATATGCATGTCCTCAAGAACAGTTGGTTGCTGAGCCATTGCCAAATATAACAGGAAAGTTACAATATATGTAATAGGTGCAGCGCATTATCAAGAAATAGTTTAATACATCTGGGGCCCAACCGGGCTCAGCCCAAAGTGGTGATGTAGGTCCGACCTCCTGTGGGTTCACCACCCACAGAGTTAGCCGTAGGGGGCCGGTGCAGTGTGGATTGGGCGGCAGTCGAAGGCAGGGGCCTCGACGACCTGATCCCCGAACACAGCGGCTAGCTGTTGGGACATGGAATGTCATGTCACTGGGGGGGAAAGAGCCTGAGCTTGTGTGGGAGGTTGAGAGGTACTGGCTAGAGATAGTTGGGCTCACCTCCACGCACAGCTTGGGCTCTGGAACCCAGCTCCTCAAGAGGGGCTGGACTCTCCACTTCTCTGGAGTTGCCCATGGTGAGTGGCGGCAGGCTGGTGTGGGCTTGCTTAAAGCTCCACAGCTCAGCCGCCATGTGTTGGAGTTTACCTCAGTGAACGAGAGGGTCGCCTCTCTAAGCCTTCGGGTCGGGGAGAGGGCTCTTGCTGTTGTTTGTGCCTATGGGCCAAATAGCAGTATAGAGTATTCAGCCTTCTTGGAGTCCCTGGGAGAGGTACTGAGAGGTGCTCAGACTGGGGACTCCATTGTTCTACTGGGGGACTTTAATGCTCACGTGGGCGACGACAGTGACACCTGGAGGGGCGTGATTGGGAGGAACGGCCTCCCCGACCTGAACCCGAGTGGTGTTTTGTTATTGGACTTCTGTGCTAGTCATGGTTTGTCCATAACGAACACCATGTTTGAGCATGGGGTGTCCATAAGTGCGCGTAGCACCAGGACACCTTAGGTCGGAAGTCGATGATTGACTTTGTTGTCATTTCATCTGATCTCTGGCCCTATGTCTTGGACACTCGGGTGAAGAGAGGGGCTGAGCTGTCAACTGATCACCACCTGGTGGTGAGTTGGATCCGCTGGTGGAGGAGGAAGCCGGACAGACTTGGCAGGCCCAAACGTATGGTAAGGGTCTGCTGGGAAAGTCTGGCCGAGCACTCTGTTGGGGAGGTCTTTAACTCCCACCTCCGGGAGAGCTTCTCCCAGCTTCCGAGGGAGGTGGGGGACATTGAGTCTGAGTGGACCATGTTCTCTGCCTCCATTGTTGACATGGCTGTTCGGAGCTGTGGCCGCAAGGTCTCCGGTGCCTGTCGTGGCGGCAATCTTGGAACCCGGTGGCGGACACCGGGGAGAGGGCTTCCATGTTGGCCTCTGGGACTCCTGAGGCAGCTGACAGGTATTGGCAGGCCAGGCATGCCGCAGCTCGGGCAGTTGTGGAGGCAAAAACTTGGACCTGGGAGGAGTTTGGTGAGGCCATGGAGGAGGACTATTGGTCGGCCTCGAAGAAATTCTGGCAAGCCATCCGGTGCCTCAGGAGGGGGAAGCAGTACTCTGCCAACACTGTTTACAGTGCGGGTGGGGTGCTGTTGACCTTGACTGGGATATTGTCGGGCAGTGGAAGGAATACTTTGAGGATCTCCTCAATCCCACGGTCACGTCTTCCATTGAGGAAGTGGAGGCTGATGACTCAGAGGTGGACTCATCCATTACCCAAGCCGAAGTCACTAAAGTGGTTTGTAAGCTCCTCGGTGGCAAGGCACCGGGGGTGGATGAGATCCACCCTGAGTATCTCAAGTCTCTGGGTGTTGTGGGGCTGTCTTGGCTGACATGCCTCTGCAACATCATGTGGTGGTTGGGGACAGTGCCTCTGGAGTGGCAGATTGGGGTGGTGGTCCCTTTTTTCAAGAAAGGGGGCCGGAGAGTGTGCTCCAATTATAGGGGAATCACACTTCTCAGCCTCCCCAGGAAGGTTTACTCCAGGGTACTGGAGAGGAGAATTCGGCCAATAGTCGAACCTCGGATACAGGAGGAACAATGCGGTTTTTGTCCTGGTCATGGAACACTGGACCAGCTCTATACCCTTCATAGGGTGATCGAGGGTTCATGGGAGTTTGCCCAACCAGTCCACATGTGCTTTGTGGATCTGGAGAAGGCATTTGACCGTGTCCCTCGTGGTATTCTGTGGGGGGTGCTTCGGGAGTATAGGGTTCGGGGCTTTTTGCTAAGGGCTGTCCAGTTCCTGTACGAACGGAGCAGGAGTCTGGTTTGCATTGCCGGCAGTAAGTCAGACCTGTTCCCAGTGCATGTTAGACTCCAGCAGGGCTGCCCTTTGTCACCAGTTCTGTTCATAATTTTTATGGACAGAATTTCTAGGCACAGCCAGGGGCCGGAGGGAGTCCTGTTTGGGAACCACAGGATTTCATCTCTGCTTTTTGTGAATGATGTCCTGTTGGCTTCTTCAAACCAGGACCTTCACTATGCACTGGGGTGGTTTGCAGTCGAGTGTGAAGCGGCTGGGATGAGAATCAGCACCTCCAAGTCCGAGGCCATGGTTCTCGACTGGAAAAGGGTGGCTTGCCCTCTCCAGGTTGGTGGAGAAGTCTTGTTTCAAGTGGAGGAGTTTAAGTATCTCGGGATCTTGTTCACGAGTGAGGGAAGGATGGAGCATGAGATCGACAGGCAGATCGGTGCAGCCTCTGCAGTGATGCGGTCGCTTTACCGGTCCATCGTGATGAAGAAGGAGCTGAGCCAAAAGGCAAAGCTCTCAATTTACCGGTCAATCTACGTTCTGACTCTCACCTATGGTCATGAGCTTTGAGTAATGACTGAAAGAACAAGATCACGGATACAAGCGGCCGAAATGAGTTTCCTTCGCAGGGTGGCTGGGTGCTCCCTTAGAGATAGGGTGAGAAGCACAATCACTCGAGAGGAGCTCAGAGTAGAGCCGCTGCTCCTCCACATCGAGAGGAATCAGCTGAGGTGGCTAGGGCATCTCTTTCGGATGCCTCCTGGACGCCTCCCTGGGAAGGTGTTCCAGGCATGCCCCCCCGGGAGGAGGCCCCGGGGAAGACCCAGGACACACTGGAGGGACTATGTCTCTTGGCTGGCCTGGGAACGCCTCTGTGTTCTTCCCGAGGAGCTGGCTGAGGTGTCTGGGGAGAGGGAAGTTTGGGCTTCCATGCTCAGACTGCTGCCTCCACGACCTGGCTCTGGATAAGCGGATGAAGATGAGATGAGATGAGATGAGATGAGATGAGTTTAATACATCCACAAAAAAAGTGAAAAATGTGACCATTTAAACCTAATTTAGACTCCTTTCTGAGCGACATTTGTTAAGAATCCAGCAAGGACACTTTTGGCTTTTTAACAGAGAATATAACGCCTCAGTGTCACTATGAAATTCTCCCCAAATTTAAACTTTTAGCTGCAGTAACGTTAACCTGACTGACAAACCTCTGCTAATGAACGGGTCTAAAAATAACACAAAACAACGACGGAAAAGAAATGTAGTCGGCGAATTCTGAATGACCGTGTTAACACCCGACTCATATTACCATGGTAGCCCTACCAATGGTCGCATCCTTTGAAAAATTTGTTACGTTAACAGTATTGATATAAATGCAAGAATCACCTCTGTTTGATACCAAATGCAGGTTAACTATGTTAGCCCGCCAGCTTGTGGTTAGCATTAGCCACAAACACATGCAAACAAGCGCGTTACTGTAAACACTGAACCAACAGATAACCTTCTTCTTAGTTGACATTAGCATTTAGCTACAGTAAATCATTATCTGGACTGGTCTTATGGGTCAATCCAGTAAGATATCAACTTTAACACTCACCAGCTTTCTTCAAATACTCGTCCAGGCAAACTCCTCACAGTGGGGTTGAAAACGCAGGACTCCAGATACATTGAGTTTCGAAAAGAGCCCCACCCCCTCTGACAGAAACATAACATGTTCAGTTATCTTTGCTAATCATGACTATTGCACTGCATAATGTTGAAAAGTATTACAAACAACTTATTTGGTTCTAGTAATGAGACACTGTTTATACAAAACACGAAATAATAATTAATCACTACTAAACAGTTTATATTCAAACAAAATCCAGGTTTACAGTGCAGTAATTATCCAATCTTATCCAAGGCTCTTATGTATTTGATTATTTAAATCCAAATGGCAGCTTTTTTTTTTTTTTGGCCGGGCAGTGTAGAAGATACCTTAAATTTTGGTGTTACTATTTTACGATTTTTAATATAAATTAGTAGCACTTCACTTTGTGTGAAATGAACAAAGGTATTTCTGGGATTTTGACAAGAGGCTAATTCTGTGTCCTGGAAAGGTAATGGGGTCAGAGAGATGTCCCTCTCTTACTGCTCTGTTGAGTGAAGCTGTCACTGACAGTGCAGGAACAATGGCTCTTAACTACAGCTTCTGGACTCCATGTGTTTTGGACTTCCTGTCTGTGGAAAAAAGAGTGGAGCAGAGGTGAAGCCTTCAACTGCTTATTGTGTTTTATCTCATGTTGGTATAAATGACCCAAATCCAATGGGAAACATGAAGAAACGCTCATCGCTGCTAGCTGTATACTAATATTTATTAGGTACAAAATTGTATGTATGATGAGTGCACCAATATTACAGAAAAAATATCCCTTTGTGAGGTCATTTCACTGCAGCCTAAAAAAAAATCTTTTTAACAATAATTTTTTTTTAATTCCTAAAACAGTTAAAGTTAGGTGTGTGGTGGAATTATTCAGTTAAAGTAGTACACAAACTAATAGAAATAGAAATAAAACTACATGGGAAGGTATATTACTTAATTACTTAATGGGGCTAGGGCATATTGTAGATCTTTCTATATGAAGTTTAAATCATTAAAATTTCCTTTAAAAACTTTTTTCAGTCTTTACATATATTTGTACTGATTGTTTCTGGGCAGCATGGTGGTGGAGGTAGTGTAGCTAAGGTTGCTGTTGTTGCATAGTTCCTTGTAGTCTCCCAGTGTCTGTGTGAGTTTCCTCCAACCCCCAAATACATGCCAGTAGGCAAATTGATAACTCTAAATTGTCTCAAGTGGTTAGTGTGTGTGTGTGTGTGTGTGTGTGTGTGTGTGTGTGTGTGTGTGTGTGTGTTTTGACATCCCACATTGAGTGTATTCCAGCCTTTTCTCCAGTGTTTCCTTGGATGGGTCCACTGCGTCCCTGACATGGATAAAACTGAAGATGACTGAAAGCTTTTCAGAGTTTGAAGAGTACGTTGATGAAAATTTGATTGAAGTTTCTTGAAAATTCTACTTAAGAACATTTGTAACACACATTTGTAAGCCAAGGAGGTCCATCTTTTATGGTGCTACTGTTGTTAGGAATGAAAACAGAGCTGTTCACTTTACTTTTTAACAGAACTTGCGTATCTCACATTGATAAGAAGTGCTAATCTACTTGGAAACATGAACCAAATGTCACTGCTGTGTGTGTGTGTGTGTGTGTGTGAGTGTGTGTGTGTGTGTGTGTGTGTGTGTGTGTGTGTGTGGCATGCACATATTTTAACCTCATTGGTATATTTGGCTGGTTAGGATTAGATTTAGGTGTAAGCATAGAAGTAATCAGCTAGATTAGTAATTATGACAATGGAAGGCCCTCAAGCCTCACAAAGAGCTGTATTTAGAGTGAAAATAGCACATATTAGTATTCTGGACTTCAACGTACTGGCACTACTACACACTTAATTGCTATTCATACAAACACACATTATGATTTCATGATCTGAATATAGTATCTCATGGGTACATTAAGTTGTGTGAACAAGTACTATTTGTTGGTGCCTGATATTAAAAAAATAAAATGCAAAATAATAAGATGTGCTGGTTCTAGTGCTATTTTTAATCTTCTAAATTTGGATTGTGATAAGTACAACTACTGTAGGTCTAGGTCTATTCAAGCAGCAATATACTGGCAATATACTGTAGTGCTATTAGATGTGTATTTCAATGCTTCCCATGTTTTCAATCATATATCGTTGTATTAGTCTTCTTTCATTTTTCGTATTTAAATTGCCTCTTGCTTTTATGTTACATTGTATTACATTTGCTCTGCAATAGATTGGCAGCCTGCCCAGGAAGTACCCCGCCTGTAGCCTGAAGTCAGTTGGCTCCAGAGCTTCCCCCGCAACCATAAATGATAAGCAGTGTAGATAATGGATGGATGGATGTATTACATTTGGCAGCAAAGAAAAAATTTTCTGTCCCTCTTCAGCCCACATTTTCTATCCCTCATTATTTTTTTCAGGGTTAAAGACAAGTGCTTGTGTTTAAAGTCAGAAAATTTACTTAATTAAGTCCATGCGTAACCAAACTCTGAACACATACATGTTTCTCAGCATAAATGTTGATGTAATAGCTGGACTTAGGGTACCAAGTCTGAATACGGCCCAAGGACAGTAAGACAAATGTGTGTGTGTGTGTGTGTGTGTGTGTGTGTGTGTGTGTGTGTGTGTGTGTGTGTGTGTGTGTGTAAAGGATTCAAATTGTCATTGAGGCCACAGACACCGCAGGCTAAAATGAAGTACCTGTCAGTCAAGTGACAGATTTAAGCTTGCATGTAGCATGTGCTGTGCATGCTTTCATGCTGACCTCCACTTACACATCTGAACTTCTCATAACGCTGACATTCACATGCTGATAGTGACTCAAATACCAACACCATTTAAGCCAGGGTTAACGGAAGATCATAATAGTGCACAGCACATTTCTGGCACGAGCTTTTCATATTCAACGTTGTTGGTCTTACAGTTTACAGTCAAAAGTCTGTGTAATTTCAGAAAGTGAGAATATGAGAGACAAACAGAGAATGAAGATTATGGATATGACTACCAATAGAGATTTTGTGTGTGTGTGTGTGTGTGTGTGTGTACTCTCTGATGATGCTCTGCCTATTGTACATAATGCAGCCATTTTCAGTTTCTATTTCAGGTTCGAACCAAAACACACTAAACTCTAAACAGCTCTGTCATCTGTTTTTTTGTGTATTTGTATATTGATTGGACAATGTGTGCTTGGTCCATCTACTTTTAGTTTCTCCTCCAAAGACATTTCATGGTAAATTAATGTAGAGTATATAATCCACCTTGTTCACATCCATTACATCTGCATCTGTTTTTCACATGTGCCTTCTCAGTCATTTCAGAAGATGTATCAGCAGAGCAGGCTGAAAAACATCAGCCAAAAAGGAGATGAACTCTAGAGGGTGTTTCACTCTGTGTAATCACCTGAAACAACTGTCACTGATCAGCTGCATGAATCTATAGACTGGGCTTTAAAGAAATCATGCCCTGCTTGGCTTTTTCATACCATTCAATGTATTTTTTTCTTAAAACATTTTTACCAGCAAATAATGTGGTGTAGTGGTTAGCGCTGTCGCCTCACAGCAAGAAGGTCTGGGTTTGAGCCCTGTGGCCGGCGAGGGCCTTTCTGTGTGGAGTTTGCATGTTCTGCCTGTGTCCGCGTGGGTTTCCTCCAGATGCTCAGGTTTCCCCCACAGTCCAAAGACATGCAGGTTAGGTTAACTGGTGACTCTAAATTGACCGTAGGTGTGAATGTGAGTGTGAATGGTTGTCTGTGTCTATGTGTCAGCCCTGTGATGACCTGGCGACTTGTCCAGGGTGTACCCTGCCTTTCGCCCGTAGTCAGCTGGGATAGGCTCCAGCTTGCCTGCAACCCTGTAGAACAGGATAAAGCGTCTACAGATAATGAGATGAGATGAGGGTGGTATGGTGGTGCAGTGCTTAGCAGTGTCACCTTACAGCAAAAATGTCCTGGGTGAGAACTTTGCAGCTGACTGGGGCCTTTCTGTGTGGAGTTTGCATGTTCTCCTCATGCCTGTGTGGATTTCCTCCAGGTGCTCCAGTTTTCTCCCACAAACCAAAGACTTGTAATTTAGGTCAGCTAGCTACTCTAAATTGTCTGTAGGTGTGAATGTGAATGGATATTTGTCTCTGTGTTAAGCCAGGGAGAGACTGGTGACCTGCCCAGATTGTACCATACCTCTCGTCCAAAGTCAGCTGGGATTGGCTCCAACTTCCCCTGCAACACTGACGGATAGTGATATGGATGGATGGATGGATGGATGGATCATTTGATCTTCACTTCACTTGCTTTATGTCAAGACAGTTTTTCCTTGTTTCTGGAATTGACAAATGTAAAAAGAAACACTGAGCAAACTCAAAGGCCAACTCAATTAGGCAAGTGCCATATGCACCCCAGTGAAGATTTTAAAAAATGCTATTTGACTTTATATTAGGTTACAGAATACATAACAGGTTACATAATACTAGTCAGCTTGCTAGTGTTAGTTAGTAGGTTGCTAGCAAACTTTGCTAACTTTTGTAATTGCATGATATAATAGATTAACCTTTGCTTGTTAATGTCATATTTAATATCTAACATTTGCTAACTCTCTAGTGAGTTTAACTAGCTTGCTAGTGTGCTTTGATACCTATTCATGTCATATGCCTGCTTATGAAGGGGTAATATTAGTAACTTTGAGATTATCTTTAGTGCATTTCTAGGTCTAAATAGCCTAGCTAATGTTGTTAAACTATTATTTTGTGTAAATAGTGGTGACCTTGTGATCAAATTTGCAACTGACTGATTCGTTGTTATGATGCTATTTTCACTCAAGGCAAAAAGATACTCCAATTAAATTATCATCCATTATTAAATTATTTGTAGTCTCAAAGATAAACCTTAGGTATAATATCCTACTGGTGTCCAGTGGCATTACATCATATTTGCCAGGCATTACCAAGGACACCTATATTAACATCTGACCCTCAGCTTCAACAGTTTATAGTTGTTTTACAAACATGATGAATGTTTGAATATTTCCTCAGGCCATAAAATTTTGCATGTTAACTTGAATTAAACTTGAATTAAAATGTCAACTCACCTGATATTTCTGTGAGACTCACTGACCTTCACCCAGGGGTCTTCCTTGTGATCTTATATCACATGATTTTCTTGTCACCAAATAATAAATCAGCTTTCTAAACATGAATAAACAAAACTATTAGATCAGTACTTGTTCTGCAGTCATTTGCCTATCTCATCTCATCTCATTATCTCTAGCCACTTTATCCTTCTACAGGGTCGCAGGCAAGCTGGAGCCTATCCCAGCTGACTACGGGCGAAAGGCGGGGTACACCCTGGACAAGTCGCCAGGTCATCACAGGGCTGACACATAGACACAGACAACCATTCACACTCACATTCACACCTACGGTCAATTTAGAGTCACCAGTTAACCTAACCTGCATGTCTTTGGACTGTGGGGGAAACTGGAGCACCCGGAGGAAACCCACGCGGACACGGGGAGAACATGCAAACTCCGCACAGAAAGGCCCTCGCCGGCCACGGGGATCGAACCCGGACCTTCTTGCTGTGAGGCGACAGCACTAACCACTACACCACCGTGTCGCCTCATTTGCATATTATTATTATTATTATTATGTATTCTATCAATTTACATCAATAAAATAGGATTGGAAATAGAATAGGACTTTTCGAGAAAATATGCATTATTAGGTAATAACATTCATTATACTGGTTCAGGTTTGTTGTTTTTTCATATATTCATGATTCTGAATCAGTTTTAGGTACGGGTCTAACTTTAATCAAAAACAGCAGATAGGCATCCATTTTAATCAGCATATCAGCCTTGTTATATGCGAGCCCATGCGTGTTGTACAGCAACATGTGAGGTTGTGCAGGCCGTACTTGGCATGCAGGCATTGAGATTGTCACCTGAGCAGTTTCGTTGAAATTACTTCCAGCACTACAGCTATCTTAACAGGTCGCACTAAAGACACAAGTCTGTTTTTTCTTCTCAACCAAGCAAACATTTAATTTCAACACATCTTATGATTTGGATATGTTTCAGATTTTCCCAACACTTGTAACACATCTCCAGTCTACAGCAATAGATATGTTTCCTAAAACTGAGTCAGTCGTACACTGAGACACAAATGAGCAGTCAACGTTATAATTACTTTTGGTTTTCTACAACAGTCTAATTATTATGATAATATTTCTCTTTTGCAGTTTTACATGATAGTTTCACCATATCACTATGACATCACCATCAAAGTACATACAGACAGCTCTCTTTGTGTTTCTGTGTGCATACTTTTCTAAACGATTTAGTATAAAACTGTTATTTTTAGACACACAGGCATCGTTGCCTCATTGGAAAACAGGATATCCCATCCTTTGTTTTTGCACAGTGTGTGTGTGTGTGTGTGAGTTTATATCTTTGTGAGGACCAAATGCCCCCGCAAGTATACAAATATCTGATGGGCACACAAACACAATATGCAATACACACCCTTGTTGGGATATTTGGCTAGTGCTCACAAGTGTATGTGTGGGTGGGTGTGTTTGTGCCTATTTTGTGTAGTAAGAATTTCATTATTGCTTTATTTATTGTGTCAAATAGATGATTCAGTGAAACAAAAATAAGCATTATATTTTGCTACAGCTTAGAGCTGTATAATATTTATATGCATATATGCACAGTAAGTTTAATTTTAATCAGCTCTGTGAAGTAACTCCATAATGTTTTATGAGATTGAGTAAATTAAAGAGAGCTAAAAGTCAGTTCTTATTCTTGTGAACAGCATGAACTTTGAACAAACGAGAAAGAGAGATATAGTTTGAAATAGGCCAAGTTTAAATGACAACTCAAAACCACGACATTATCACTCAGTACCCTGCTGCCTCAGCTATGGTGCAGCTGTGTGTGTGTGTGTGTGTGTGTGTGTGTGTGTGATGTGGTGTGATGGCAAAAACCAACACTTTAACCACTTGGCACTGTGGAAGAATGGCTACGTGCAGCTGTGCACTTTGTGTGTGTGTGTGTGTGTGTGTGTGTGTGTGTGTGTGTGTGTGTGTGTGTGTGTGTGTGTGTCCTTAAATTGTGTAGGAGGGTTGTGTATCAGGGTGGAAGAGTAGAACAAACACTGAGAAGGTTAAACTTGTGGTGGCTCAGAAGAGGCAGACGACCTCGTGTAGGTTTTAGCCGCACGCTTTTGCCCTGTTTTTCAAATCATCACTAAAGATATGCACACCCTCACACTGCCTCTCCACTTCCTTTATCTCCTTCTAGCTCTCTCGTCCTCCCTGACTGGATGCGTGAGTTGTTACTCTTGGCAGGCTGCCCACTGCACCCTTACAGTGTAGAGCCCATGATTGTTTTTCTTTTTCTCTTGCTTGCTTCACCTCTCCCTTTCTCTCTCTCTCTCTCTCTCTCTCTCTCTCTGCCTCCATATCTCACGTTACACACACACACACACACACACACACACACACACAGAGAAAAGAAAGAGAGAGAGAGAGAGAGAGAGAGAGAGAGAGAGAGAGAGAGAGATCCAGCTGCTGGCTGACTCATGGATATTATTCCTCTCTACCATTACTATTTATTGTTCCTTTTTAGAGCTTTGTGGTCAGTGAGTGTATCTGCCCTTTCTATACTTTTATATTCCTTTCAAAATCCCTTTTAGGTCAACGGGTCAAACATAAGCAGGGATTAATTGACCGTTGATGTATTTTTAAAAAAAAAAAAGATGTAGGAAACAGCAAGACTGTATGTGACTTGTTTTTTTGTGCAGGTAGAACAGGTACTAGAAAAGTGTTCTCGTTTCCATGAGAGGAAAATTTGTTACATTGTCTCTCTTCTTATAGTATCCTTTTACAACAGTAAATCAGGAAAAAAGTTGGGATGGTATGGAAAATGCAAATTAAAAAAATGAAAGCAGTGATTTCTAAATTTACTTTGATTTGTATTGCACTGAACCCAAGATATTTCATGTTTTGTCTGGTCAACTTCATTTCATTTGTTAATATACATCCATTCCTGTGTTTCAGGCCTGCATCACATTCCAAAAAAACTTGGGTCTCGGTCAATTTAGGGTAAGTAATGAGGTAAAACAAATAACGATGTGATTTGAAACAGGTGATGTCAACAGATGATTGTAATCATGATTTGGTACAAAATCAGTATCCAGGAAAGTCCTAGTCTTTGAGGAGCAATGAGGGGCTGAGGATCTCCAGTGTGTCAACAAATGCATGAGAAAATTTCTGAAATGTTTAAAAACAAATATTCATCAAAGAAAGATAGGAAGCGATTTGGATATTTCACCCTCTACGGTGCATAATATCTCCGATCCCTCAAATGGCACTGCATCAAGAATCGTCATTCATCTCTTGCTGATATAACCACATGGACTCAGGATTACTTTGGCAAACCTTCATCAATACTACAATACGGAGTTACATCCACAAATGCCAGTTAAAACTTTACTGTTATAATAGGAAGCCTTATGTTAACTGTGTCCAGAAGCGCCATTGACTTCTCTGGGCTTGGAGGCGTCAGGGACGGACCATCACACAGTGGAAATATGTACTGTGGTCAGACAAATCAGTATTCCAGGTCGTTTTTTGAAGAAATGGACACCGTGTGCTCTGTACCAAAGACAAAAGGACCATCAACAAATCCAGCAACAAATCCAAAAGTGAGGGTCTTTCATGGTATGGGGTTGTGTCCGTGCCCTTGGCAAAGGTAACTTACACTTCTGTGATGGCAGCATTAATGCAGAAAAGTACATTGAGATTTTGGAGCAACATATGCTGCCTTCAAGACAGCATCTTTTCCAGGGAGATTTCAACAGGACAATGCAAAACTACATTCTGCACACATTACAAAGGCATGGCTGTGGAAGAAGAGGGTGCCTGTCCGCTCTGTTCCCAACAGAGAATGTGTGGCGAATTCTGAAACAAAAAAATATGACAAGAATGACCCTGTACTGTTGCACACCTTAAGACCTGCTTGCCAGAAGAATGGGACAAAATAATACCTGAAACACTTCATTACTTGGTGTCTTTGGTCCCTAAACATCTTGTAAGTGTTGTGATAAGGAATGGCAACATTACAAAGTGGTAAATGCTTTACCATCCCAACTTTTAAAGAGAAAAAGTCAAATCAGAAAAAATTGTGATGGTAGGTTGAAATTGAAATTTGTAAATGTTTGTAATATCTCATATCATCTCATTATTTAGTCACTGTGAGTTGTTAACCTAGGGAGAAATAATAACATAAGCTTAACTATTTACCCCTTAAAGCAGTTGCTACAGCCACCCTTGTATATGTATATAGACCCCTTTCACTGATGTCACCCGAAACCGGAAGTAAACAGACCCTGCGCCATTTTGGAAGACCAACAAACTCGTGATTAGGGGGAAATAACGGCAGCGGTATGTGAACCCACGAGAATAAAGTGGAGTGGCAAACGACTCAAACAAACAAATCTGAGCTGTTTTATTTATGATTTATTGGCCCAACAGTAGACTTGAAAGAAACCTGTGTGAGACTTCGCAAAAAACTGTGGATATAATGGATAAGTCTGTGCATGATCTGCGGACACTTTGAGGTAAGCAAACGCAAGAAATTCAGATTTAAAACATGCTAAATTGGCCCCAAGTTGATAACTGTATGAGGAGCAAGCCTCCCAGACTTCTACAATTTAATAATAATAATAATTTAGGATGGTTTGGGGCTTGCTCGCTGCTGCCAGGTTGGTTGTTGAGTAGCCTGACTGTTTTTTTTTTTTTTCTTGCGTGTGGTATCATTGTTGACGCGAGGTTGTTTTTTGAACATGCCAATGCGGACACAATTTCCCCTGATGAGTTATGACTTCAGACGCGATGCGTGTGTGGAGGTGTGGAGTCCGCGTGATATGTGCGTAAGATAGGCTTCTCATGTGTTTGGAGATCCGTGCTCCGAGACAAGCGCAAGCGCCCCCCAGGGAAAAAAAGGGACCCCCCTGAAAATATCGACATAGTTCGAACACTGAGTGTAGGCACTGGGTGTAAACAACAAATAGTTTACAATGTCTGGGTAGCAAACAGATGGCAGAATTGGTGTCCGGTCCTCCTTATGTTTCCATTCTCCCTTGCCGCAAGTCTTATCATATGGGTCAAACCCATCAATCACAGCCAGTTTCTCCACATACCGTGCCCTTTCTGCAGCTGGTAATGTACTCACATACCCAGAATTATCATCCATCGTGTCACTTTACTCTCGCTCGTACTTTGTTTTATATTGTGAGTGCATGTACTTGGTCTTCCAATATGGCGCCTAACAACATCTCGCGGCGCGGTGACGTCATGTGAAAGGGGTCTATACTGTTCACCCTTAGAACATCTCATCTCATTATCTCTAGCCACTTTATCCTGTTCTACAGGGTCGCAGGCAAGCTGGAGCCTATCCCAGCTGACTACGGGCGAAAGGCGGGGTACACCCTGGACAAGTCGCCAGGTCATCACAGGGCTGACACATAGACACAGACAACCATTCACACTCACATTCACACCTACAGTCAATTTAGAGTCACCAGTTAACCTAACCTGCATGTCTTGGGACTGTGGGGGAAATCGGAGCACCCGGAGGAAACCCACGCAGACATGGGGAGAACATGCAAACTCCACACAGAAAGGCCCTCGCCGGCCATGGGGCTCGAACCCAGACCTTCTTGCTGTGAGGTGACAGCGCTAACCACTACACCACCATGCCACCCTGTTTGTAATATGATTTGTAAATAATCTTTGACCTGTATTGCACTCAAAACAATACAACAGCACATTATTTGATGTTTTGCTTCATTAATTTTATTTTATTTTTTAAATAAACACATTTCATTTTTGATTCTTACAGCACATTTCAAAAACAAAAGTTGGGACAGTAAAGCATTTACCACTTTGTAATGTTGCCATTCCTTCTCACAACACTTGAAATATGTTTTGGGACTGAAGACACCAAGCAATGAGTGTGAATGGTTGTCTGTGTCTATGTGTCAGCCCTGTGATGACCTGGCGATGAAGCGTTTCAGGTGTTATTTTGTCCCATTCTGTCATGCTCCGCCCTGATCATCCACTCCGGAGATTACGGATCTCTCACGCCAGCGCGGATCCGGGACAGTAATTCCTTCTCCCCTCCTGGTTTTCACTGCTGCCTATTTAAAGGCCATTCTCAGACTCTGTTTTTGCCAGAGCGTTTCGTTTGCTCCTCTAGCCAGTTCTGTGCCGCTCTTGCTTCTCATGGGTTTTTTGTACTAATGTTTTTCTTGTTCATGGTTTTTCACCAGGGGCATCAGAAGCATTTTTAATGTGGGTGGGGGTCCTCCCCCAGAAAATTAATTAATTAGATGCCATTTCTTGTATTCTGGTGCATTTTTAACAGATTGTGAAACACCTAATTTTACCTACAAAAGTTACTTAATGACTATTTTAGAGACTCAACAATAAGTCCTCATTCAACTAGTCCATATATTCATCAGCCTGTTTTTAAACCCACTGCTATGCCTAAGATAATAAGATGAATGTAACACAATTTATCACCAACAATGACTTTTTAATGAATGAACCCTTTATTATCACTAGTCACAAGTACCAGCGAAATTGACCATCAACCTGTCCTTACATACACACATACAATTGACAGAGGGGGAGTAGACAGGGAAAATAAAAAAATACAGAGTAACATGAGGAAAGGGGAGGAGAAAAAAAAGCAACCCCCACACTATGCTCCTGTGAGGAGTACAGTGTGGGAACATTAAAAAAAACACCTCAGCACATAAGCACAAAATAACACAAGTACACTTTACAACATGAAAACTCGGGACTTGAGGGGGCGATCGGGGGTAAGGGGGGAGGAGGTAGAGGTAACCCAGCGCAAGCAAGCAGCCGTCCGTTCCTGCAGCCATGATGGCACTGGTTCACGCACCTGCTTGTCACACTGGGGGTAAAAGCGGTGACCGTGGGAAGTGGGGGAAGGAATGCGAGAGCGTCTCACAGCAGTGACCTTCAGGGGGAGATGTTGACCCAGCAACAGCCTTGGCCGAGGCCAGTGCTGTCTGAGGGAGCCGAAAGCAGACAAGATTGGGATTGTTTGGTCTTGGGGCGAGTAGACGCATTCTTTTACACGACCACTCTGTTTGTCCATTCTGGTCTCCAAATCAGTCCATTTCCTTTGCAAAGCCGAAAGTTTCTCCATGATGTCATCCATGTTGCGGTTCAAGTTCTGAATAGCCAAAGTCTGAGTGCCGACAGCTCTGCCCACCGCTTCAATCATGTCGGGCAGCTTTATGGGGCTTTGAACAGCTGTCACCGTTTTCTGATTTCCTTGATAAACCAGGGCAATGCCTAATCCAATCAGCAAAAGTCCTGTAATCATGGTTCCGAATAGGTAGATGTCTTCAATGTCCTCCACAGAAAGAATCGCCAGGCACATGAGCCGCCACTGCTCCCACGCATCCATCGTGTAGCCAGCCGTGAACGTTCCAGCAGGACAGGCGGGTTCCCCCGAACCCAGGCTTCTGGTCGAGAAAACTGTGTCAATTTTGTTAAGAGACCAGTTTATCAATTCCATGATTTTTTAGTTTGGAGAGCAGTGCGGAGAGAGTCTCTCAAACGTATAGACAGATGAGATGAGACAGAGGAGCACAAGCAGGAAAAATAAGGGAGAGGAGAGCAGAGAAATGTGACTGCCTTCCGTAACAGCACGGAGAAAAATACCGTGCATGGGTGCAGTTTACTTTTTATTTTGTGTTTCCTTTTTTTATTTAGTTTTAGATGTAACACAACATGCCACTGTGCCAAGCAAGAGTGACACTCAACTGTATGTTTAAAAATAAGAATATTCTTAATTCCACACAGTGAACAGGCATGACATGGCATCATGCAAACTTCATAACACAAAATCACACTGTGTCAAGCAACAGTGACAAATAAAAAACAACTTCACACAATGAACAGGTGCAATTTTGTTAACCACCAACAGTGACTTTAGTGGGTGCATTTTACTTTTTTCCGATTTAGTGATACTCATAACAAAAATGACATGGCATCATGCAGTCTTCATAACACAAAATCACACTGTGTCAAGCAATGACACGTAAAAGAGAACTTCACACAATGAACAAGTGCAGTTTTGTCAACCTACATGCAATGGTGGTACTACAGTAACATTTACAGATTAGTATAACAAATAGATTTATAGATATATCTCCTTATTACATTGGTGCCACCACAATTTCTACCACTTCATAACTTTTATCCCCCTTTCCTTCACAATCCACTTGGAATAACATCCAGCATAATGGAATACCCCATTAGGCTAAGCTTATGTCATTGTTTAGTTGAACATTAATTTAACGTGGCCTAGGGTTAATTTTGAGGGCATATAACAAAAGAATAAGGTTTTAGCAAAAGCTAGACATTGTGAGGTGGCAATGGGGCTGACGTCACCTCCTCCACTTTCGAGCAGCTGCACCAACATGTCTCTGCTCGCGCTGAGATTCACTCGCGTGCGGTGAGTTGTTGTAGGTAACGCCCGGAAAACCCGGAGTGGATTTTCAGTGGTCTGTGTATTTTCTTATCGATCAAGTGGAATGGATTCTTTCACGAAGCAATAGAAAAGGTGCTGGGTGAACTAATATTTTATGTTAAATGGGGGGGGGGGGGGTTTCAAACGAAGAATTATGAAATGTGAAGGGGACACGTCCTCTTCACATTCAATGGTGGCGACGCCCATGTTTTTCACACTAGCGTTTTTGTCTTTGCCTGCCTCGTGTTTTTGTCAAGTTGTTTGTCTCTTTTTGCCTGGACTATTTTTGCCATTTGTTTTTTGTCCTGTCTGTTTACCTATTTGCCACGCCCTTTCTTCCCTGTATTAAATAATCTTATTTATTGGATTACTGTCTGTGTTCTGTTTTTGGATCCTAGTTTCGCCATACCTCCACCAGCCCTAACACATTCTTCCTGCAGCAATTTCGAAGGTTCGACTCCGGTCACACTACAGCTCACAATGCTTTGCAATGAGTTATTGATGAAAATGAGGCGTTTGGTGGCAATACTTCCTTGAGCTTTGGGAAGTACTCCCAAACCCATCTGCAAGCATTCGCTGCTTAGTTTGCCAATGAAAACATCGCCACCAAATTTCAATGCATACACTGCGAAAAATTTCAATGTTTTTGCCCACTCACAAGGTGGAAACACACCAAAAAACCAACTTGCGAAGCTCAGAGAACATTCGCCATGCATCACACGATTGGTGGCGATGCTACCAATTTTTCATCACCAAGTATTCGCAAACCCATCGGAGCTGGAGTGTGACCAGGGCCTTACATATTTCTAGCTAGCTTGCATCTAGTCCATAAAATTATTGTAAAATAAATGTGGTAATCACCACATGGGAAATATTTTTAGAGAAAAAACATTACAGAGTAAAAGGTCAATGTTAATTTTGTGATATGCACACAGGGCCGTCGACAGGGGGGACAACCGGGTATTTTGTCCCAGGCCCAGGCATGAGGGGGGGCCCAGAACTGGTCCCTCATGAAGATGCCATTAATCATTCTGTTTCATTTCAAAATGTGTTGATTTGGGGGGGGGAAATGTGCTATATTTACATTCAATGAATGATTTCTGGTTCTTTTGCCTTTATTGTCTTCGAAAATAGATTCAAGAACCCACCTACCACCCCTAATGCAGAAATGGTTTGGTCTTTGATTAAGGCGCCAAATAACACGGCACTATTCCATCATAACGCTTCAACAATAAGCGTGCGAGCCCGTTTGCCAACATGCACAAGTCAGGAGCAAAGAAAAGAAAAGAGAAAAAGAGATGAAGAAGCCAAGAGCCTCAGGGGCTCACTGCATAGATATTTTAGAAAAGATTCAGATGATGCAGTGGGGCAGCTGAGCCAGGTAAGACACAGATAACTTTTTTCCAGCCCCGTAATGTAACCCCAGCACGCGCGACGCGCCATTCATAATTATAAAGTAGGGGATAGCAGGGTACACTGAGTGAACACTGAAATGCACAGGGCATTGAATTATTTCATAAACATATCGGTTTAATAACACTGTGTTGCATATATCTCAATGAAGCAAAGAATAGCACATTGGCCCGCAATCATATCCAAATGTTTTAGGCACGCTTGCTGAGCTGCGCTGAGCTGGACTCCGGTTAGCTGAAAGCCCGTGGAACGCTGCCTCTTGTTAATTAAACCTTATTTTGTTGGAAATCATCCCGTGTAGATACGACGGCATGTGAAAAATTGCCAGCTAGATAGAGTTTAATGTAACGAATGGGCTATAAATGGGGTGTTTTGAGGTTAGTCTGTTGCAAAACATTAAACTTTTGCTTAGACTGGATACTCTTCAAACAATTCCCTTGCTCAAGTGAAAAATGATAGGCCTGTATGAAAAGCGCAATTAATGAAAGTAGCCTAATAAGCCTTAAATGAATAAAACAACCTCTGTTTTATTGTTGTTGCTTACACGTTAAGATTTTGAAATCTTCTCGGTCCAGTTCTATGTCCAGGGAACGTTGTAATCCTTTTGGTTTATCCGTAATAAACGTGTCAGCCCCCAGGTCAGATAGGCTAATGTTACGTGGTTGGGAGGGTGTCAATTTTTTTTGTAACATTCTAAATCGAGTACGGAAAGGACGTTTATGAAAAACAAGACAAAAAAATACACTGAAAAACTCACTGTACACATCACTAGTGGTGATGCTTCTATGTTCAGATTTTGGGAAAGCCATAACTCCGTTCTCATTGAGGCCCAGTTCCATCCCGTAAACAATCATTTTGGTTTATCAACTACCTGCGCTCAAACATGTCACAGGAGAGGCTCAATGGGCTGGCTATGCTCTCTATAGAGCGCGAACTTGCAAAGAAGCTGGACTTCAATTACCTTATTGACGACTTTGCCACAGCAAAAGTCCGGCACATTGCATTTCGCACCTGAATAGTTGCAGACTAAGGAAATGTTCAAACTGTAAATATGTTGAAATGTTGAAATAAAATGGTTGACTGTGGTTGCTGTGTGGCGATGTGCGTGCGCGCGTATGTGTGTGTGTGGGGGGGGGGGCACTCAGATTTTTTTTTGGGGGGGGGCCCACTCAGATTATTTTGTCCCGGGCCCAGCCAAAGCTGTCAACGGCCCTGTATGCACATACCTATATTTATTTCCATCTGATATCACAAGATAAACAGTGACTTTTGGTTCTGTTCAGAAATATCTTTGTGAAAACCTTTGGCCTCTCAGGATTAGATGTTAGATTTGTTACTAATCTTGATGCTAGTGTTACTGATAGGCACTGATCTACAACCCCGATTCCAAAAAAGTTGGGACAAAGTACAAATTGTAAATAAAAACGGAATGCAATGATGTGGAAGTTTCAAAATTCCATATTTTATTCAGAATAGAACAAAGATGACATATCAAATGTTTAAACTGAGAAAATGTATCATTTAAAGAGAAAAATTAGGTGACTTTAAATTTCATGACAACAACACATCTCAAAAAAGTTGGGACAAGGCCATGTTTACCACTGTGAGACATCCCCTTTTCTCTTTACAACAGTCTGTAAACGTCTGGGGACTGAGGAGACAAGTTACTCAAGTTTAGGGATAGGAATGTTAACCCATTCTTGTCTAATGTAGGATTCTAGTTGCTCAACTGTCTTAGGTCTTTTTTGTCGTATCTTCCGTTTTATGATGCGCCAAATGTTTTCTATGGGTGAAAGATCTGGACTGCAGGCTGGCCAGTTCAGTACCTGGATCCTTCTTCTACACAGCCATGATGCTGTAATTGATGCAGTATGTGGTTTGGTATTGTCATGTTGGAAAATGCAAGGTCTTCCCTGAAAGAGACATTGTCTGGATGGGAGCATATGTTGCTCTAGAACCTGGATATACCTTTCAGCATTGATGGTGTCTTTCCAGATGTGTAAGCTGCCCATGCCACACGCACTAATGCAACCCCATACCATCAGAGATGCAGGCTTCTGAACTGAGCGCTGATAACAACTTGGGTCGTCCTTCTCCTCTTTAATCCGAATGACACGGCGTCCCTGATTTCCATAAAGAACTTCAAATTTTGATTCGTCTGACCACAGAACAGTTTTCCACTTTGCCACAGTCCATTTTAAATGAGCCTTGGCCCAGAGAAGACGTCTGCGCTTCTGGATCATGTTTAGATACGGCTTCTTCTTTGAACTATAGAGTTTTAGCTGGCAACGGCAGATGGCACAGTGAATTGTGTTCACAGATAATGTTCTCTGGAAATATTCCTGAGCCCATTTTGTGATTTCCAATACAGAAACATGCCCGTATGTGATGCAGTGCCGTCTAAGGGCTTGAAGATCACGGGCACCCAGTATGGTTTTCCGGCCTTGACCCTTACGCACAGAGATTCTTCCAGATTCTCTGAATCTTTTGATGATATTATGCACTGTAGATGATGATATGTTCAAACTCTTTGCAATTTTACACTGTCGAACTCCTTTCTGATATTGCTCCACTATTTGTCGGCACAGAATTAGGGGGATTGGTGATCCTCTTCCCATCTTTACTTCTGAAAGCCGCTGCCACTCCAAGATGCTCCTTTTATACCCAGTCATGTTAATGACCTATTGCCAGTTGACCTAATGAGTTGCAATTTGGTCCTCCAGCTGTTCCTTTTTTGTACCTTTTAACTTTTCCAGCCTCTTATTGCCCCTGTCCCAACTTTTTTGAGATGTGTTGCTGTCATGAAATTTCAAATGAGCCAATATTTGGCATGAAATTTCAAAATGTCTCACTTTCGACATGTGATATGTTGTCTGTGTTCTATTGTGAATACAATATCAGTTTTTGAGATTTGTAAATTATTGCATTCCGTTTTTATTTACAATTTGTACTTTGTCCCAACTTTTTTGGAATCGGGGTTGTACATATGACTCATTGTGGTAGTCTTTTAGTAACCGTGTTCTTTCTGCTTGAGGCCTCTCACCTTAAGTCTATTCGAGTAAAACAACACTTCATTTGATTACATGCCCTGCTAGTGAAAAACGAATCTGATTGCCAGTTCATCCTTCTTCATATTTTGCACCACTATGTTTGAGGAAGCATGTTGGCAGATTACATGGCTCATGTAGTAAGAGTAATTCACATAGGACACAAATTGAGCACCTTCTTTCATATGTGTATGACTGTGATTTTCATATTAGAACAGGTGGGAATTCAGCTAGCATGTTTAGCAATATTCAGCCCTATATTCCCACTCTACAGCTCTGCATTAGAAGTCTGAATTTGACATTTAAAATGTGATATTTAAGCATGTTACATTAGAGTAGTATTATTAATCTAGTTAAAAGAATCGGTGTATAGCTGAAGAACACATGGTTTTCAGTGTTGTGAATTTGCAGTTACTTGAATTAATTAGGGTGGCGTAGTGGTTAGTGCTGTCGCCTCACAGCAAGAAGGTTCTGGGTTCGAACCCAGTGGCCGGCGAGGGCCTTTCTGTGTGGAGTTTGCATGTTCTCCCTGTGTCTGCGTGGGTGTGCTCTGGTTTCCCCCACAGTTCAAAGACATGCAGTTAGGTTAACATGGGGTGGCCTTGGGCTGAAGTGCCCTTGAGCAAGGAACCTAACCCCTGACTGCTCCCTGGGCACTCTATTGTGGCCGCCCACTGCTCTGGGTGCGCGTGTGTTCACTGCTTCAGATGGGTTAAATGCAGAGGATGAATTTCACTCTGCTTGAAGTGTGCATGTGACAAAGGTTTCTTCTTCTAATTGTCTGTACCAGTGGTACATCATCAGTCTTTTTAGGAAGTGAGTGTACTGCTTTAATGATTGGCTGTTATGGTCATTGTGTCACTGACTCACTTCTTTCTTTTTAATGCCTTTTTTAATACCCTTATTGCACACCAAATTCACCCAGCATAACCGTACAGAAAACCAAAGGCCAATGGGCAGCTCACCATAGCTTACCGCAGATCATAAGTACAGTAATTGATGTTAAACTTGGTTTAATGTATGCTTAAAGAGTAAGTAATATACATAAGTGCATGCCAAATGTTTTGGTGACTGGATAAGACCATAGAGTGAACCATTTAGATTTATCCTGGTAAAGGTGACAGTGGATCTGGAGCCAATCCCAGTAACACTGGACACAAGGGCAACACACACACACACACACATACATACATATATATATATATATATATATATATATATATATATATATATATATATATATATATATATATATATATATATATATATGCACAATAAGAAGACACATGGGTAAGTTAGTGTAGCCAATCCAACCACCAGCTTTTTGGGGGGAGCTGAGAAGAAACGGAGGCAAAGAGTTTCTTTCTCGTCATGGAGTTTCCTCCAAGTTATGCAGGAAACATGGAGTTTCCTCCATGTTGTCCCTGTTTCCTTAGGGACAACATGGAGGAAATCTGTTACAGCACAGATTTGACAGTAGTACCAGATACCTTGCAGGTACCTTGTTCTAATACATTACTGCTTCTATAATATCAACTTACACAAGGATTTGTATGGTGGACCCTGCATATATATGGACTAAAAACACGTGTAACTGTTGATATGGTGAAGATTTTATAAGGAGATATATGTTTAGCATTTTTGGAAGCAGTCTTTGTAACAGTCAGAGCTGATGCTATGTGGTTTCTCTGTAACACTGTGCATTTTTTGTCTTTTTGTACAAGGGAACGACAGTTTACAACTGCTATTATGTAACTGATAATAACTAATTTGTTGCACAGACCTTAAACAACATTAAATGTAACTACAAATGGATAAAGAATATGATTGTTTAATAAATAAAAACTTGTTAGTGTGGGCAGATGAAACACTTTTTTGGTTGTGCAACTATAAGGAAATCATCACATGACCTTGTTGATGATTATTTTTCTATTACAGCATGACCTTTCATGTTCTTAAACCTTATATAATTTCCAAGAATAATAGGTGTTTTATCAGTGAGGAGAGCTATGCTCGTCTTGTTCCACATGCCTTGCAAAACTCTATAGATAATCGAGGTAATAAACACCAGCATTTGCATGTCAGAATCACCAAAGTATCAGTGTGTCATGAAACTGTCTGTGGTGTATAGGGGGAAAGAGAAGACTGAAGTAAACAAACAGGAAAAAATAGGGTGTATTTGCTCCTGAGTTTATAGCCTCACCCTTCTAGTTTGTCATCTCATATAACTTGCTCTATGCTTTCACTGCTGTTGTAAAGCAACATTGAACCTTAAGTTATTATTATTATTATTATTATTATTATTATTATTATTATTATTACTCAAGCAGTTACTATTATTAGTCAGTTACACTTCATAGCCTGTGGTATAGCCAATGTGCATTTTATAATCCAAAACACACAACCAAATATAGCATCATTTTTTACTGGCTAATGCTAAACTGTCATTTTGTTATGTGACACTACATTGTATTTAACTGTAACATGATGCCTTAGTCACACCACAGCTGCCAGCCTTAAACTGACCTCAATTTCCCCCTTGCAGTAACTACAAAAACATACTCCTGTGTTTGAAGACAATTTCTGCATGTTGTCCTTTTTCATATTTAGACTCAGTATTTCCTTGCAGACCCCCCAGGGGAAGTATGTACTTTTTAATAATACAGATCATATGTTGTCAATAGATCCACATTTTCAATACTAGTAGGTGACACAAGATTGTGCATGATAAAAACAAAACCATGCACACACAGCCCTCAAATATCTCACTAATGGAAACTTTTTATATACCCATCCTTAGCTAAACATCCCCGCAGGTCTAGTACTGTGGAGAGAACCTCGAATCCCTATTGGATAAACAAATAAATTTGCTCCATGTGAATCCAACTGTGGTTCAGTTCTCCCTCTGCTGTGTTTGTATTCCATGCTTGTGTAATTAGCTATATAAAAAGGTCCAAACAACCCAATGGCAGCCATGCTTGGAGCCTTTAAAATAGACCCATCCCATAAAAAGAGAAGGGTTGTAGGGGTTGTGGGATGGTCAGAGTAGTTTTAGAGGAGCTTGTTGTTTGCATGCAGACTCTGGGTTTTAGCCAGGCTTTTGGAGTCTAGCCAAGTACACTCATAGGCTAATTGCTGTCAGGAAAATCACTCAACAGAGCCAGAGACTATTGTTTGAACAATATGGTCTCTGTCACAGCCTAGCAGCTCTAGGTTTGATTCTGAGCTCAGGTTTCTGTGCATGTCTTCGAGTGTCTGAATGGACTTTCTCCAGGTTTTCCAGTTTCCTCCCACCTCCCAGAAATATGCTGGTAGTTGGATTGGCTTAGATAAATTGCTCCTAGGTACAAAATGTGTTTGCATAGTGACCTCCAATAGACTAGTGTCCCATCTAGAGGGTGTTGCAGGCCCCATCCCCAGGATAGGCTTCAGATACACTGCAACCCTGACCAGGATAAAGCGGTTACTGAAGAAGTGTGAATGAATAAATGACAATCACACCTAAAGGTTACTGCAATTGTATAGTTATGCTAAATTCTCAGAAAACATTATGTGGGGGAAGTTTACTTCTCAGTTTTATTTCCCTTTGAAGCTTAATGATTTGTGCTCACTGAAGTGTCTCAATGAGCGCCTGGAAAATATCAAAAGCTGAATGGCAAATTATTTTCTTCAATTACATTAAACAAAACAGATGTTATTCATTATTTTTCTTTGGAACACTAAATCTACAAACAGTGTAATAAATAACCTAGGGCCGCTGTTACAGAATGTTAAACCTCATATCAGGAATTGGGGATTGCAGATTTGATCAAGAAATCAACTCTGTTGGCTGTTCTCTGCTCTCAGCTAAAACTCAGGGGTTGTGCTTTTGTGATCTCTGTCCAAGGTTGTGGAACAGCTTACTGCTGGACATTAGGTTGCTTTTTCATCATTTAACATGGATGCCTGTGTTTATTTTTTTCTTTTAATACTTGTTGCAATTGTATGTACATAGCATACTTACAGCATTCAGTCAAGTGTCAAATTGCTAGTAGAAAAGTAAAACCTCTTGAAATGCAACAAGAGAACTCAGTGAAACCAAAATTCATGAATAAATTATAACCAGTCAGAATAGACTAAATGATGCTCCAGCAAATTGCATATTAGGACCACTTTTTTTGTTTGTTTGTTTATTTGTTTTTAAGTCACTGGCATGACAGCAATAAGTCATGTGCTTGTGTACATCCAGATGTGAGGTGGCCATACATGGGCCACCATGCCATCACTAATAATAACAAAGTATACTTAATTGGCTGGTGGTTGCTCAGTGGTTAAGGGTATGGCTTACCAATCAGAAGGATGTGAGTTCACATCCCGCCACTGTCGGGCCTTTGAGCAAGGCCCTCAACCCTCTCTGCTCCAGTGGTGCCATATCATGGCAACTCTGACCTCAATTTCTTAACAAGCTGTGATATGCAAAGTAAATAATGTGACTATACTGTATTTATGTGTAACAGAAGACTGTCTGTCTTTCTTTTTTTCTAATCCAAAGTCAGGCCACTGTTCCCATTGTTTGTAATGCGTGTACTAATAAGTACACAAATTGAAGCCAGACCTGTTATCACCTGCATCAATGCTGTTATCAGAGAAGAAATCAAGAACTATTATGCCTGGAAGAATAAGAATAAAAGTAGAAACCAAATGGATACTTCTAAACCAAGTGTTTACTCTGTTCCAGGGACTCTTTGTTTGGCCCCTACTGACAAATGGCAGTACAAGATGGAACAGATTTTGTATTTTGTTGAAGAAGGTCCCATGTTGCAATGCTGCAAACTGCCAACTGTTGTGAATTGTGATTGGTCCTACATGTGCCATCTCAGAGATAACAGTGAAAGCCTCAGCTTTCAGATGATAAACAGTCCAAATCTTGGTTTCACAGCTCACTGAGTGGATCTCTTAAGGCAATAAGGTTGTCTTATAAGGTTGTCAATAAGGTTGCCCTTCAATTTGAACTCATGCCTCTGTGGATTTGATGCATATAAAGAGACACCACAGCAATTGATTCTACCAGGTAAGTAGTTAATATAATGTGATTATTTCCACTAAATCTTATGTTTTGGATCAGTGTTTGTGCTACTCACAGTCATTTGCTCTCTTTTCACAAAATCATAATTTTATGTGCTTAGCTAAAAACATCTCATCTCATTATCTCTAGCCGCTTTATCCTTCTACAGGGTCGCAGGCAAGCTGGAGCCTATCCCAGCTGACTACGGGCGAAAGGCGGGGTACACCCTGGACAAGTCGCCAGGTCATCACAGGGCTGACACATAGACACAGACAACCATTCACACTCACATTCACACCTACGGTCAATTTAGAGTCACCAGTTAACCTAACCTGCATGTCTTTGGACTGTGGGGGAAACTGGAGCACCCGGAGGAAACCCACGCGGACATGGGGAGAACATGCAAACGCCACACAGAAAGGCCCTCGCCGGCCCCGGGACTCGAACCCAGGACCTTCTTGCTGTGAGGCGACAGCGCTAACCACTACACCACCGTGCCAGCTAAAAACATATTAGCCATTATTTGTCAGCAAAGAAAGTGTTTATATATGGTAACTATTAAAAAGGAGGTAAAAATTTGATGTCACTCTAACATCTGTGTCTGATGCTGTGACAGACATAGAATTCATCACTATCATAAATCACATAGAACACAGGATCTCCAAAGGGCATGGGTATTATGTATTTAGTTATATTACTGCCATTAGTTCTTGCATCAGTTACACAGTACTATGCCATTATGAGCAATCTGACAAGCAGTCCTGTACTTTGTGGTGAAGGAAAGCACAAGTGCTAAGGGTAAAATACTTGGTTCTTTTTAACCTGTGCCTACAAGGTTCAGTAAAATGTTTTCCCCTGAAATAACTTGAACACTTTAACAATAAAACCACCAAATTCTACAGCACTCTAACAAGAAAACCACTGCACTGTTTAACAGACAGCCTCAAATCAGCCAGGCGGAGGATCTACCATATCCCTATCTAAATGCTTCTTCACGAAAATACCAAAGGCTTTATCAGTGAATCTGTAAGATGAGCTTGTTCTCTATTATCTAAGTACAAAGTATTAAGTATGTCCATCAACTCGGTCATGAACAGGAATAGGAGACAACAAACTAGTACAAACAGCAAAACAGGTTCTTTGACTATGGATTTCAAGGTATTTTCATTTTAATTTATTGTATCCATCCATCCATCCATCCATCCATCCATCCATCCATCCATCCATTATCTATACTGCTTATCTTTCAGGGTCATGGGGGAAGCTGGAATCAATCCCAGCTGACTTCAGGGAAGAGGCGGGGTATATCTTGGACAAGTCGTCAATCTGTCACAAGGCTAACACAGATGCCCCTTTTCCACCAAAGCAGTTCCAGGGCTGGTTCGGGGCCAGTGCTTAGTTTGGAACCGGGTTTTCTGTTTCCACTGACAAAGAACTGGCTCTGGGGCCAGAAAAACCGGTTCCAGGCTAGCACCAACTCTCTGCTGGGCCAGAGGAAAGAACTGCTTACGTCAGCGGGGGGCGGAGTTGTTAAGACCAACAACAATAACAAGACTGCGAAAGATCGCCATTTTTAAGCGACAAGAAGCAGCAGCTGTACAAACGCGAAGTCATCCATTATTATTATTGTTGTTGTTGTTGCCGCTGCTGCTTCTTCCATGTTGTTTTTGCTTCGATATTCGCGCCAAGGTTTATGTAAACGTAGCGCCGTAACTTCCGTATACAGCGGCGTAACTGACGTATACAGCGACGTAATGACGTGGCTCCGCTTAGCACCGCGAGCGATGGAAAAGCAAACTGGTTCTCAGCTGGCTCGCAAGTTGAACGAGTTGTGAACCAGCACCAGCACTGGCTCCGAACCAGCCCTGGAACTGATTTGGTGGAAAAGGGGTAAGAGACGAACAACCATTCACACTCACATTCACACCTATGGGCAGTTTAGAGTAGCCAACTGACCTAATTCACATGTCTTTGTACTGTGGAAGGAAACCAGAACACCCAGATAAGCAGACATAAAGAGAACATGCAAACTCCACGTAGAAAGGCCCCAGACAGCTGCGAGGTTCAAACTCAGAACCTTCTTGCTGTGAGGCAACATGGCTAACCACTGTAGTGCTGTCCACTATGCTGCCTCTAATTGTATTCATTTTCAAATAAATGAGTTTGGGATTACAAGAGATTATTTCATTACATTCCACTCAGTTCAATTTTATTTGTATAGTACATTTAACAGGGCTGAAAGTGCCAAGAAAAAGCTCCCTGAGACGACATGTGTAAGAAACCTTGAGAGGAAACAGTCTCAAAAGGGAACCCATCCTCATGTGTGACACCGGATAATATGTAAATAATTTATTTTCTATAACTGCATACTACATAGTCAAAAAGAGCAACTGTGCCAACAGGAACTTATGAGCAACTTATGAGTATGAGCATCACAGTCATTTCTGAATTCATTACAGTTTAAACTTAAAGTCTATTAAATCTTAGAAATATTCCTGAGATGAAAGAAAGCTATCCTAGTAAAATTATCTACATGAGCTTAAAAGGAGAGCCAGTGATAAAAATTATTTAACTGAAAGGCCATCCAGAGCCAGAAAGCTTACTTCTAGTTGCCTGTGGTCCTAGTACAAGTAAGAAAGCAAAAGCACAACTTTATTCATCATACACTTGTGAAACTCTTCTCTGCATTTAACCCATCTGAAGCAGTGAACACACACATGCACACACACGTAAGCAATGAGCACACACACATACATACCCAGAGCAGTGGGCAGCCATGCTAACAGCGCCTGGGGAGCAGTTGGGAGTTAGGTGCCTCGCTCAAGGACACCTTAGCTCAAGGTCATCCCATATTAACCTAACTGCATGTCTTTGGACTGTGGGGGAAACCGGCGCGTCCGGAGGAAACCCATGCAGGCACGGGGAGAACATGCAAACTCCACACAGAAAGGCCCCCGCCGGCCACTGGGCTCGAACCCAGAACCTTCTTGCTGTGAGGCAACCGTGCTAACCACTACACCACTGTGCCGCCCTAAAGTACTTCTGTCTTATCAGAATTAAGCATAAGGATGTTACTAAGCATCCAGTGTCTAATGTCCTTGACACATTTATTAAGCTGGTGTTTCAGGTTTTGATGAAATATATAACTGTGTGTCATCAGCATAATGGTGAAAAATTATACCATGTTTGTGAATTATTTTACCTAGAGATAGCATATATACAGAAAAAAGCAGTGCGCCTAAAACAGAACTTGTGGATCACCAAACTTTACCTTAGTTTGGATAGAGAAACCATTATTTACATACCATATAAAAATTATAATGATAAGTTAAATAAGACCTGAGCCAGCAGAGGATCATTCCCTTAACTCCAACAAAATTTTCTAGTCCATTAAGGAAAATGCTTATGGTGCAATCAATAATCAGCAGATGGGAACCGTCAGGGCCTTCCAAACATATCAGCATTTGTTATATTTAATTCCTTTCATTCTTTAATGTCTTTCATCATTTCATTATAATTATTCTCTTCTGATTCTAATTTGGCCTCATTTTCTATCAAATTTGCTTCAAAAATGAAAGGGTTACTGTCCTGAAAACATTAGAGTTATCCAATGAGATTTTTTTTGTTTGTTGTCTCTAGGTTGAGAAGAGTTTAGAGCTGACTCACTCATTGGTTAGGACTTCATTGCTGGGGCAGAAGGCCATGGCAGTGTATGTTTATGTGGGAAGTGACAGATGAATTAACCAAACAGATTTTGATTTATAGTGGGAGGGACCAAAAATTTATTGCCCTCAATCTTCTCGAAGGCCAGCGTGAGCAGAACTGTAAGTCGGCACTGTCAGCACAGCACTGAGGTAACCTTCCAGCCAGTGTTGCCTTCATCAGTAGTGTTAGTGAATGCTAATAAAGCAGTCAAGCCAGTGCTATCCAGAGCAATAGCACAGGCTAACAACGGCGAAACTAAGGCCCTGTCCACACGGCAACGGATTCAGGTGAATCTGATAAAATTGTTTATCGTTTCGGCCTGGCGTCCACACGGCACCGGTGTTTTGGGTGCTCCAAAACAATATTTTTTGAGAACGGGTTCCAGAGTGGAAAAATCTGGCAACGGCGCCGTTGCGAAGTCGTCTGGATGAGTAGAACGGATTTGTTTACAATGACGTCACAACCACATGACTAGAACAAGCAGCACTCTTGCTGTTTTGTATGAACCACTACATTGCATTCACTTTTGTATACAGCTTTTCTTTTAAATAAACAAGTAACTGAACCATTTCTTGAATTTCTTTTTTTTATTGGATAAGACTGCTTTTCAAAATGTTCACACACAATATAAAAATTTATATAAATTATATAAAAATGCTTTTCAAAATGTTCACACAGAATAAGAAAATTAAGTTATATAAAACTATGCACACTAATAAAACTAATTTGTACACACAGAAGGCATGATTTCCTCGCATAGTCGCAGCCATCTTCTTGTTGTTGTTGTGTGTTTGTTCCTGAGAGTGCTTCACGCCGGGTAGAAGAAGGGGTTTATGTGCATGCGTCCTACTTCTTCTATTGTTCTGGTGTCTCCGATGGGACCGTCTTACAGCGCATGTAGAGGTGTGGTATGTGTATTGCATCGTTTTCAGCAAGCGTTGCGTTGCCATATGTACCTGATATTTTACTGATCCGTTGCCCATGTGGACGCGATATTTTTTTAATAAAACCTCGTTGCCGTTGTCGTGTGGATGTAGCCTAAGATTTCTGTCTCCAGACTCTTCTTCCACACACATGTAGCAATGTCATAATTTCATATGAATAAAGTTTTTGGGGTTTTTTTTTGAACTTCCCCAAATCTCTCTATTGTAAAATAAGTGAATTTGTTGGGTTCCATTAATGGTTCCACTATTGTTTCTGATGGGGTGTTAATTAGTGTAACACACCTGTGGACATCATCATGCTTGGGCTGTCGGGAAAGGGGTAAGCTGGCTTTGTGAATCTTGCATGGACAATATTCATTAATACAGTACATTTTATCTTTTCCTCAAGATATGATGTTTATTTTTTGAAGTAAGAATGTTTTGACACACATCTGCTGTTTGTATCAGATCAAATATGTAAATTAGCGTCATAAAATTCCGTGTGAAAAGTCGAGTGTTTATCTGAGGAGTTATTTGGCTGGGTGCTAACTGGTGTATTATGTTGTAGGGATGCCAGAATGCTTTCCCCTGTCTCTATGTGTTGATAGCCCTGTCATTCATTGTTTTCTAGGTATGTTTGCCTGACTGTGTTAAGAAAACTCTTAAGATCTGTCTAATATTTTATTTATTATTGTATGTTTTTTCATTTATTGTACATTGTAAACTACACTATATGATCAATATTAAATGCTCGACTATTATAGTCTGTTTTATCTCACACAGTGTAATGTAGCCTACTGAACAGTATGTAGCCTACAGTATGTCAATGGGTTTTTTTTGTTTGTTTTTGTTTTTTGTTGTTTTGTTGTTTTTTTTAAATCATGTTTGAAATGTCTGGAAAGGGGTATGCCAAAATTCTTTCCCCTGTCTCCATGTGTTGATAGTCCTGTCATTCATTGTTATCCAGAATAAATGTTGACAGATCAACTCTTCGCCTCCTTTGCATCATTCTATTAGCCACACAGAGACTTTGTCATTTACCACTTTAACAAGTGTTGTCTCAGTGCTATAATGAGGCCACAAATCTATCCTGACTGATAGATTTCATGAATGTAATTCCTGTATAGCTGTGAGCATAACCACTGTGCTACAAACCTTTCTAGGATCTTGGAGATAAAGGAAAGGTTTGATATTGACCTACAGTTGGACAGCTGACAGGGGTCAAGGTCAGGTTTTTTAAATCAGGTGTTTGATAACTGCTAGTTTAAAGGATACAGAGCCAGTGTGAAGAAAAATATTTTAAGAAAAGGTTTGATTGCTTTTGGTAGTATCTATTTGAAGAAATATGTAGGTAAGGGATCTACTGCTTAAGTTTCTGCTTTTAAAAAGGAAATTCCCTCCCTCAAAGGGGAATAAAACATTCTAGTCACTGATCTGATATGGTTATATTGTAATCTACATAGGTTATTGAATTCTCTGACTTTAAATTAATCTTCAGATTTTTTTTGCATGAAATTTTCTATTATGTAATAGAAAAACATTCATGATTCATGGTAACACTCTTTATGAATACATTTTATGAATTTTATCATATGAATAATTATAAAGCAAATAATGCTTATAAACACATTATAAACTTTTAAAATGTGGCAACAATGCTACCCTTTTTTAAAATCCGTTATTTGGAATGTGTGAACTAATGTGTACAGGTCTTGTAGCCCAATCTGTTGTCATCTGTAGAGAGCACCAAAGGTGTTTTTTTTTTTTAAATGTCATCACTGAGTCAACACTTGGCATTATAATGAGTTCACTAATCATTTGCCTTACAACATGATTATGATTGCATTACAACATGATTTATCAAAGAATTATTTATAGGACCAACTTACAAAGATTTTAAGCACAGTTATGATTTATGAATATGGGATATATATAAAGCATTACTATCATTATTACTCCCATTACTAGAAATGTCCAGTCTCATGTATCTATTATATACAATTAGGTTAAAATTAGGTTCATTTCATGTTTCAGGTTAAGCCACACTGTCAAACTGCAAGTGCAAGTTTGAAAGTTTAGCTCTCTATATAACAAGTGAGCAGTTACTTAACTAATTAGTCTAAGTTCAATGACACAGTGATACCAGACATAACTACATTCAACAGAGCTGACAGAGACGAATGGGTAGAATTGCAGTTTGTTTACTAACATGAACAAGATATGATTAACACACCCAGGGGTGTGTTTCCAAAAGTGGGGGTGTTCTAGAATGGGGAAGCCATATCATTAGAAATCAGTTTATGGCTATATACACGCCCGGCGTGTACACTGTGATGTACTGTCAATGACCGATATGGAACTTTTTCATACCCATGGTCCATGGATGCAAATGAAAGGGAGGACAGCAGAAAGCCTATAAATCCAGTTGACTCCAGCCAAGTTCTGCATTTCATGCAGAGATCTATCATGTTGGGTTTTGGTGTTGTTACTGCCAGGGCTATGTAATTATTCAGTAAGTGAAGGCAAAAAGTATTGAGTGATAATTCTAGGTAACAGGATACTGTTCTATAACAGAGATGTCAGTATTGCTGCCTACACTGGTATACACAAAACCAAAAACTTCACATAGCCCAAGAAGTCATACACAGTGTATAGATCATACACCATCATGCATAACAGTTTGGACTGGGATCGCTTTGTGTGAGCAGGAGTCATGGCTAATCAGTTCATGTTGGAGAAGCACAGCATCCTGGAAGGACCTCTTTAGTATAGCATTCAAATAAGACGGGGCAGTTCCTGCTTTTAATGTCTTTAATTAATCAAACTCGTGTACAAAACTTGTTTGCATCATGCATTACATCAGGTTTAATGCATAAAATTTGAAAATGATGCAATAGACTACACATACAACAAACACTTAATGGCCAAATAACATTACTGTACAACAATTATTGAACATTCATTCGATTTGAAATGCCTTTAAATCTCAATTGAAAAACTCTTTTAAAAAGTGATAAGCAGTTATAATGCATGAAAAGTAGACTTGGTACAAACACACACACTCGTAATAAAAAACTTGCCTCAACTGACTTTACAACTAGTAACTACTACTATTTAACATCACTGTCAACAAATCCCGACAACCTTACTTTACCCTGACACACTATTTGTGTTTGAAACAACCAAATGTGTTTTTTCTTTGCTCCTTATAAGAAACAAATTGTTGAGCAATCATTTGTCTGTCCAACAGGTCAAGTTTGTTCTTCTGAACATGACACACAGCTACACTATTAAGACGTGTTTGTGTTATGCTACTTCGCAGCCACGTTTTCAGCCTTCGGAGGCTACTGAAACCCCTTTCAGCTTCTGCTGATGTTACAGGAACAACAAGAAGCAGTCTAAGCACAATTATTTGCACCCTGATTTTCATGAGCATCCTCATCCTGGCATTCTCCTTCCATTTGTCTGCCTTCTCCTTCCTCTCATCTGCCTTCTCCTTCCTCTCGTCTGCCTTCTCCTTCTGCCTCCTCCATACTGCTGTCCTCACTCCTGGCCCCATCTTTCTCATATTTATCCTCCTAATTAAAACATCTTAAATTAAAATGTGGAATTTTGATTTTTACTCCCTGTCCACTGTAGCCTGGCCTTAGCCATCCTTAACCTTCCACTCAATTATCATTTGCCTACACATCTTGATATTTTGAGCAAGGCCTCATTAGTTTTGTGAAAACCTGATACCCATTACACATGACATATCAATCAAGCACAACAGAAATGTGCTGTTGGTGTAGATTTGAGTGCGTTCTGTCAACGTTTGATAATCACACGAGTCAACACGAGTCACATAAGCATAGCTAATATTGCCTCTCTCTCTCTAGCCGGCTAGTATGCTACTAACATTAAGCATTTCAATCAATACTGCCTTAAATAAAACTAGTGCACCACGGATCCTCGATCTTGAAATGAGTGCAGTGGTTGAGTAATTGAGCAGTAGGCTACTCAAAGTAGTGGCACGTTTGCAAGCCTGTAGGTGCAGGGGTAATATAGTCAACTTACTTGGGTCTTCTTGAAAAAGGAGTCAATCGTCCCCTGCCTTTTCCTTTTCTGCATCCTTGTCAATATTGCACGACAAAAGAGGACAGCATTAATAGTCCTATGGAAATTAACACAATCTTTTAGGGCATGGCACCTGGGACAACTGTTTGAACGATGGCATAGCAAGCGCTTTGAGAAGGGTCTGTGTGCAGAGCCGCAGAGCCAGGCACAGTAAGCACCGCATGCGACGTCAAACCTGGAACAGTGAATCAGGAGCGGTAAAACTGGTGTTGGCTCTGCAGCTCTGCAGACAGATACTGTATTATTGAGTGCTTTCGGCACACTATGCAAACTGGCTATTATATTCATGCAACTGCTGATTGGTCGGGTGAGAAAAACTGTTTTGAGTCCATTGCGTGGCTGTTTTTTGTCTAACGTTATGGCAATAGTTTACTTCCTTGTTACACATTTTATAGTAGCTGTATAATTTTCATAATGATGTCATTTTAATCTGACAAAAGTGCGGGGGATGAAATTGTGTTTCAACAAAAGTGGGGGGTGATGAAACGTACGCATCCCCCGTGGGTGATACGTCCCTGAACACACCCTTGGGCTTTCAACAACTTATGGAGGATAAATCATTGTGAGATGAACACTACAGCTTTCTAATCACAATAATCTTGTTGTGCTCCCTGTGGTTTTTCTCCTTGTTTCAGAGTGGATTACAACATGGCAATTATAGCATGGCAAACAACTAAGTGCCTAGCATGACACAACAGGGCAATAAAAAATAACTGAGGTGTGACTGAAACTGACTCATTCTCAAGTCATCAGGGTTGTTAATCAAACATCAGTTAGTGACTATACATGTACAAAATAATCTGATAACGTTGAATAATAATCTGATGAGCTCCAGAACCAGTTTATAGGCAAATATTTATTTGGGAGTTTACATGACTAAGTTTAACATATTTTTCTTCTTCAGGCTGTCCCTGTTTTGAACTTTGGCCTGAAATGTTCAACTGAACCCCAAGACTCCAACAAAGGAACTGGTGAAGGAGTTGGAGGCACCAGGTACTAAAGGATTTACTTACAACATTAAGAGGATCATATGTACATTTCCATGGTCTGAAATACTGTTGGACATGGAAGGAGCAACTATTCCAAGACTAGCATAAAAAAAAAGCCTGAATGAAGTTTGCAGATGATCACCAGCCTTTAGGCCAAATGCAAAAAAAAAAAAAAAAGAACTTTGTGACAATAATGATCAGCAGTATGTATGGAGAAAAAGATAAAGCTTTTAATCTAAAGAACACAATTTCAATTATAAGTCATGAGGATGGAAGCATCATGGGGGAGTTTTGGATGTTATGGATAAGGAACTGGTGCACTTCAGAAAATAGATGGCATCATAAGGAAGGATGATTATCTAGAAATACTGAAGCAACACCTCAAGACAACAGCTAGAAAGTTAAAATGATGTCTTGATGAACTGAAAAAGCATGTCTAAGCAAGGATGTTCAAAACCTGAGTTACGCCAGTTCCAACAGGAGGAATGAGTAAAAATTCAGCATTACTGGGTATATTGTGTTACTGTATATTTTGTGTATATAAGTATTGTGAGGAGCATGTGGATGGCTGCCCTATATGGTTGATTAAAGCAATTAAATGCAATGCCATATATTGCAATCCTTTAAATTACTCTCACTGTACTCTCTGTGGATATAAAGGGCTTTGTGCATTCAGTCTATGTTGGGGCACAGTGTCTGCTGATATTCATCAGTCCAGCACATCACCACCTGTTTGCACTGATGAGCTTCACAATAAAAAAAAAAAAAAAAAAGGAAATCTAACCCTTGAAACCATCTGCAGAGCATTTGGACTGAGTTGAGTACTACTCTATGGATTACTAACAGGATGTGCAATGATAACACTTCAGTGAGCTGCATTATAAGTTTTTTAACATTTGTATTTATTGACTCACCATAAAATTTGACATGGATATTTTATCCATGGACAATCAATCTGTTTTGAACAGAAATTTAAACAGGGCATATAAGGTGCACTAAAAAGCCTTTGTTTTTTTTCAGCAATGGCCATTTCAGTAAGAGCTAACAAACCGTTAAATGGTCAGAGACAAAACATTTACTGTTAGCCTAAGGACAAACACATTACAGGCTACAGAAACATCTGGTGTCTTAAAGCCTGTATTTTTTTTTTAATCACCTTGTTAGTGAGAAACTTGTAACAGCATCATCAAGACCAACAATAAATGACATTGTTTGTTCCTTGTATATTTTTCAGACCAAAATTCAATTTTAAATCATGCAAAAGAAGCCTCAAATCAGTCATAGTTAATTCAGTCTATCATTCATTCATTTTCTATGCCACTTATCCATTGGGGGTTGCATGGGAGCTGGAGCCAATCCCAGATAACACTGAGCCAGAGGCGGGGGACATCTTGGACAGGTTTCCAATCTTTTGCGGGGCTAATACACGGAGACAGATAGCCATTCATAGTCGCATTCACACCAGCATACAAACTCCACACAGGAAGATCCCTGTTGACTGACAGGTTTGAACCGAGAACCTGCTTGCTATGAGGCGACAGCGCTAACCAATGCACCACCATTAGTCATAGTTATATTATAATCATATCTGATTCTTACCTGCAGATAGAGATTATGTAAGTGGTCATATAAACAGTGTATTACAGACAGCTGTGGTTTCGGCCAACAATCGTTTACTTCACTCCAGGTGCATCCTTTATCTATTGTTAGTTATAGCTTTATACAAAATAACCAAATATTAAATGTCACAGACTTAAATATTACACCCCTGAAAAGACAGCAAAACAACATTTTAAAGCAAAGTTGCAGTAGTATATATGAGCAAGGAACATAAGTTTGGAGCCACTAATGGGTTCCTGTGAGTTAAAGAGGTTAAAAAAAAGAAAGAAACTGCATTTATATGACATTCGTTTTTCTTTAGATTGTTGGCAGGTTGCACTGTATCTGTGTCAGGACTGCAGACATTAAGCAGAGGCAATTCCAGTAAAAAGTTTCATTCAACTGCAGGCAGACAAGTCCAAAAAGTGTGGCACACTGAGCGTTACTTCACAGAGTCTTTGTATGGAGTCTGCTTATATAGGGTGCAATCATGATTGGAAATAGGTGTGTAATCAGTAGTCAGGTGACTGTGAGCATACAAGTCTGTGTGTGTGTGTGTGTGTGTGTGTGTGGTGGGAGTTATAGTCCATGACAGCCATGTTTGAAGGCTATGGTGCATTCTGGGAAATGGAGTTCTGGGTGGATTCCACCAAATGCATTGTAACCTGTAAAGATGCAGGAGCCATGTGTTTATCTCATCTCATCTCATTATATCTAGCCGCTTTATCCTGTCCTACAGGGTCGCAGGCAAGCTGGAGCATATCCCAGCTGACTACGGGCGAAAGGCGGGGTACACCCTGGACAAGTCGCCAGGTCATCACAGGGCTGACACATAGACACAGACAACCATTCACACTCACATTCACACCTACGGTCAATTTAGAGTCACCAGTTAACCTAACCTGCATGTCTTTGGACTGTGGGGGAAACCGGAGCACCCGGAGGAAACCCACGCGGACACAGGGAGAACATGCAAACTCCGCACAGAAAGGCCCTCGCCGGCCACAGGGCTCGAACCCGGACCTTCTTGCTGTGAGGCGACAGCGCTAACCACTACACCACCGTGCCGCCCCATGTGTTTATACATTTTGATAATTTTTGATAACTATTTGATAAGCTTCAATGATTGACTTTAGTAAGCCAATGATCCCATGATCACATTACTTAAATACATACAGTACAAATGTGAAAATCAGTTTTTTAATTATTATCAGATTATATTATACGTGATGACTTTTCCTTTAATAAGACTTTTTAATTGCATGGAAACAGAGGATACTAATTGTTGCAGTTTTGCTATTGGAATTTTTGTCCATTCTTACTTGATACAAGACTTTAGCTGCTCAACATTCCGTGGTCGCTGTTGTCTGATTCTCCTCTTCATGATGCACCAAACATTCTCAATAAATGACAGATCTGGACTGGCAGCAAGCCAGTCAAGCACATGCACTGTGTGTCTATGAAGCCATGCTATTGTAGCCCATGCAGAATGAAACCTGGCATTGTCCTACTGAAATAAGCATGGATTTCCCAGGAAAAGACATTGTCTTGATGAATATACCTCACTAAAGTCCCAATATATGCCCCAATATATCAATGGTACCTTCACACACATGCAGCTCACCAATGCTGTGGGCACTGATGCACCCCATGCCATCACAGAAGCTGGCTTTTGCACCTTTCTCTGATAACAAACTGGATGGTCGCATTCACCTTTGGCCCTGAGTCTGGTTTTCCTGAAACAAGCTGAAATGTGGACTCATCTGACCACAGCACACATTTCCACTGTCTTTCAGTCCATCTGAGATGAGTTTGAGCCCAGAGAAACCGGTGGCATTTCTGCATATTATTGATGAATGGCTTCCTCCTTGCATAATACAGTTTCATGCTGCATTTCTGGATGCAGCGTCAGACTGTGTTAAGTGACAGCAGTTTTCCCAAATACTCCCGAGTCCATGTGGCTATATTTATCACATTAGTATGACAGTTTCTGAGGCAGTGCCGTCTGAGAGCTCGAAGGTCATGCACATTCAAGAGTGGTTTCCAACCTTGTCCTTTACGCACTGAGATGTCTCCGAATTCCGTGAATCTTTTCACAATATTATGTACTTTAGATTTTGAAAGACCTAAAATCTTGCATTGAGAAATGTTCTTTTTGAATTGACTAACAATACTGTCACTACTTTTGGTACAGAGGAGTGAGCCACAACCCATCTTTGCTTGCAAAGTCTGAGCCTTTGGTGCATGCTCCTTTTATACCCAATCATGATAGCAATTATTCTGCTTATTGTGGAATCTTCCAAAATGGCGTTACTTGAATATCCTATGAACTTTTCAGTCTTATTTTGCCTCTGTCCCAACATTTTTGGATTGTGTTGCAGGCATCAAATTTTAACTCCATTTATATTTACAAAATGCAATTAAGTTGGTCAGTAAAACTACTGAAAATCTTTTCTTTGTATTTTTGTCAGTTAAATAAAGGTTCACACGAATTAACAAATCACATACAGGTAGTCGTCGACTTACGACCTATGCGACTTACGACCGATCGACTTTACGGCCGTCTGGTTATGACTGGCAAGTGTTTCCTAGCTGAGCGTACGACAGTTTCCGCCCCAGCTCCTGGCAGTGCCTCTCGCCGCGTACAACAGTTTCCGCCCCAGCTCCAGGCACATGCGCAGTCTCTCTCGCGCTCCCTCACGCACTCCATCATACAGTTTCCGCCCCAGCTCCAGGCACATGCGCAGTCTCTCTCGCTCTCCCTTGTACACTCCGTCATATAGTTTCCGCCCCAGCTCCTGGTTTATGAAACGAGCAAATGCTCCCGCCAGCCTGAGCGCTGCAACAGCTGATGATGACATAGACGACCCACAGCCAAGCACCAGTGATGTCAGCGGTCACTAAATTTTGTATTTTGCTATGTTTTACATTTGTACTTTGGTCTGTTTCAAACTAAAATGTTTTCTATTTTTCACACCTGTATTTCATATTTTTTGTTTTGCACATATTAAACGAATTGTACTGTACGCAGTGTAGTATGCAGTGTTTGACTTAAACCAAATAATGAGCCAAGGTAATGAAATAAGAAAATGTTGATAAAACAAGACTTTAAGATGATTACAATATCATTACACATCACAATATACTTACGTTCATTTAACATAGGCCGACTTACGACCAGATCAGTTTACGACCGGTCAGTCGTAACCAAACGCAGTCGTAAGTCGATGACTACCTGTATTTTTGTTTTTATTGCATTTTGGAAAATATCCCAACTTTTCTGGAAATGGGGTTATATTTTTAATAATAATTCATCTCATCTCATTATCTCTAGCCGCTTTATCCTTCTACAGGGTCACAGGCAAGCTGGAGCCTATCCCAGCTGACTACGGGCGAAAGGCGGGGTACACCCTGGACAAGTCGCCAGGTCATCACAGGGCTGACACATAGACACAGACAACCATTCATACTCACATTCACACCTACGGTCAATTTAGAGTCACCAGTTAACCTAACCTGCATGTCTTTGGACTGTGGGGGAAACCGGAGCACCTGGAGGAAACCCACGCAGTCACAGGGAGAACATGCAAACTCCACACAGAAAGGCCCTCACCGGCCCCGGGGCTCGAACCCAGGACCTTCTTGCTGTGAGGCGACAGCGCTAACCACTACACCACCGTGCCGTCCTTAGTAATAATTTTACACACGATTATAGAAAGTTTAAATTGGCCACTAATTTAACTAAACTTAATTAAACAGCATTCAACTATACTTTGTTGTTTTGCTCTATGAAAGCCATCTTGTGACATGATTTCTCTACACACACTACATGCCTCCATTCCCAGGTGGAAGCAGTAGTAATGTTCATTGAGGTGAAAGTTGAGGGAAGCAGAGGTGCATGCTGGGAGGGGGAAACGTGTTCCACAGCTGTCAAGGCCTGCAGCAGGATTGCGCAAAATCTACAACTTTGTTGATTGCCTTTGGGACTTGGCTAGAGTATGCCAGCTACTCAGGAGACTGTTTGAGAGGAGTTGGCTGCGGTCCAGGCCTGGAATAAATCAGCACAGTCAGCTTGAAACAACAGCTAGCTGAGGGGTGGAGGAGGGGAGCAGGAGTAGGAAAGAGATAGAGGTTATAGTTGAGAAACAATGGACTGCTCAGAAAAAAAGTGGTGTGAAAGACAGATGGGATGACACAGTAATAGCATGAAACCTCACGTTAAAAAAAAATCAGAAATGTATCTGCAACACTAATTAATCTTATTTTAATTTCACACTCCAAAAACATTTTCTTATGAAATCAACACATATAAAACTAGTAATTTGATTCACCATTCAAAGTACTTAGGGAATGGGACCATATGTAGCTGGCAGGCATTATCTTATTTTCTGTCTTTCATCGTCATTCTTACTCATGTTTTGAGAGAGTTGGAGGTCAGTGAGTGCACTTTTCTCATTAATGTTCACCACATGCTGGGTGAACCTGGTGAGGACGTCACTCTAGCTATGCTTACATAAAAAGGAAAAAACATGAAGAGAGTAACAGATAAAACAGAGGGGGCTTGTTGGCTAGTTGTGGTGCAACGAGACAGATAATCTTCAATTAGAGGCATACTTTCTATGATAGCCTCTCTTCTGACAAAGGGGCTGTTTGCTGAAATCCACAAAACAGTTTAGCGTCATCAAATGAAACTATGTGGTTTGTTACACAGAGCACAGAGTAACATTGTACTAATTCTATTAAACACAACTATATCAACACACTTGTATTCAGACCCTAGGGCTCTTGTATGCACAAAAATTCCCTACAGCAAGAAGGGAAAACAGAGTTCACTAAGTTTGTAATGGCGTGCTTGGTGAAATTTAGGTCCCTCCCTTTGACCGCAGGATTGGATTGTGTGTGTGTGTGTGTGTGTGTGTGTGTGTGTGTGTGTGTGTGTGTGTGTCACAGCTGTGAGACTGGGAGTGACTGCTTCTCCTAATCCAACAAAAGGCTTGTGCCTGCTAAACAAAGCTAGATAAATGTGTTGATTTGAAATGCCAGTAAGTAGAAAGAAACACAAGTAGTTACATTACATCAATGTATTAATGCTAGACAAAAACATCTACATAGTCCAATAATATGAAATACAGGTTAAACTCAACCTCTTACAGGTTTAACCTGTAAAAGAAAAGAAAACCTTGTTTTGACTTTTCTTTCCCATTCAATAAAATGATCTGTAATCATAACTGAGGTCATGAAATCATTTGACTCAATATTAATCATGGTCAGAGGAAGAGCCTTATTAAAACAGTAAACAGGTTTTGCAGTTTAGTGACAATATTATAATTCCAACACAGACCTTACACAAGTTTAACATTACATCCATTTTCCCTCTTTTTTAGAATGTGTGATATTTTGCTGACTTGATGACACTATTTCGCTCAGTCACAGTAATTTCTCTGCCCATTTTGTGTGTTGTGATTCCAGTGACAACTCTTTGTTTCTTGCTGTGGTATAGAGGGGGAGGGTTGATGTCCCGTTTTCTTTCTCTGTCTCCTTCTCACTCTCTCAGAATGACTGCAAAAATCATATCATTTACCCTGCACATAAATTATGGATCAGGTGATGAGGCATGTTCCCTCATACTGCAAGTTAAGATCATGTTTAAATGTACACAGTTTTCCACTTGCCTCAGTCAGGCAAAATATATATTTTTTTTATGTCTGGTGTTTGTTTCTCTGGTTTTGCACTGGAGGTTTGAGGCTAATGTAGGTAACAAGAAATATAAGTCTATCTTACCTAAAATCTATCATAAATAGTTGAAAACAAACTGTTCATGTCCCCTTCTGACATAATATGTACAATTGTACACATGAAGTTCCATAGTATGAAGTTCCATAGCATTTTTCCTTGTGTCCAAAGGGGATATACACAACATGGCAAAAAGTTTGTACACCCCTGAGCATCACACTCATATGTGCTTCTTAAACATTCCATTCCAGATTTAGTCGCCCTTTGCCATTATAATAACCTCCACTCTTGGAGCGGATGATGTAGGGATTTGTTCATTCAGTCACAAGAGCATTAGTGAGGTCAAGCACTGATATTGAGTGAGGAGGCCTGAGACGCAGTTGGCATCCCAGTTCATGCCAAAGGTATTAAGTGGGGTTGAGGTCTGGGTTTTGCACAGGCCACTCAAATTCTTCCACTTCAGCCTTCACAGTCTTCAGGGACCTCCCTTTGTGCATGGGGCATTGCCATGCTGGAACATGTTTGTGCTAGGCCTATTAATTCCAATGAAAGCAAATTACAGCAACTTTGTGGCAACAGTTTGGGGAAGAACCACATAAGGTGTGATACTTGCTTATTTAGGAAATGCAAAAGTTCACTCACTCACTTTCAGTAACCACTATATGAAGATCAGGATTGCAGTGGATCCCTAGATTGGACAGAGGGCACCATGTGTATACACACACACACACACACACAAACTTAAATTTTTAAATATGGAATAACCATATCTCATTATCTCTAGCCGCTTTATCCTGTTCTACAGGGTCGGAGGCAAGCTGGAGCCTATCCCAGCTGACTATGGGCGAAAGGCGGGGTACACCCTGGACAAGTCGCCAGGTCATCACAGGGCTGACACATAGACACAGACTAACCATATCATTAAATTGTTTATTTAAGATGAATAATATTAATAAAAGTGTTATATTTTATTATACCAAAGCACTCTTAAATTATTGAATTTGACAGTGAGGAGAGATGAACTTTTGATAACAGCAGCTCTGACAGTAGTGCAGAATATAGTTCAAATTATAGGTTTATAACCCCAGTTTCAAAAATGTTGGGATGCTGTGTAAAATGTAAATGTAAATGAAAACAGAATGTGATGATGTACAAATCATGGAAACCCTATATTGGTTTCAAAAAGGTACAAATAACATATTAAATGTTGAAACTGAGAAATTTTTTTTGTTTATTGAAAAATATATGGTCATTTTGAATTTGATGCCAGCAACACGTTTCAAAAAAGTTGGGACAGGGGCATGCTTACCACTGTATTGCATCACCACTACTTTTAACAACACTCTGTAAATGTTTGCAAACTGAGGAGACAAATTTCTGTAATTTTGAAAGTGAAATGTTGTTCCATTCTTGCCTTATATTTTGCTTTCTGTGTCTCTTATCCGTCACATTTTCTTTTGGTTGATTTGCATCTCTTTCTGTAGTGCCATTACTTTGTAAAGCACCCATAGGTTGGTGAAAGGTGCTATATAAACTAAACTTGTTGTTGATGATGATGACATACAATTTCAGTTGCTTAACAGTAGGGTCTCTATTGTTGTATTCTGTTATTTTGCACTTCATAATGCGCCAAATGTTTTCAGTAGGAGACAGGTCTGGACTACAGGCAGGCCAGTTTAGCACCCAGACTCTTTTACTATGCAGCCATACAGTTGTAATATGTGCAGAATATGGTTTGGCATTGTTTAGCTGAAATAAACAAGACCTTCCCTGAAAAAGAGGTCATCTGGATAGCAGCATATTGCTCCAAACCCTGTATATATCTTTCAGCATTAATGGTGCCTTCCCAGATGTGCAAGCTACCCATGCCATGTGCACAAATGTCCCCCATATAATCACAGAATCTGGCTTTTGAACTCTGCACTGATAGGTCCCTTTCCTCTTTCGCTTGGAGTACACGGTGTCTGTGATATCCAAAAAGATTTTCAAATTTCAATTCGTCAGACCACAGACAGTTTTCCATTTCACCTTAGTTCATCATAAATTAATTCTGGCCCAGAGAAGGCAGCAGTGTTTCTGGATATTGTTTATATGTGGTTTTAACTTGGATTTGTGGATGCACTGATGAACTCTCTTCACAGATGATGGTTTTCAGAAGTGTTCCTGAGGCCATGCAGTGATTTCCACTGAGTCATATCTGTTTTTAATGTATGTGTCGCCTGAGGTCCCAAACACCTTGGGTATCCAATTTTGGTTTTCGGCCTTGTCCCTTATGGTCAAAGATTTCTCCGGATTCCCTGAATCTTTTAAAGACATTATGTACTCTACATCATGTGATCCCCAAATTCTTTGCGATTTCACATCAAGGAACGTTATTCTTAAATTGTTATGCTATTTTGTCATGTAAAGGAGGCAATGGATGGATATAATTGCAAGAAGATTTTACTTAAAACATGCTGGCAAACCGATCCAAATCGTCATGCAAAATCAGTGTTGAGAAACAAGCAATAGTCAGGGGAGGCACAAAGCAGGATTTGACAAACATGACAAAACCCTGCCCCTACCCCCCCAACAGCTCCTTCCAGGAGCTAAAAACTCCTTTGTTCAGCCATGGGGATGAGGATCTGGAGCTGGACAAAGTCTCCTTGGAGCTTCGCTCTGGCTCGGGAAGGACATGGCACCAGAATATGGGCTTAGGCAGAGGTTTGGGTTCCAGTTGGGCTTTGAATGGGAGCGTGGACACAGGTGGAGGTTTGGAGGATTCAGGCTTCGACTTGGATATGGACATAGGTGTGAGCATGGTCACGGGCTCAGGCATAGACTCGGGCATGGGCTCGGGCATAGACATCGGTTTGGACTCCGGCACAGACATGGGCATGGATCCTGGCATTGGCCTGGGCATGGACTTGAGCATGGGCATGGACCCTGGCATTGGCATTGGCATGGACTCAGATGTGGACCTGAACTTGAGCATGGCCCCTGGCATCAGCATGGGCATGGACCTGAACATGGGCATGGACTCAGGCATCAGCATGGGTATGGACTCAGGTGTGGACCTGGGCTCGAGTATGGGCATGGATCCTGGTGTCACCATGGGCAGGAACTCAGGTGTCAGTAATGGCATAGATTCAGATGTGGACTTAGGCTTGAGCATGGGCATGGACTCTGGCGTTGGCATGGACACTGACTTTGGCATGGACCTGGGAATGGGCTCTGTTATCAGCATAAGTAGGGCTTCATGTTTAGACATGGGCTCAGAGATAGGCATAGGCTTTCACATGGGCATGGGCTCTGGCATTCTACCACACGCACATTCGGCACAGGATGAGACATAATTCTGTGTGTCAATGAGCATGTAGGGCCACCAGTATTTAGCCCTAAGGAGCTGGTATGTGCCCTTAATGCCTAAATGGCATGTGGCTTGTGAGGTGTGAGCCCATGCAACTACACGGTCTCTGAAGCCTAGTGGTGGAGCAATGGCCTCATCCTCACTGAAGTCTGGTGGCGGAGTGATGATTTTATCCTCGCTGAAGCCAGATGGTAGAGTGATGACCTCGTCCTTGCTGAAGCCAGACGGCAGAGCAACGACATCTTTGGAGCCAGGTCAAGGAGCAAAGAACTCATCCTCACTGAAGCCTGGAGTGAAGGCCTTCCCGTCTGCCACTGTGTTGGCATTACAGGTATCAGCCACCCCCCCAAAACAATTTCTAGGGTTTTTTCCTTCTCTGCCTCTGGCATGGTGTGGTGCTGCTCAGCATGTCTGCTCTCTTCCACGACATCCGTTGTGATGAAGTATTCTGTCATGTAAAAGAGGTAATGGACAGATGTAACTGTAGGAAGATTTTGTTTTAAAAACATGCTGACAAAATCAGTGTTGAGAAACAAGTAGTAGTCAGGCGAGGTACACACAGGATGTCAGAGGAAATAACAAAGGCAAAGTCCAGAATACAAAAGTGAGATAAAACCAGGGAAGTAATATAACGAACAAAGGCTTGGTGAGACACAAGGTAGAAGTGCATATACTTTGCAAAGTCTGTGTGTTGTGAGAGTCCTTGTAAGTGTGTGCTGTAATTGTGCTCTAATGTGGAACAGGTGCATGGTAATTAGTCCTAATGGCACTGCACATGTATATGAGTAGCAGTTCAAGGTGTACCACTGCATGCACCAAGCACAAACATGCACAGACGTGACATTTGCCCACACAGTCTTTCACAGAGTGGTGAACCCCTCCCCATCTTTCCTTCTGAGAGACTCAGCCTCTCTGGGATGCTCTTTTTATACCCAATCATGTTATTGACCAGTTGCCAATTAACCTAATTTTTATTTATTTATTTATTTATTTTTATTTTTTTAACATTACACAACTTTTCCAGTGTTTTGTTGCCCCTGTCCCAACTTTTTTTGAAATGTGTCACTGGCATTAAATTCAAAATGAGCATATATTTTAAAAAAATAAACTATAACATTTTTCAGTTTCAACATAGGCCGGCATGGTGGTGTAGTGGTTAGTGCTGTTGCCTCACAGCAAGAAGGTCCGGGTTCGAGCCCCGTGGCCGGCGAGGGCCTTTCTGTGTGGAGTTTGCATGTTCTCCCCGTGTCCGCGTGGGTTTCCTCCGGGTGCTCCGGTTTCCCCCACAGTCCAAAGACATGCAGGTTAGGTTAACTGGTGACTCTAAATTGACCGTAGGTGTGAATGTGAGTGTGAATGGTTGTCTGTGTCATTCAGTACGTTTACATGCACATCCAAATCGAGCTGCTGTCAGTAATTGAGCAAAGGGTCCCAGCAGGGGTGCCAGAGAAATCCAATCCTACATGCACACAAGGAAATCGAGCTATTGTGTGAGGTACATTGTGCACCCGAGCCACAGGTGGCGCTACACGCCCCATTGTGTTGGTACACTTCCGGTTGTCGTCATGAAGAAGCGCTATTCAAGAGCAGTGTTGCCAGATTGGGCAGTTTTAAGTGCATTTTGGCGGGTTTTGAACATTTTGGGCTGGAAAACGTCAGCAGTATCTGGCAACATTGTTCAAGAGTATAAACAAAGTTATCAGTTCCGTGTTCACAAGAAGAGTGTTTGTAGTTTGTATGTACGAACAGAAGTGTTCCTAATAAAATGGGCACTAAGTTGAAGTTGATCTGAAGTGTCATGCCGACCGAGGCTGGGTTTTTTTTTTTCGACCGAGGCTGTTGTGTTTCCCGCTTGTGATCTCGTCACTCGTCACTTCCGGAAGGGGCAGTGCTGAAGTAAGTAGCTCGACTACGTAGCTCGATAGGGTTTACATGCACTAAGTATCTCGGCAAAAATCGCATAATCTAGGTCGTGTAGCTCGATTACGAGAAATCAAGTTCGGTTCAATTTCAGCCGAGCTAAGGTGTTTCCATACCATTTAGAACTTCAATTTCAGTCGAGCAACAGCAGAAATTCGATTTTCTCTATGTGCATGTAAATGCACTGTATGTGTCAGCCCTGTGATGACCTGGTAACTTATCCAGGGTGTACCCCGCCTTTCGCCCGTAGTCAGCTGGGATAGGCTCCAGCTTGCCTGCGACCCAGTAGAACAGGATAAAGCGGCTAGAGGAGATGAGATGAGTTTCAACATTTGATATGTTGTCTGTGTACTATTTTTAATGAAATGTATGATTTCCATGATTTGCGAATCTTCACATTCTGTTTTTATTTACGTTTTACATAGCTTCCCAACTTTTTTGAAATTGGGGTTGTATACTAATGTGCTTGTTCTAATATATTATCATCTGTATATTAACCACTCATTCACAGGAATGGTGCATGCAGACACTACATAATCTAAGACAAATAACAAACAGATTTAAAATACGTTATTTATTAATGTACCATATAATTAGTGATATGGTGAAGACTTTGAACTTTCCAATTTCTCAGGAATATGACAAGCAGCATTGTTTTCGCCTCTTTAAAATAGCCACAAATGAGAGGATGGTGATGGAACAGCTGCTTGTAACTGCTATAACATACATTTATACAGTATACATTTATACAGGAAATAAATTGCTTTTTGGGCTTTCCATCAAATGACATGTAACTATAAATAATTTTTATAGTTTCTAATGTTGGAATGATGAATGCTGATCTTATCTGAGGCAAGCAAGGCCAGGCTGCAGCAATGCCTGTCTGAAATGGGCCCCTTTGGGATGAACATCTTGCAGCTTCCCCTGCAATCCATCAGTCTGGGCTACAAGCAAGAGAAGACCAGGCTGGTTCTCAAACTAAGAGAGTCCACTGATCAGTCAGTGAGGGATTCAAATGCCAAGGTCCCTACTGGCTGGAAGTGGAATGCCTAGGCTGAAGTGGACCAAGCAATTGGAAGGCTGCAGCATCAAGATCTAGTTGGCAGGATCCAGGCAGGAAGGGCAGGGAGAAGCACCATGGTTTTGGTCAAAGGCAAACTGAAAAGAGAAGAATGAGAATGTAGTGTCAGAGATGTCAAGGATAGAGGAAGAGCACTATAAGACCAAGGCTGTGTCGCAGGGCTGTCAAGGGAGCTGTTGTCATCAGGAAAATCAGTTGGTCAGACCTGTGGAAGATTCTACAGGCAAGACTCACTTTCCTCATCAGGTCAACATATGATACACTTCCCTGTCAGAACCTCCACCAATGGTTTGACAATGAGAGCTGCTGTGAACTCTGCAACATGCCTAGCGCAAGCCTCCAGTACATCTTGTCAGGCTGTAAGACCACGCTTTCTCAGGAGCACTACAGGTGGCACCACAATCAGTTCCTGAGAAAGCTGGCAGAGGTGCTGGAGGGGCATTGACAGGAAAAATATTCACAACCAGTGGAACACCACATACACCAGGCCAAGAAAAACATCAAGGCTCTTTTCCTCCAACCAGGAGTGGAACATGAGCGTCAACCTTGGACTCCAGTTCCTCAGCGAGATCATCACCACATTTCTCCGTCCTGACATAGTGGGATGGTCCACCAAGGCAAGATCTGTGATCATCATTGAGCTCACAGACCATGCGAGGAGGATATTGAGGACGACTATGAAAGGACGAAGAGCCGGTACTCAGAACTGGCTACTGAGTGCAGGGAGGCTTGTTGGAAAACCACAATTTACCCAGTGGAAGTGGGATGCCGAGGTTTCATGGGGCTCTCAACCACACACCTGCTAAGATACACAGGAATTATGAGAGGCAGGCTGAAGAAGGCAATCAAAGAACTGGCTGAGGAGGCAAAGAAGGGCAGCTTCTGGTTGTGGCTGAGGAGGAAGGACAAGTGTTGGGAAAAATACTTAACCCAGACACCAGCTGCAGGGGGTGGCAGGGAGACATACCTGTCACTGCTCTGCCACCATGAGACATTCCTTGATTAAAGGAGTGAAACATTGAGGAGTAGTGGTTCCTGGCTGACAACTCTGCAGCTGACCCATGGGCACCAGAGGAGGTGTGACAGGCAGCAATGCCCAGCAGGTTATAGCATCTACCATTATAGCAAATACAACATCTACTGTTATTTGATTTGTTTGGTATTTGGTTTTTACAACTCAGTCCCCTAGAAAAACTTAATTATATAGACTGAATATCAGTGTTTTGTTACAAGCACATGATGTATTAAACTTTCACTATACAGCTCTGCACCAAGATAACATAACCATGTTTATATCTCCCCTACGCTATTTGAATATGTAATAAATACATCAAATGGTCATGAAAAAAAGCTTAATATCTCCTCTTCTAGGCTGGGTTTAAAGATAACCAGGTGTACAAGCCACATGGTACAAATTGTTTTTATTTTTCTTTATATTTTGGCTGCTCAGTGATTTGCATTTAACTGCACAATGAAAACAGTTTACAACTCTGCTTTACTTTATTCTGGTGTTCGACTTAATTACCACTGCAAGCTGCACAGAAGTAGCATTATAATAAATTATTGAGCATGATAGCTATGGAACTGACAGATAAAGCTGCACACTAGAAGCTGGAAATTAAAGTTTTTTTTTTTCATTTTACTGTGTTGAGATCGAAAGTCCTATTTTTCCTTGTTTTTATCAAGGTACTGTAGATATTTCATAAGGCTTTCATCTAGAATCCAGGCAAAGTCACAAGGTTTACAAGTCATGAGGCGGCTCAGGATGTTTCACAGCTTTGCTGATCTTTCTATAACCTTTTACAGCTTTTTTTTCCCCCCCTCCTAACAGCTTCATCTCAAAGCTTCATGGAAAGTTCCCTGGTCTTCATAATAGCAGGACTGATCTGATCTGCTGTTTTAAATGTGAGTCAGAAATATTTATTGTGCAACCATACACTTGGACACAGGTGCATTTAAAACTCATTCAGGAAGTCACAAAAGAACCCAGATGAACATCTTTGGAACTGGAGGTCTTGCTTGCCTCAGATAAGATCAGTATTCATGATTCCACCATTAGAAAGAGACCGGTCAAAAATCTTATCCATGGGAGAGTTGCAAGGTGAAAATCACTGATAACCCTGTATATAGGTCTCACATTTGATCAATTAAGCAGATTTTACATGTTTTTATTTTTAAATAATTATGTAATATCTAAATAATTTATTTTATTTCATTTCTGTAGAATCAGAAAATACTTTCTCAAGGCATTCTAGAATAGAATAGAAATCTTTGTCATTGTAACATGTACAACGAAATTAAAGTGCAGACCTTAATCAGTGCAACATAAAAGGGGAAAAATTATAAAATATATGCAAAAGTATAAAATAATATATACAAAAATATAAAATACTTCAAAAAGAAAGAATAAAAACACAGCCATACAATACAAAACATCTAGACGCTTGCAGCATTCAGTTTGCTGACAGCTACTGGGAAAAAGCTATTTCTCAGTCTGTTTGTCCTTGTTTTAAGTGTTCTGTATCGTCTGCCTGATGGCAGCAATTCAAACAGTTTATGACCCGGCTGTGATGAGTCTTGTAGAATGTGTTGAGCTTTCCTGAGGCAGCGGGAACTGTGTAGTTCTTCCAGTGGGGGTACAGGGCAGCCTACTATTTTCTGGGCATCCTTTATGACCCCCTGGAATGCCTTCCTCTGTGCCATCGTGCAGCTGGTGTACCACACACAGAGACAGTAAGTTAGAATGCTCTTAATGGAGCAGCGGTAGAAAGACACCAGCAGTTTTTGGGAGATATTGTTTTTCCTGAGGACCCTCAGGAAGTAAAGTCTCTGCTGGGCCTTCCTTATCAGTACCATTGTCTTGGCACCCCAAGTCAGGTCCTCTGAGATGTGGACACCCAGGAAGCGGAAGTCAGAAACCCTCTCCATGCTGTCCCCGTTGATGAATAAAGGCTGAATTTTTGTTTTCTTCTTCCTAAAGTCCACAATTAGCTCCTTGGTCTTTGTCATGTTTAGGACCAGGTTGTTGTCACTGCACCACATTGCCAGCTGCCCCACCTCGTCTCTGTAGGCAGACTCATCCCCTCCAGAGATGAGCCCCACCACTGTGGTGCCGTCCGCAAATTTGATGAAGATGTTGCTGTGGTGGGTGGGGGTGCAGTCATTAGTGTAGAGGGTATAGAGCAGGGGGCTCAGCACGCAGCCTTGTGGGCAGTCAGTGCTGAGGCTGATAGCTGTGTAGATGTGGGGGCCTACTCTAACCCTCTGAGTGCGGTCAGTTAGGAAGTCCTTTATCCAAAGGCAGGTGAGGTGTGGAACTCCCAAGGCAGACAGTTTAGACACCAGTTTGTGAGGAAGGATGGTGTTGAAAGCAGAAGCAGAGCTAAAGTCCACAAAGAGCAACCGTGCATAGCTCCCTTGCTGCTCCAGGTGGATCAGTGCAGCATGGAGGGCTGTGACTACAGCATCCTCAGTAGATCTATTAGCCCTGTACGCAAACTGGTGTGCGTCAATGCTGGGAGGGATAAATGACATGATATGACTGCGGACCAGTCATATCATGAAATATAAACAATCATTATATCTGATTTAAAGATGGTGGCGCACATAGTTGCAGCGGCTCCGTGCTTTCCTTTTTGGTGCTTTGGATGGCTGTTTGTGTGCATTTTGGTTTTCATTTTGTTTACTTTCTGTTGGGCGAACAACATCTATAGCCGACATGATCTCTTGAAGATTGGAGTTTGCAGCGAGCAGGGTGTTACAGCTGAGTTTCTCCGCTCACACGACATTCCGGCAGACATAGCAAGGAGCCCCGGCTCCCCCTGGATTACCATCCCTGCAGGGAGGAGGCAGAGGCTGTGCAGGGAGAGGAAGCAGACCGAGGCTGCAGGGCTGGCACGCTAGCAAGGTTATGGAGGCAGCCACACAAACCATTGCTTCCCAGCATATTCCTCACCAATGCCAGATCCCTCATAAACAAACTGGATGAACTAAGGCTTCAGGTTGCAACAAACAACATCATCAAGGACAGTTGCATCCTGTTGATTACAGAAACCTGGCTTCATTCATCCATTCCGGATTCTGCCATCCAGCTAGCAGGTTACACAGCACAGCATCATGACAGAACCAGTGACTCTGGTAAGAGCAGAGGAAGGGGGCTGTGTGTGTACATAAACAACACCTGGTGCACTAACACAGTGACTGTAGACAGTCATTGCTCCCTGGACTTGGAGTATGTGACTGTCAAATGCAGACCCGTTTATCTTCCCAGGGAGTTTACTGTGGTCATGATCACTGCTGTCGCCATCCCACTGGACGCTAATGCTAACTTGGCTCTTGGACATTTGTATGGCAGCCTTTGCAGTCAGCAGAGCATTTATCCTGATGCTGTGTGCATCATAGCAGGGGACTTTAACCACATGGACTTAAAAGCAGTGCTCCCCAAATTCCATCAGCATGTTAAGTGTGCTACTAGGAGAGCCAACACTCTGGACAAGGTACTATACTAACATCAAGCTGGGCTACCAGGGTAGACCATTACCACACCTGGGCCAGTCGGACCATATGTCTCTGCTTTTACTCTCCACATACACCCCCATCAGGAAAACTGCTCCCAACACCATTAAGACTGTTAAAACTTGGCCTGATGAAGCCTCTCAGCAGCTGCAGGACTGCTTCGACAGAACCAACTGGGATATCTTTGAACATGTAGACCTGGAGGTGTTCACTGACCATGTTCTGTGTTACAGCAAGTACTGCACGGACATTGGCACAGTGGACAAACGCTTCCGGGTCTATCCCAATCAGAAGCCCTGGATGACCGGGGAGGTCCAGCGGCTGCTGAAGGAAAGGAACATTGCCTTCAGGACTGGTGATACGACTCTCTTCAGCACAGCCCATGCCAACCTGAAGAGAGGCATCTGGAAGGCCAAGTCAGACTATAGGAGGAGGCTCAAGGACCATCTGGACAGCAACAACAGCAGGCAGGTGTGGCAGGGAGTCCAGCACCTCTCCAACTACAGAACCAATTCTGAAACGGCTGATGGGGATGCTTCACTGGTGGAGCAGCTGAACATCATCTTCACTCACTTTGAGGAGGAACCACCAGAGGCAGCCACACCAGACATAGTGGCCCACAGCAACTTCACCCTCACAGTGGAAGAGGGTGATGTGAGGCGCACACTGTGAGCTGTCAACCCGAGGAAGGCTGCTGGACCTGATGGCATCTCTGGATGCGTTCTGAAGGACTGTGCGGGCCAGCTGGCTGGGGTCCTCACCAGGATCTACAACCAGTCCCTGTCCCAGTCCATTGTCCCACCTTGCCTGAAGGCTTCCACCATAGTCCCCCTGCCCAAAAAACCAACCATCTCCAGCCTTAATGTGTGTGAGACTCACACAGCATCTTGATCTGATCATCTACAGGAAGAGTCTAACATCTAAGCTGTGAGACACATCCTATCCAGTAAATGCATGAGAGCCTATAAATATAGGATTATTTTATATTATTATTCTCATTCATACATACATTCTTTCATTCATCTTTCATAACTAGGGTTGTGGTGGGCCTACAGCATATCTTGGGAACATGACATGCAAAGCAGGCAAATACACTGGATGGAACTCCAGCATCTTGTAGGGCATCATACACAAGCACAGATGTAGAGAAAATGTTGAACACATTGAAACTTAACAATGACAATAACTCATGTTCAGGTTCGAACCCAGAACATGTGAGGCTACAATGCTATCCACTGTGCCACTGTACCACAATGTTGCCCTGTTATTATTCGTAGTACACTATATAATAATTAAAATATTACACAATAATATTGCACATAACATTATGCCTACAGGAACTGATAAATTCAAGCTGTGATAATGTGTACCTGTAACTGTAGCTCTATCTATATACACATAGAATAACACACTGCAATAGGGTATAGCAGATAAAGGGCAGATATGTTTTGACTCATTATGTTGTATGCTACCATGCAGTTTGGGTTGTAGCCACAGGCAAGGTTCAGCCATAGGAACCTGGCTGATAAACTCTAACCTAGCAAGGTAACAAGGCCGGATTGGTTGTCAATGTGGTGGCACTGAAGGTCTGCATCACTGCAAGATAAATTGGATGCAGCATGTTCAGGACATTGTCTCATAGAAAATGCAACAAGATACAAAGCGTGACAGCCAAACAATCACAGGCAGTGTCTCAAACCGCATCCCACCATTCTAACCTAACTAGTATAGTATCGTAGCTTACGAGTAAGTGGCATACCTAAGTACTTAACACCCTGTTAAGTACATAATGTGGTTTATGGCACTGCCAAAAGAAATGGTGAGATGAACACTTATCTAAGTAGTGGGCTAAGAGTGATTGCTAAAGGGGTTTTAGCACACGTGACATAATACACTCTTTCATATGGAGCAAGGAGATTGAGTTGCCAGTCACAGTAACCTGGCTACTGTACTCAAGTTTGCAAAGCTAGCTCTGATTTTCCAATGATGTTTACTGTAGCAGTGTTTCCCTCACATTGGTAGTACTTTGGCACTACACCCAGGTATATTTACTACCTGCCAAGTATATATCAACACATTTTATTTATTAAACCATCCCAAGAAAAATGAACAGTCCTTTTTCCAATGAATGCAGATATGAATGGGTCAGGGGAGGAGAGAGAGAGAGAGAGAGAGAGAGAGAGAGAGAGAGAGAGAGCTCTGATGCTATTTCAAACAGTAATGTGCAGTTTTCATCAGTCATAGAGATTGGACTGCACACTGTAACACTTATATACAATCAAACAGCAATAACTCATCCCTAATCAGATGAATAGATTTCAGTCAGGTGGCTGCTCACATGATAAGCATCCAGGTTTTGATCCTGTAATACGCACACAGCAGTTAACACACTGTATTTCATTTTGTTCCTCTCAGATCAGAATCACAGAAGATGCCAATCAGTTAAGCTATCCAGTGAGTATGTGGCAATTTTAGCTTGTTTAGTTTAGAAGATCTTGATATTGTAACTGAAATCTGTTAAAAAGAAAAAATAAAAGATTTAGAATTATTTTAGTGTGTACCTAGTGAACAGAATATATGACATAGCCAGAGGATGGTGCGGGATGGTAGGGGTTGTGTACAGCATGCATGTTCGCCATCCTCTGCATGAGCTGATGGGTCAGTAAACCTAGTGTTCTTCTTTGCACGAACCCAAACCCACTTACAGTGTGACAAACATCCTGCCATTCATCTCCATTATTATGACCTTCGTAGCTTACTCAAGAGTTGAGAAGCACACAAGCCCAAAACCTTTGGAACAGCCATTTTCCATTATCATCTGCAGGGAACACAAAGGACACAGAAAGAAAAGAAATGAGCACCACACATGCTAACATGGCTAGCCATGAGTAAAAACTAGCTATAGTCTGCATACCAAAATACAATACAAAATTGCAAAACAGCACCAGAACAACTATGTTAGGTTAGCCTCAGGGTATTGGTATTGTATCTCTCCACAGTGGATATATTCCTCATCTACATTAATAGCAATTTCAGGGAGCAACTCTATTTGAATTTCAATGTTAGCATACTTCCTAGTGGACAATATTGTAGCTCTAAACGTTTAAAAAAAATCCAGTAGTTTAAAAAAAAACACATCCCAGCACTCACACATTGCCTTGTGCTGCAAGTGCACATTGGTTTTATATGTTAGAAAAGCACTTCAGATTCAGTAAAGGGACACGGGTTGTTGGAAAGCACTACTATTTGTCAAAGCACTGCTGTTGATTTATTTAGCCAAACACTGCAATTGGTTTATTTAGCTCAATACTGCTGCTGGTTTCTTTATCCAAATACTGCTGCTGGTTCCATTATCCAAACACTGCAGTTGGTTTATTTAGCTCAATATTGCTGCTGGTTTCTTTAGCCAAACACTGCAGTTCGTTTATTTAGCTCAATATTGCTGCTGGTTTCTTTAGCCAAGCACTGCAGTTGGTTTATTTAGCTAAACACAGCTGTTGGTTTCTTTATCCAAACATTGCTGTTGGTTTATTTACACCAACATTATTATTGGTTTATTTATCCAAACACTGGTCATAGTTCTTTTATCCAAATAGTGCTGTTAGTTTTTATCAAGCAGTCTTTATTCAAACACCACCATTAATCTTTATCAAAACACTTCTGCCAGTCTATCAAAATATAGCTATTTGAGACTTCATGCCTATTTTAGCCTTTCTCCCTAGAGTAGTGGCCTCTGATACTGTAAATCACACACTGTGTCCCATTGTTATTATGCAAATCAGGCTATGGACATTTAAAAAATATAGATAAACAGTTAAAAATAATATTATGAACAATTATATACAAATATTTTCACATCTTAAACAGTTACAATTTGCCAAGACCAATACACATACTGTACTCCCACACTGTGAGGAGGAGGATGAAGGATGGGGGAAGAGCAAAAAAGTGCCGAATTGAACACTTAAATTGATTTTTGTGTTTGTACAATGCGAAACCAGAAAATGTTGGGGGGCTATGTTGCAATTGAAATTAAAACTGCAAACAATGATTTGTAAATAATTTTTTTACCTGTATTACACCCAAAACAACATAACAGCACATTATTTGATGTTTTACCTCATGACTTTTATTGTTTTCTTTTCAAAATAAACACTTATTTCAATTCTTCCATCCATCCATTATCCATAACCGCTTATCCTGTGCAGGGTCACAGGCAGGCTGGCGCATATCCCAGCTGACTATAGGCGAGAGGCAGGGTACACCCTGGACAAGTCGCCAGATCATCGCAGGGCTGGCACATAGAAACAAACAACCATTCACACCTACGGTCAATTTAGAACCTCCGATTAGCCTAACCTGCATGTCTTTGGACTATGGAGGAAACCCACACAGACACGGGGAGAACATGCAAACTCCACACAGAAAGGCCCCTGTCAGCCACTGGGCTCAAACCCAGAACTTTCTTGCTGTGAGGCGACAGTGCTAACCACTACACCACCGTGCCACCTCAATATTGACTCTTGCAAGACATTTTTAAAAAAAAGTTGGGATGGTAAAGATTTACCACTTTGTAATGTTGCCATTCTTTCTCACAATACCTAAAAGATGTTTAGGGACTGAAGACACCAAGAAGAAACCTTTATTTGTCACATGTCCACTCAAGCACAGTGAGATTCATCCTCTGCATTTAATCCATCTGAAGCAATGACCACATGCACACACACCCAGAGCAGTGGGCAGCCATACTACAGCGCCCAGGGAGCAGTTAGGGGTTAGGTACCTTGCTCAAGGGCATTTCAGCCCAAGGCCACCCCATGTTAGTGATGAAGTGTTTCAGGTGTTATTTTGTCCTATTCTTCCTGCAAACAGGTTTTAAGGTGTGCAACAGTATGGGGTTGTCATTATCATATTTTTCATTTAAAAATTCTCCACATAGTCCCTTCTGGAGACAAGGGGACAGGCCCCCTTTTCTTCCACAGTCATGCCTTTGTAATGTTTGGAGAATGTGGTTTTGTATTGTCTCCTTGAAATTAATGAAGTTGACAGCATTTCTGGACACAGTTAACATAAGGCTTCCTTTTTACACAGTAAAGTTTTAACTGTCATTTGTGGATGTAACTCCGGATAGTAGTGCTTGACAAAGGGTTTGCCAAAGTAATTCCAAGCCCATGTGGTTATATCAGCTATAGATGAATGATGGTTCTTGATGCAGTGCCGTCTGAGGGATCAGAGAGCACGAGTGTTCAGCTTTGGCTTGCACCCTTGGCCTTTATGCACAGAAATTCCCCTAGATTCCTTGAATCTCATCTCATCTCATTATCTCTAGCCGCTTTATCCTTCTACAGGGTCACAGGCAAGCTGGAGCCTATCCCAGCTGACTATGGGCGAAAGGCGGGGTACACCCTGGACAAGTCGCCAGGTCATCGCAGGGCTGACACATAGACACAGACAACCATTCACACTCACATTCACACCTACGGTCAATTTAGAGTCACCAGTTAACCTAACCTGCATGTCTTTGGACTGTGGGGGAAACCGGAGCACCCAGAGGATACCCACGCGGACACGGGGAGAACATGCAAACTCCGCACAGAAAGGCCCTCGCCGGCCACGGGGCTCGAACCCGGACCTTCTTGCTGTGAGGCGGCAGCGCTAACCACTACAACACTGTGCCGCCATTCCTTGAATCATTGAATGATATTATGCACCGTAGAGTATGAAATATCCAAACCCCTTCCTATCTTTGAGAAACATTGTTTTCAAACATTTCAATAATTTTCGCATGCATTTGTTGACAAACTGGAGATCCTTGGCCCATCTTTGCTCCTCAAAGACTAGGCCTTTCCAAGATACTGATTTTATCCCAAATCTTGAAATGACCTGTTTCAAATCACCCAATTATTTAATTGTTTTATCTCATTCCTAGCCCTAAACTGCACCCGCCCCAACTTTTTTTGGAATGTGTTGCATGTACAAAACACAGGAATGGATGTATATTAACAAATGAAATGAAGTTGACCACAGAAAACATGAAATATTTTGAGGTCATACTGTCTGCAATGAAATACATATCAAAGTAAATTTAGAAATCATTGCTTTCTTTTTTATTTGCATTTTCCATCCCATCCCAATTTTTTCTGATTTTGGGTAGTAAGAAAAATGCCCTTCCTGAGATCATCTCACAAAATGCAGCACTTAAACTTCACCAAGTGTCACTAGAACTATAATTGATATCATGTGTTGTGGTCATTTGAGACTTTTGTCATGCACACCATCAGCCTGTTTGGCAAAAAGCGAACTGTATATAAGTCAATGCACCTGATAGTCACTGTGAGATATTGAGATGGATCATTAATGGGCTGTTGGTGAAGCCAAAAGAAATATGGCCCGGGATTAGTAATATGTGCTCATTACATGGTCCTGATTTTAACCCAAATCATAGTAATAATTAAACATGTTCTACCTGAACTGACACCAAAGAGTTGTACATATACTTGTCAATAATGAATGCACTGTTTAAACATCCACAGTCTAGGTTTAAAAAGGTACGGGCTAACAACTTCTCTTATTAATGAAGACCTGTTCATGTGAGCCATGCAGGGAACATCATGATTTGGAGCTGCTTTCTTGCATCAGTCCCCAGATAACTTGAAATAATTGAGATAAAAATACATTGCCTGCAACAAGACAATGACCCAAAACACATGAATATTACATTGTGGTAATCTGATACTTCATCACATTTGAATGTCTCAATCAATATGCAAGATCAAAAACTCAGTACAGAACGTTAGCATTGAATGCAATTTAAGTGGGAATAATTTTGTCCCATTTTTGTATGCAGAGAGCAATGTAGCTATTGTAGTTTTGGTCATTTTGGGGTGCCTGTCAAAATCTTCCCAGAAAAACATCCAATGTTTTTTCATAGAGTTGCACAGTATTATGTAGGATAAACATTACTGCAGGCTCCTGCCTTTAACCATGCAACACACTTATCTACTTTATTATGTACACCTGCTTGTTAAGACACAACATAGCCTCTAAACATGTGGAGCTAAGCAGACATGGTCAAGAAGTTTAGTTGTTGTTGTTGGCCCAAACATTACAGGCAAGATGTGTGATCTAACCATGATTGTTGGTGCCAATTTGGTGGTTCCAGCATCTCAGAAACAGCTGCTTGCCTGGGATTTTTATGTATTTACAGTCTCTAAAGTTCACAGAGAATGGTGCAATAAATAAAAAAAAAACCATCAATGCAGAGGAAGTTCTGTGGTCAAAGCACTTTGTTAATGAGGAAGGTCAGTTCAGAATGACCAGATGGATTCAAACTAACAGCAAGGCCACATATACCCAATAATAATTTAGTGGTGTACAGAAGCCACAATACACTGAATGCTGAAGTGAATTGGTTATAGTAATAGAATACTATGCCAGGTTCCACTCTTGTAAACTAAGAAAAGGAAGATGAGGCTACAGTGGCCATGCATTCATCAAAACTGGAGATTCATAAGACAATGAATCTTGATTTTTAATAGCATTTCAAAATCATGTGAACCCTGCAGAGTTTATGATCATACCTTAATGTCAAGCTACCTTTTTTCAAAGGGTATTTGAAGTAGAATAATGTGACTGATCTTAAACCATTTTTATTAGCATGATAGTAAATCAAACTGAACTAAAATGAAGAGGCAAGATTTGTAAGCCAAAACCTAATATAAATTACCTAGTTTAAACAGGTTGAAATGTGGTTTGTGTCAGACAACTGAGTCGAAGAAGGATGCAAATACAGGTTGGCTGTTTTTATTAAACAGTTCCAAATCTCATCTCATCTCATTATCTCTAGCCACTTTATCCTGTTCTACAGGGTTGCAGGCAAGCTGGCGCCTATCCCAGCTGACTATGGGCGAAAGGCAGGGTACACCCTGGACAAGTTGCCAGGTCATCACAGGGCTGACACATAGACACAGACAACCATTCACACTCACATTCACACCTACGGTCAATTTAGAGTCACCAGTTAACCTAACCTGCATGTCTTTGGACTGTGGGGGAAACCGGAGCACCCGGAGGAAACCCACGCGGACACGGGGAGAACATGCAAACTCCGCACAGAAAGGCCCTCACCGGCCACGGGGCTTGAACCTGGACCTTCTTGCTGTGAGGCAACAGCGCTAACCACTACACCACCGTGCCAACCAGTTCCAAATCATGAGGCAGAATCATTAACCAGACACAGGCAGTAGGTCAGGCTATCAACAACCAGAATAACATGGGCAAATCTGAAATTCAAAAATGTGACAACAAGGCAAGCTCAAAAAACAGAATAACATTACAAAGAATGCAAGGCTTGGTAAGTCAGGTAATTGTACACTGAGTATTACTTCGCAAAGAGTCTTTATGAGAATCCATGTTTAGATATATGGTGTGTGTGTGTGTGTGAGAGAGAGAGACTGGGGACAGGTGTGCAAGTTTAGAATTCAAGTGAGTGTGAACATGCGGGTGGAGTGTTGTGTTGTGGCAGCCATGTTCTGGGAAGAGGAGTTTTGAGGTGGATTCCAGTACTGACATGACTGAGACATGTCAGTACTAAGGGCCTACTGGGCTTGGTATGGGTTCAGGCGCTTGGCTGTTTTCAGGTACTCAAGGTTTTTATGATCAGAGAAGAACGTGAAAGGAAGGGCTCCACCCAATGACACCATTCTTTTAGAGTAAGCTTCACCATCAGCAACTCTCAATTCCCTACGTTGTAGTTTTGGTCTGCTGGTGAAAGCTTCTTTGAGTAGAAGACCACTGGATGAAGTTTATGCTTTTCTCCAAATCATTGCAAAATAACTACTCCCACTCTGGGTTCAGAAGCATCCATTTCCACAGTAAAGGGTTTCAACAGGTCTGGGTGATGATTGTATTTAAAATCATCATACCTTCTGTTGTGTTTAAAAACAGCTATGTGGTAAAAACACAAATGTTTTGAGAATAATCTCTGTTTGGCACAGATGTATAATTATCCAATTTCTAAATGTACTAGTGCATCTGAAAAAATTAGAATATCGTGAAAAAGTTCAGTTTTTTATAATTTAATTCAAAAAGGTAAACTTTCACCTATTTTATATTCATTACACATAAATTGAAATATTTCAAGCCTTTTTTGTTTTAATTTTGATGATTATGGTTTATAGCTCATGAAAATAAAAAATGCAGTATCTCAAATTATTAGAATATTTCATTTTGAATTTGAGTAAATACTGTGTATCTCTCAGTCTAGTTCAGTACACGCAACCACAATCATGGGGAAGACTGCTGACTTGACAGTTGCTCAGAAGATGATCATCGACATGCTCCATAAGGAGGGTACACCACAGAAGGCCTGTCTAGAAAAGGTGCACAAACAACAGGGATGACCACAGCCTAATGGTTAAAGAAGCAGCTTTGGGATCAAAAGGTCACTGGTTTGATTCCCTGGACCAGCAGAAATGGCTGAAGTGCCCTTGAGCAAGGCACCTAACCCCTAACTGCTCCCTAGGCTGCTCTGCTCTGGGTATGTTGTACGTTGATCTGTATACAAGCATCTGCCATTAATGTAATCAAGTATAACTAAGTGAACTGATAATAATATCAATATCAAGACACTCCTGCATCTTACCTGGACTAAGGGGAGATAAAGAATTGGGCTCAGTGGCCCAAAGTCCTCTTTTCAAATCCACCTTGATTTAGAAATCAAGGTGAATGCTAGGAAGAGTGGAGAGGCACAGAATCCAAGGTATTTGAGGGGATGTGAAGTTTCCAAGGCACCTAACCCCTAACTGCTCCCCAGGCTGCTCTGCTCTAGGTATGTTGTACGTCAATCTGTATACAAGCATCTGCTAAATGCCATTAATGTAATCAAGTATAACTAAGTGGACTGATAATAATATCAATATCAAGACACTCCTGCAACTTACCTGGGCTAAGGAGAGAAAGAATTGGGCTCAGTGGCCCAAAGTCCTTTTTTCAAATCCACCTTGATTTAGAAATCAAGGTAAATGCTAGGAAGAGTGGAGAGGCACAGAATCCAAGGTATTTGAGGTGATGTGAAGTTTCCACAGTCTGTTTCCATGTCATCAGCTGGTGTTGATCCACTGTGATTTATCAAGTCCAAAGTCAATGCATCTACCAGGAGATTATACAGCACTTCATGCTTCCATCTGCTGACAAGCTTTATGGAGATGACAATTTCCTTTTTCAGCAGGACTTAGCATCTGCCCAATCTGCTACTAAATGGTTTGCTGACCATGATATTACTGTGCTTGATTGGCCAGCCAACTCGCCTGACCTGAACCCCATAGAGAATCTATAGTCAAGAGGAAGATGAGACACACCCAACCCAAAAATACAGATGAGCTGAAGGCCACTATTAAAGCAACCTGGGCATCAACAACACCTCAGCAATACCACTGGCTGATCGCCTCCATGCCACGCTGCATTGATGCAGTAATTTGGGATAAAGGAGCCCCAACCAAGTATTGAGTGTATAAATGAACATACTTTTCAGAATTTGGACATTTCTGTATTGTAAATCCTTTTTTGATTGATCTGAGGAAATAGTCGAATAATTTGAGATACTAGATTTCTGAATTTCATGAACTATAAGCCATAATCATCAAAATTAAAACAAAAAAGACTTGAAATATTTCAATTTAAGTGTAGTGAATATAGAATATATGGAAGTTTACCTTTTTGAATTAAATTACGAAAAAATGAACATTTTCATGATATTCTAATCTTTTGAGATGCACTAGTTAATGTGTCATAAAAATCAGCAAATAGGTCTGGCACATTGCCTTGTATAACACCACTGCCTGCAGCTCCCTCCTTCTCAACCAGGTTCTACAATGGAGACTGATTTACCAAGTACTCCCTAGAAGATTCTTTGTAGGTAGGAGCTGTACTTTGCCCTATTTGCTACAAGACCCTGTCAGATAATGACACTATTGTTTGTACCACAATGGAGGGGTGGAAAACATGCAAAGTGTCAAGTCTGATTTATAAGGCTCATCCAACTGAGCTGAATTGGGCAAGCAGCAGGTATTGGCAGACATCACAGTGTCTGCTCCAAAAGGTTAACAAATAATTGCTATGAAATAGAAAGCTATGAACTTCCCTTGCATGGGGATCACAGGATACCGAGCATGATGGATTATATAACTGCAAGGTTTTTTTTTTTGTTGTTGTTGTTGTTGTTGTTGTTGTTAATCTGTTTCAATACACTTTGGAAAAGAATCATCACCTTGCTGATATTGTATGAAGTTTACACAAAATGAAAATCCATATTGTCCTAAAGTGCATTTAAGAAAATTATATGTTTGCTGCATTCTGGCTTAACAGGCAATGTACAAGGGATAGGTGCAAAACTTTATATATAAAGTTTTATAGATAGATAGATAGATAGATAGATAGATAGATAGATAGATAGATAGATAGATAGATAGATAGATAGATAGTGTGTGTGTGTGTGTGTGTGTGTACTCTATAATTCTGTGAAAACTTGATAAACACCTCTAAACAGGATTCAATTTAGATAATAATTTGAAAGAGTTCCATTATGGAACTTCAGTATTGAGCAAAGTAAAAGGTGCTCAGGGTTTGGTTTAAACTGGCCACTGATCATTGCTATAATTGCTTCAGATTTCCATCTCAACCTTGTGCCAAATGATTATTTGATGATACACCATATTTCACTATTCTGTTTTGCTCAGAAGTACAGCTGCCACTTTTTTGAAGAGGTGTTTGGATCTTCACTGGACAACTCTCATTTTGCAGTGTGGTGGAGAATTAAGAAATCAGTCTTGACATTCTTTCTAAGGTTCTAACCCAAAGATGACATTGCTGAAGCTTTAGGACTCTGTATCAGCTGAAGCAACACCACTTTTTGGGTTGGTAATTTTCTGATTCATCTGCTAAGCAGCAGTAGCAAGCTTTCAGTCATGTTCATATATTCAGGGCACATGAAGTACTGTAGCTAACTTACAGAGAACTGTCATGAATAGCTCAAGCATTGCATATAAGCAGCAACTAATGAAGAGAGTTAATAGCTTGTTACAAAGTCTGTGAGTTCATCATTTTTAGGGAAAATATGTGTCAGTTTCTATATCCCACACTACATCAAAAGTTAAAAGGCAACAGATGTCTAACATTTTGGACAGAGATTTATCAAAGATAGATAACAGTGTTTTAGCCATCAATCTAGACATAATACAAGCCTTCAAGGATGTAGCCAAGTCATGAATATTTTCTTAATACTGATTCTCCATTTTTTTGTAGGATTTCCTACAAAAAGATGAACTGGAAATGATTTGCCAAATAAATGCAGCTGAGAAGGGCGGCACGATGGTGTAGTGGCCCACGATGGTGTAGTGGCCCACTGTCACCTCACAGCAAGAAGGTCCTGGTGAGGGCCTTTCTGTGTGGAGTGTGCATGTTCTCCCTGTGTCTGCGTGGGTTTCCTCTGGGTGCTCCGGTTGCCCACAGTCCAAAGACATGCAGGTTAGGTTAATTGGTGGCTCTAAATTGACCGTAGGTGTTAATGTGAGTGTGAATGGTTGTTTGTCTCTGTGTCAGCCCTGCGATGACCTGACAACTTGTCCAGGGTGTACCCATAGTCAGCTGGGATAGACTCCAGCTTGCCTGCGACCCTGTAGAACAGGATAAGTGGCTACAGATAATGGATGGATGGATGTAGCTGATAAAGTTTCCAGGTAATACTCAATGCTGAGTGCTCTGTAATTTGACGAAATGAAGACCCATTTCCACACCAACATAAAATACACATGGGTACATTAAAGTTTCAATTATAGACCCGAAGAATAGTGGTTTGTTTTAAAAAAGTCTCCAAGAAGCCCAATATGAAGCTAAAACCCTTAATAATCTAAAACCCTGTGTGTCTATAGCTTCATATAAGTGCTCAGTCTGCACACTCCCAAGAAACACAATAAGATGGAAAAGGGTTCCATCTAACACCTTAAAGTGATCATTGATTTCTGGCTCTTCAAGATTCTATTCAGCACAATTCAACTGGGTAATGGTGTAATAAAACAACATTATCTGTATTTGTTTAGTGCTCTAAATATCCATATTTGTATTCAGATTTAAAGGGCTGATGACACGAACATGACTCTATGCAATTTCTTAAATAAACTATACAACATGGCAAACATGTTAGATTTCTGTTATAATTACGTGAAAAGAAGCTGTTGTTACGCGAATATCCAACTTTTAATTGCACAGCGTAAGAAAACTGGGTCCGTGGCTCGCGGCCATGCTGTGACGTCAGCGGAAGAACACGCTGCGGTTCACTGGCTGTTCTACTCAATGGAAATGGCGCATGAAAATGCCAGTGAACTCTCTAGTGCTAGCTCTTCCTCTTCTGGGAGTCTAGAATTGTGTTGATCTCTTCCGAATAGAATCTATGATAGCCTACCCTCTTTACCCTTTGCCTCTCGTTGCTAGGCAGCAGTTACATGAAAGCCGCAAGCTTTCACAAGCAAATACATGACTGATATCACGCCGACTTTATGATTACATTTATGATTATCATGTAGAATCTATAGCTCTACGTATCTTATGTCATTTCACAACACATGTTCTGACAGGAGGACTGTCTTTGGATCCGGCATAGCTACTAGTAGACCCCCTCCGGAATACTGGCAGTGTTGCCAGATTGGGAGGTTTCCCGCCCAGTTGGGCAGTTTCAAGTGCATTTTGGTGGGTTTTGAACATATTTTGGGCTGGAAAACTTCAGCAGTATCTGGCAACAGATACTGCTGACGTTTTCCAGCCCAAAATATGTTCAAAACCCACCAAAATGCACTTGAAACCGCCCAACTGGGCGGGAAACCTCCCAATCTGGCAACACTGTGTAGGCACTGCTGATGGTAGTAACACACGTTTGTGCTGAACACCCAAGAGATTCTTTTAAGCTGGGAAGGGTGTCAAAACAATCCAAATGGAAGTGTTCAGAGCACAGGACGGATGTTGGTGAGGGCTCCCACTTGTCACGCGTGCGCCTGACTTGCTTCACCCACTTCGCATGCAGCTCGGGATCTCTGGGAAACTTGAATAAACTTACCCCATCCTTGTGGGTTTTTGTAAAGTTATCCTACCTCTTGGATTTGTCCTACCAAGCCTACTGCACATGCGCAGAACACATGACGTCATATCTTGGAATTTGGACCGAGCTTTGTCCTACCGATCAGCTGGGCTGATAGAAAATCGGTGAGTTTTTCACGCATTTGCCGATTTTTATGTTTTGTGTGTATTGGTCGAGTCTTTGGCCGAGTCAAATAATTTGTAATGGCTTGTTTTGAATAATAAAACGGTCTGTATGAGAACTTGCTAATTCTGTCACGCAGTGGGCACTGTGCAGTCAAAGTTATGACAGGGCATCGATTCATTTGTTTATAAATACTGTATTTTATACGTTTCTGAATTGCAAATATGCCTACATTACGCATTACAAATGCGTGAAATACTCACCGATTTTCTATCAGCCCAGCTGATCGGTAGGACAAAACTCGGTCCAAATTCCAAGATATGATGTCATGTGTTCTGCGCATCCACAGTAGGCTTGGTAGGACAAATCCAAGAGGTAGGATAACTTTACAGAACACCGGCAACACAACGCGAAGGCATAATAACTATATATATATATATATATATATATATATATATATATATATATATATATATATAATGTGTATATATATATATATATATATAATGTATAATAATGTATAATAAAAATACTAATAATGATAAACTGAACACCTGTCGCATCAACAACAAACTGGTAAGTTAGGAGGAAGGTTCTTTCACTGATGTCATATAGCTCCTCCTCCTCCTTCGTCTCCTGGGTGCTGCAGCCCTGTCAAATTTGCCCAAATAGCCACGTTTTTTATCATAACTTGTAAAATAGGCGCCTTCGTGAATTAATATATGGATCATCGGGAATTACTTTTTATGTTATAAAACATCGCCAAAGATGTCAAAAACGTGTCATCAGCACTTTAAACCCAAAGTGGGCATGGCCTAGACCAGAGGTTACAACTAGGGCAGTGGTGCAGCAAGTATTGTTGCTGCCTCACAGCTCTAGGGTCCTGGTTTGGTCTTGAGCTCAGGTTACCTTCTGTGTGATGTTTCTGTGCATGTTCTCCCTGTGTCTGTGCAAGTTTCTATCAGGTTCCTCTCACTTTTTGCTAAATTGCCCCTAGGCATGAATGAGTGTGTTTATGCAATGAGCTGGTATCCCATCCAGAGTGTATTCTCACCTCATGTCCAGTGTTCCTGAGATAGAGTCTGGCTTCCATGTGACTCTGATGAAATGGATGAATGAATGCTGTTGCATGTTAATGAATGTGGTCTTTCTTTGTCCTGCACACTTCATATCTGACTATCAGAACCTATTCAGAAATCTAAAAACACTAACCATCCTAAGAACCCTTAGCTGTTTTGAGTATAAATTCCTGCACTTTCCTGTTTGTTCTGTTTTTTCTCTCTTACTGTATACTTTGATTTATATGAAAAACCAATGGAGTATGCATTTTCAGAGATCCTGAAACATTTGAATTTGAATGGTGTCACGCCAGTGCTGGAATCCACCTGAAACTCCTCTTCCCAGGACACACCATAGCCTACAAACATAGCCACCATGGACTACAATCACTGATATGCTTATGCCTGAGTTCATGTCATGCCTGAGTCTATGCCCATGCCCGTGTCCATGCCTGTCCCTGAACCCATGTCCAAGCCCATGTCCCAACCTATGCCTGAGTCTATACCCAAGCCAGAGCCAACACCCACAACCTTGTCCATACCAAATATTGACAGGGCAGTATCCAATGTCAAGCACATGCCCATGGGCCCAGATCCACCAGTTAGGTGCCTTGAATGGTGCCCCAGGGCGGGGGGTTTCTGTCATAAACTCTCCCTTGCTCTCAGTGCTGCAGGCTGCAGACAGCAGTATGCTGGGCAAATTTGTCAATGCAAATACTGATGACATCTTAATCTACTCCCTGTCTCTAGAAGTACAATGTACAGTACATTAAGCAAGTCTTGTCCTGCCATCCTACCAATCAGTTCTACTTAAAAGGAGAGAAATATGAGTTCCATGTTTCCACCATCTCTTTCCTGCAGTACATCATAGGGCCCAAAGGAGTGGCCAAGGATGCGGCAAAGTTGGTGGCAGTTACAGAATAGCCCAAACCCAAGACAAGGAGCACCAATGTTTCCTAGGGTTTGCCAACTATTACAGAAGGTTCATATGGGGCTTTAGTTCCATCCCCAACCCACTCACATCCCTCCTTAAAATGGTCCCAAGTGACTAACATGGTACAAAGCAGCTAATGAAGCCTTCCCCAAGCTCAAAGTGGTATTCACCACAATTCCCACCCTCAAGCACCCCAACTGGTCAAAACTTTTCTTAGTTGAGGTGGATTCCTATGAAATCTGGAGTGGGAGCTGTGCTTTCACAACATTTTTGAGATAAGCCCAAACTCCACATGTTGGCCTTTTATTCCAAGAAACTTTCACCAGCAAAGCATAACTACAATATACAAAATCAAGAGTCAATAGCAGTGAAGCTCGCCCTGGAAGAATGGGGTCACTGGTTGGAAGGAGTGGCCTATCCCTTCACAATATTCACAGATCACAAAAACCTTGTGTATATGAAAACAGGCAAGCACCTAAACCCACGCCAAGCCTAGTGGGCCCTGTTCTTCACAACATTCAGTTTCTCACGTTTGTACTGGCTAAGTTCCAAGAATGTTAAGGCCAACTCTCTGTCCCATATCTATCCAGCTGAGGACAAAGACAAGAGACCTAAATCCATCCTGCCCCCCCACCCCCCATAAGTGTGATAACTTGGGACATTGACAGGGAGGTCACCAGCACACCAACACACCAAGTTCCCTCTGCATGTGCACTTAATCTAACCTTCATGCCTGTTGAACCTACTGCCTATAGAAAACAAAGCATTGGTGGTCAAACATGATCATAAACATCCACAGATACAGTCCCTCTTGTACTGCATGTGCCCAGGCTAAAGTACCATGCACTCTCCCAGCTGGTAAACTCATGCCTCTCCCCACTCCACAGTGCCCCTGGTCCCACATCACCATCACAGAGTCCAGAATCCAGAGATAACACCATAATCATGGTGGTCATCAACCGAGTTTCAAAATCCCTGCATCCTGTTTCTTTGCCTGGCCTACCCGCTTCCTTTGAAACAGCTGAACAGATTTTTATCCATGTGTTTCATTACTTTGGAATCCCCAAAGACATTGTGAGTGGCCTGGGCACACAGTTCACCTCAAGAGTCTGGTAAAGTTTTATGGAGAAACTGGGGGTCTCCAGAAGCCTCACATCTGGGTACCACCCACAAGCTAATGGAGACGTGGGATGGACTAACCAGGAAGTTGGCTGTTTTCTGAGAATCTTCTGTTCAGAGAATCAGGATGATTGGGCACAGTTCCTCCCATATGCCCAAAACTCTCTGAAAGCGCCAGTGCGTGCTCGGTTACCAGCCACCACTGTTCCCCTGGAATGCTAATAACACAGATTCACCTGCAGTTGATCTGCCAAATGGTTTAGACAGAGTGAACAAGTGTGGAAGAATACACATCCATGCTTGGAATAGGTGGCTAGAAGGAAAAAGCAGTCCACAGACCTACACAAAAGTGAAACTCCAAAGTCGCAACCTAGTGACCATGTATGGTTGTCCACTAAGGATATAAGAAGGAAAGAAAGGATGTAAAAACTCAATGTTAAGTACACCAGCCTATACAAAATCCTCCACTGCATCAACAAGGTCACTTACAAATTGGACCTGCCATGCAACTGTCAACTTGCACAATCCTTTCATGTATCATGTCTCAAGATGGTCACCTCTGGACCACTAGCCACAGATGTTTCCCCCAACACACCACCTGCACCCCTGGACAACCTGCTTACCTACTTAAAACCATCCTCATTCTGCAAAGATGGGAAGTTGGAGTACCTCAATGAATGGGAGAGTTATGGCCCCAAGGAGCAATGCTGGATTCTGGCACGCAACTTTCTTGACCCTTTGATTTGCCAAGTGTTTCATGCCAAGCATCCAGAAAAACCAGGCCTTCACCCTTGAGATAGAACTAGAAAGTTTTCATGTCCCAGAGTGAGCTCTTTGAGGGGGGGGCTCTGTCGCTCCAGAGCTGGAATCCACCTGAAACGCCACTTCCCAGAACACACCATTGCCCACAAATATGGCCGCCACAGACTACAATCACCAGCACCGTGCTATATTGGCCCGTTCACAATCACCTGTGTACTAATCATGCAAGCCTGTTCACAATCACACCTCATGTTACGGTATATAAACAGGCTTTGGACAATGCCTCAATCATGATGTAATGCTCAGAGTTTATTTACCTAACTTGTCAAGCCTTGAATCCTTGTTTAGATATTCTGGCCTGACCTTAAGCCTGTAACTGATTCTTAAATCTGCTTCAGGTTTTGGATCAGTTTGTCTGTGTTTTTTAATGAAATGCATTTGTATCTGTCTCTGACTCAGTTGTCTGACAAATAGTTAATAATGGGATATGTTTTTATTATGAAGAGGGAAATAATTAATTGAACAGACAAGCAAGGACTTTTTCAAATGACTCCTTTATATGATAGCATGTGTACAAACAATTCTGATTCACAGAATACACTATATGGCCAGAGGTTTTAGGACACCTGAATATCACACCCATATGTGGGCCTTCTCAAAACTGTTGCCACCTGCAATTTTAAATCTGCAATGGGGTTTAAAACAACAACAGCAACATATGAATGTGATAACCAGGTGTTTACAAACTTTGGGCTATATAGTGTATATCTGCATACAATTGGGTGGCTTTTGGTTTGTCTTACCTAGATGGCTTGGTAATTACTGACCAAGACATTACCTTTATGGAAAAAATATAGTGTTACCACAGCATAGTTCCAGTATACTGATACACACCAATGTTTATTATTTATGGCAGCTAAATGTTTTTGCATATATACAATTGTAGAATTAAAGCTATCCATAGAATATAACGCACTTACTAATGGCAGTTAAGTCCACAAATCACAAAAGTAACAAAATAAAAACTAGATGGGCACCTCCACCAAGCCACATATTCGGATTTGCATCAAAATCTAATCAGTTGGTCCTTGGCCCATGGCCCACCTTTCCTCAAAATTTCATCAAAATCCATTCACTACTTTTTGACTTATGTTGGGAAGAGTAAAAAAAAAATCCTGGAGCCACATACATTTCCAGATTTGCATCAAAATCTAATTACTTAGTCCTTGGCCCGTAGCACACCTTTCCTCAAAATTTCATCAAAATCTGTTCACTACTTTTTGAGTTACATTGGGAAGAGACAAACAAACAGAGGTGAAAACATAACCTCCTCCAAAAAAAAATTGGTGGAGGTAACAAAAATAAATAAGTGAATGAAACTGAAAGTGTAGTCTCTGTGTATCAATATACCCTTATTAATATGCCTGGACCATGTCATATGTAATGTGTACAAACAAAGACTTATGACAGTGTACTGTATCCTGCAACAGAAAGAGAGATTTAGGGAAGGAGAAAGAAAGAAAATTGACACTCACATCGCTGATAAACAAGTTTAACCTGCTCTCTGTTAACATTATTTAGCAAACATAAACACTGCTAAAGGTCCACAGAACAACTGAAGGGATGCACAGCTATTTTTAGTGCATAAAAGTTGGGAAACAATAACAAAATGAAACAGAAATATGTCTGTGATGAAAGAATGTTGCTTTGGCTCTACAATGTTGTTTGGGTTCCTGGACTAACAAAATCATAGTGCACAGGAGTTCATCTCATTCAGATTTATCCTCAATTGGCCAAAATACTGATAAATATCTTCTTAAAGCCCAAACTACAGCCCAAATATAGTACAGTCCACACATTGGTCAGTCTTTGTGTAGTATTAATTTATACATACACTGGTTATATTATGTCAAGTTTTGGTAAATTATGATCACTACAAAATGTTTTAACAGCCAAGTAGAGTGGCAACTACAATTATATACAAAACCTTAATGATCTTTTGGCCATGGCAAAAGTAGAAAAGACTTTCAATACGTAAATTGTGCATGAATAATTACTCAAATTTCCACTGGAAAAAAATGAGTTGATTCCCGATTACTTAGCACATCAGATCACCGTTCCACAATTATAAACACCTTTGTCCACAGTTATCGACACCGTTCCACAATTATCGACATCCAGATGATTATTTAGATATAAAAATAATCAGTATATGGTATTAATTTAACAAAACATATTTTTTATTTAAATTTTGTTTTACATAGCCTTGTATTTAGTACAAAATATATTTTATATAAATATATCGATGTCAGTGTTCACGTAAATGAAGAAGTAATTCTAATGTTTATAAAAAAATTAACTGATAATGTTTAACCTGTGTCAGAAAATCTTTTTGTTCCACTTTCTCCCCACTTTCTCAGTATTCTCGTAGATCACATTGTGTTAATCATTTGTTCTTGTTTGTATTAATTTCTAGTTTTGTAGTTTACCAATAAATGTCAACAGACAATTGACCTTGTAACCACATGAAAATCCAGGTCAAAGGTTGCATGTCATTCTTCGAACCAAAATATTAAATCTTCTTCTTCTTTTGGCTGCTCCTGATTAGCGGTCACCACAGCAGATATTTCGTCTCCATTGCTCCCTGTCTTCCGCATCCTTCTCTACCACACCTGCCACTTTCATGTCCTCTCTCACCACATCCATGTATCTCTTCTTTGGCCTTCCTCGTTTTCATTTGCCTGGCAGCTCCATCCTCAACATTCTCCTTCCCACATGCTCTGCATCTCTTCTCAGGAAGTGCCCATACCATCTCAGTCTCATCTCTCTTAGCTTAATTCCTAAGCTCTCTACATGTGCTGTCCCTCTGATGTGCTCGTTCCTTATCCTGTCCAACCTTGTCACTCCCATCGCAAACCTTAACATCCTCAACTCCGCCACCTCCAACTTTGCCTCGTGTCTCTTTGTTGAGGGTACGGTCTCCAATCCATACATCACAGCTGGTCTCACTACTATCTTATACATCTTACCTTTCACTTTTGCTGGGACTTTCCTATCACAAATGACTCCTGAAATCCTTCTCCAACTGCTCCACCCTGCCTGCACTCTCTTTCTCACCTCACTATCGCAGCCCCCATTTTCCTGCACAGTTGACCCCAGGTACTTGAATTCACCAACTTTCTTTACGTCTGCTCCTTGCATCTTCACTACACTCTCATCCCCATTCTCACTGATGCACATGTATTCTGTTTTGCTCCTGCTCACCTTCATTCCTCTTCGTTCCAATGCATACCTCCATCTCTCCAAACCCAACTCAACCTCCCTTCTACTTTCACCACATGTCACAATATCATCCGCAAACATCATGTTCCATGGTGACTCTTGCCTCACTTTGTCCATCAAGCTATCCATCACTATGGCAAACAAAAAAGGACTCAAAGCAGATCCTTGATGGAGTCCCACCTTTACCTTGAACCATTCAGTCGTTCCAACTGCACACCTCACTGCTGTTTCACTGTTCTCATACATGTCTTGCACCACTCTGATATACTTCTCATTCACGCCACTCTTTCTCACACAATACCATAACTCATCTCTCGGCACTCTATCGTATGCCTTCTCCAGGTCTACAAACACACAATGTAGCTTTCTCTGGCCTTCTCTGTAATTCTCCATTAACATTCTTAAAGCAAAAATTGCATCCGATGTGCTCTTCTTTGGCATAAACCCATACTGCTGTTCACAGATTGCTACCTCTCTTCTCAATCTCGCCTCCAATACCCTTTCCCATAGCGTCATGGTGTGGCTCATCAATTTTATTCCTCTGTAATTACTGCAGCTCTGTACATCTTCCTTATTCTTGTATATTGGGACTAGCACACTCTCCATTCATTTGGCATTTTCTCATTCTCTAGGATCTTATTAAACAATCTCGTTAGGAACTCCACAGCCATCTCACCCAAACATCTCCAAGCCTCAATCGGGATACCATCTGGTCTGACTGCTTTCCCAGTCTTCGTTCTTTTCATGGCTGCCCTCACCTCATCCTTACTAACCAACTCTGCTTCCTGATTTGCTGTCTCCAATGAATCTGACCTTTTCTCTCTTGGATTCTCCTCATTTAATAAATCCTCAAAGTACTCTTTCCACCTTCTTAATACACTCTCTTTGTTTGTCAGCACATTTCCATTTACATCTTTCATCACTCTTACCTGCTGTACATCCCTTGCTTCCCTGTTTCTCTGCCTAGCTAGTCTGTACAGGTCTTTCTCGCCTTCTTTGGTCTCCAGTCTTTCATACAACTCCTGGTATGCATCTGTTTTCGCCTTCGCTACAGCTCTTTTTGCCTTCTGTCTCCTCTCTCTGTATAACCGCCTGCTTTCCTTGTCTCTCTGCTCATCCCAATTCTTCTTTGCTAGCCTCTTCTCTTTTATAATTTCCTGCACTTCTTTGTTCCACCACCATGTCTCCTTGTCTTCCTTCCTCCTTCCCGATGACCACCCTAGCACCTTCCTTGCTGCCTCTCTTACTAGTACAGCAGTATACTGATACTGTTAATACAAAAAGAGTGTATTAAGAAGGTGGAAAGAGTACTTTGAGGATTTATTAAATGAGGAGAATCTGCCGGAAGATTGGAATACTATAGTATTCCAATCTTCCAGCAGACTTCCATGACCACTCAATGCTCATCTCATTTCTTCCCTAAACTCCTTCTGATGTTCAACCTCTTTTAGTTTCCACCACTTAATCTTCAGCTCCACTATTTCACGCTTCCTCTTTTTCACTTTCAAGCTCATCCTGCACACGACCACTTGATGTTGTCTAGCTACACTCTCCCCTGCCATCACTTTACAGTCTCCAATCTCCTTCAGGTTACCCTTTCTGCAGAGTATGTAGTCCACCTGTGTAGATCTTCCTCCACTCTTAAACGTCACCCTGTGCTGCTCTTTCTTCTCAAAGTATGTATTGACTATTGCCAAATTCATCCTCTTTGAAAAATCAACCACCATTTGCCCTTTCACATTTCCCTCTCGCCGTATGCCCTTCCTGACGCAACCCTCTCCAATTTATCCGGGCTTGGGACCGGCACCAAGAGTACGCTTATGCACCCCCAGTGGCTGGATTGAACCAAAATATTAAATGTCTACTGATATTGTAATATGTGGTAGATGTTTACAACAAACTGAAAAAAAAATTCTGAATGGAATAGAAAAATCTGAATATTTCAAGCATGTAATTTTTTAGATGCTAAGAATTTAATTCTGGTCTAATTCTATTTGCTGCAATAGGATTCCAAATACTCTATAAGCATTCCATTCTGTTATGAATCAGAAAAAAATTATAAATCACAGCACTTTTATTTTTTTAAAGTACTTCATCTATTTCAACAATGTTACACAATGATCAATACATAACATTTGTAAATGTCACTTAATTCCACAGGCTGTCAATAATGGTGGACACCGGTGAAAGTGATCACTATTATCGACACCTCACATGACTTCTCAAACGTGTGTTTAGATACAAAATGGCGACTGCCAAATGAAAGAGTAAGAAACAAAGTACATTTCAACAAGGATATCATGAAATATCAGTGATTTTGATAAGTAAAAACATGTCCATGATCTTTCCACCTTGCTTACCTACAATGATAACGTTTGGGATTTTCTCAAATTGCTGAGCATGCTAAAAAAAATTCCATCTCAGGTAACGAGTTGTGACATCAGACAACAAGCTCAAAGGGCGAGTGGGGTCTTCCGGTTGATTAATTAACTGATAATAACTGCTGTAACTGAAACTCACCTTTGTAAAATTGTTTTTTTTATTGGTAAATCTGAAAAGGTGTTGATAATTATGCACTGTCGATAAGTGTAGCTGCAGCTCTAGTTTGAGGTTGGTTCTTTGAAATCTCTTTGGTTCAGACAACAAGACTAACTCTGTTTAGTATTATAAGACACTTAAAACACACACACACACACACACACACACACACACACACACACACACACACAAAAAAAAAAAAAAAAAAGAGATTGTATACGTCTGTGAAGGTTCTCAGTCATCCAGGTCATCAAAACCATAGGTGCTAAAGAAGGCAACTGGACTTGCTTGAAATTCTTGAAGACATTTCACCTCTCATCTGAAAGGCTTCTTCAGTTCTGTCTGACTAGTGAGAAGAGATTGTATACATTGATAATACAACCCCGATTCCAAAAAAGTTGGGACAAAGTACAAATTGTAAATAAAAACGGAATGCAATGATGTGGAAGTTTCAAAATTCCATATTTTATTCAGAATAGAACATAGATGACATATCAAATGTTTAAACTGAGAACATGTATAATTTAAAGAGAAAAATTAGGTGATTTTAAATTTCATGACAACAACACATCTCAAAAAAGTTGGGACAAGGCCATGTTTACCACTGTGAGACATCCCCTTTTCTCTTTACAACAGTCTGTAAACGTCTGGGGACTGAGGAGACAAGTTGCTCAAGTTTAGGGATAGGAATGTTAACCCATTCTTGTCTAATGTAGGATTCTAGTTGCTCAACTGTCTTAGGTCTGTTTTGTCGTATCTTCCGTTTTATGATGCGCCAAATGTTTTCTATGGGTGAAAGACCTGGACTGCAGGCTGGCCAGTTCAGTACCTGGACCCTTCTTCTACGCAGCTATGATGCTGTAATTGATGCAGTATGTGGTTTGGCATTGTCATGTTGGAAAATCCAAGGTCTTCCCTGAAAGAGACGTCGTCTGGATGGGAGCATATGTTGCTCTAGAACCTGGATATACCTTTCAGCATTGATGGTGTCTTTCCAGATGTGTAAGCTGCCCATGCCACACGTACTAATGCAACCCCATACCATCAGAGATGCAGGCTTCTGAACTGAGCGCTGATAACAACTTGGGTCGTCCTTCTCCTCTTTAGTCCGAATGACACGGCGTCCCTGATTTCCATAAAGAACTTCAAATTTTGATTCGTCTGACCACAGAACAGTTTTCCACTTTGCCACTGTCCATTTTAAATGAGCCTTGGCCCAGAGAAGACATCTGCGCTTCTGGATCATGTTTAGATACGGCTTCTTCTTTGAGCTATAGAGTTTTAGCTGGCAACGGCGGATGGCACGGTGAATTGTGTTCACAGATAATGTTCTCTGGAAATATTCCTGAGCCCATTTTGTGATTTCCAATACAGAAGCATGCCTGTATGTGATGCAGTGCCGTCTAAGGGCCCGAAGATCACGGGCACCCAGTATGATTTTCCGGCCTTGACCCTTACGCACAGAGATTCTTCCAGATTCTCTGAATCTTTTGATGATATTATGCACTGTAGATGATGATACGTTCAAACTCTTTGCAATTTTACACTGTCGAACTCCTTTCTGATATTGCTCCACTGTTTGTCGGTGCAGAATTAGGGGGATTGGTGATTCTCTTCCCATCTTTACTTCTGAGAGCCGCTGCCACTCCAAGATGCTCTTTTTATACCCAGTCATGTTAATGACCTATTGCCAATTGACCTAATGAGTTGCAATTTGGTCCTCCAGCTGTTCCTTTTTTGTACCTTTAACTTTTCCAGCCTCTTATTGCCCCGTCCCAACTTTTTTGAGATGTGTTGCTGTCATGAAATTTCAAATGAGCCAATATTTGGCATGAAATTTCAAAATGTCTCACTTTCGACATTTGATATGTTGTCTATGTTCTATTGTGAATACAATATCAGTTTTTGAGATTTGTAAATTTATGCATTCTGTTTTTATTTACAATTTGTACTTTGTCCCAACTTTTTGGGAATCAGGGTTGTATATCAAATACCAAAAAGAGTCCCTGGCTTGATCCGGACCTCTGGGTGCTGTCTGTGTGGAGTTTCTGTGCATGTACTCTCCTTGTCAATGTGGGTTTCCTCTGATTTCCAGAGCCACTGTGATGCTGACGAGGACAAAGCAGTGACTGAAGATGAATGACTCTTCAGATGAATGATCTGTATCAGCTTCAACTTCCCAGATTACCAGATCATATAGATCAATTCACCATGTGCCATGTTGTTACTATCTGGCAAAGCTTGCTGTTTGTAATTCCCACTTCAGTTCTAAGCTCTGCTGTCATCTCCTGTTCTATGATGCATTTCTTCCTGTCATTTCTTTCCTTTCTGAATGACCAGGTTTCTTTCTTGCTAGTAGGAAAATGCTCACCCAGAGAATGCAGGGGTTGTGAAGAATTTTGTTTAACACTTTATTTAGGTGCAGTGTTCATAAGGCTACATGACACCAGACTTAACTCTATTCTGACACTTTCCGGGCTGACTGTGCAGGCTATACTTTTGGTATATCAGAGATAAATAATGGTGATGATGTGACATAACACATCATGTCACCTTATGAACACTGTCCTAAAGTAAAATGCTACTGAAATGTGTACTTGACTTAGATATCTGTCATGCATGTCGAATTTTATGGTAAATCATATAATGAGCAGATTCATAGTTCCATAGTAGATGCTCAGTGCTCTGCCACCTTTGATTTCTTCACATAAACAACCTATTATCACATTAAAAGATGAAAAACTAATGAATATGATACAACTTCTGTCATTAACGGTCATTAAAAAGACAAAAGTTGTAAAAATAATTCAATTTTTTCTTTTAATAATAAAACAGTACAAGAATATTCCATGCATTGCAACAATTTTCAGCATTCTTGCTGTGTTTCGTATTGATTTTTCTAGAAAGAAAGACAGACACAAACAGACAGACAGAACCTCAAATCAGAAAAAGTTGTGTACTTTTAAATGAGAAAAAGTCAAATCAGAAAAAGTTGGGATGGTATGTTGAAATTGAAATTAGAACTGAAAACAATTATTTATAAATAATCTTTGACCTGTATTGAGCAAGTCCAAGTCAATTAAAAAAAATTAGAGTCAAGTCCGAGTCGAGTCCACTATTGATCTGAGTCAAGTCCACTATTGATCCAAGCCGAGTCCTAGAACAAGACTCCAACCGCACCATTTGACAGTAACTGTTTTAGCGCCATTAACATTAGTTTGTTCCTGAACATGATGTATGAACAGGTGAATGTGCATTCTCTTTGTCAGGGAGCAGGAAGTATTCTGTCAGAGATGGTTGGGAGACGGACGTAAATGCAGAGTGTGTGTTTTATTAATACAAGTGAAGACAGGTAAACAATCCAGAATGGCAGGTAAAATTGCAAAACAGTGAAACAAGCAATAGGTCGAGCGAGGCACAAACAAGCTATCGTACTGCTATAGTACTAGGCAGAATCAAAGACGAGAAACAGGAAATCAGGGCTCAGGAACTCAAACAAGGAAATAAGGCTCAGTAATGTGTCAGGAACGCAACTCAATTCTTTGCAAAGTAAGTGTGTTTTCACAGTTTTTATATAGGCGCGCTGATTGCGCCTTAATCCTGTGCAGGTGTGAGTCGTTTATGGCGTGTACACGCAAGGGTTCGCTTGGCGCATGCGCTGTCCGGAGCATGCCCAAGAGTCTATCTGATGCACGTGCCAAGGGGTGCAGGTGTGAAACTCTTGCACGAAAATAATACAAAATTAATGTACATATAAATATGTTATCCCAAATTATTATGGCGTGTTACAAAAAAATAAAGAAAAAATCTGAGTCCTTATCTCGAATTTAAGAGTCCTAATGCAGTTAAGGCATGAGTCCGAGTCGAAGTCTGAGTCATCAGTGCTCAAGTCCAAGTTGAGTCACGAGTCCTTAAAATTAGGGCATGAATCGGACTTGAGTCCAAGTCCTGGACTCGAGTACTACAAGCCTGATATATATAAACAGAACAGTAAAATATTGACAATCTGTGGTAGGCAGATAATGTACATATGTTGGTGGTCTGTGTGCCTCCAATCATAGACAACACCTCATGGATGAGTTATAGAGACTGATGGCAGCAAGTATGAAGAACATCCTGTACTGTTCTTTACTGTAGTGTGACTGGATCAGTCTGGAGCTGAAGGTGCTCCAGTGACTGGTTAGATCAGGGGTGTCCAAACTGATCCATAAAGGGCTGTGTGGCTGCAGGTTTTTGTAAGGGGCAGCGCCCACTTAAAGACAACTAACCTGAGTTTACTTAGAACTAAATGGGATAGCGGCTGGTATAGGAATAGTAGTTACTTGAGATATGTGCATGTGTGTGTGTATGTATAGCTGTGTGTTATGTCTATGTTTCCCACCCCACAACTTAGAATAAGAAACCAGTTTGAATAAACCAATTATTTTATTAGAGCTCTAAGCTCCAAGGCTACTAGCAAATGTTAAATGAAATAATGAGATCTTATTTAGAAAAATAATAAAACGAAATAAAAAAAAAGTAGATAAGTAATCTTCAGTACTTCACTTAAATTTCTGTTACAAAGGGGCCTTCAGAGGCAGTTTAACACATTCAGTTTCTTATTAACCCAACACTCTTATTTTCAATATCAACCTAGGTGTTTCACACAACACAATTAACAAACCTATGGGTCCCGGGACTGCACTAATAGATACACTGAATAATAGTATCAAACAGTAAATTTCGTTTGCAAAAAATCAAAATAAGCCTGATTAGCCCACCTTAATACACTCACTAAGGCAATCAAAAGTAAGGCTACCACCACATAAATGAAAGACCTTCAACGTTACAGTGTACAAATCGAAATCACCATGCACGAGTAGGAATACAGGCAATAATGTCACGGAGTTCCGAATGTCCATAAACGCAATTATGAGCACAGTTCCTCAACGTGAAACGACGTTACTCAGTTCCGTAGCACTTAATCCAGCAGTTGCACAAATGTTTAGTCTTTAAGGAGTTGTAAAGGACTCCTTAAAACAGTGCTGCTTTGCGTGAAGTCAGGTGGCAGGATATACTCACAAACCCGTGGAAGGAGAGCGAGGGAGAGAATGAAGGAAACTTTCAACCTGTTCGGATCGGAGCAAACCAGTGTTCATGGACCCCAGCGCCGTCCTCTCGCAGAGACTCGCCAGCTGTCACCACTCACACCGTTCCAACACCCGAACTTTGCAAATGACAAGTTTCCTAGTCAACAGAATAAAACTTCACCGCACCAAACTTCTCCGGATCATGTGCTCGCCGCCATGTTTCGAATTGTTCCTTTGTTCAACTCCGCTCCGCCTCTCCACTCTCCCTCCACACCTGACGTGCCCTCTCATTGGCTGAGGAGCCACTCACGCTCTCTCCCACATTTTCATTCCAGCCATGCAGCAGCACACCTGATTTGGCTTATTCAATCAACTGACACACCCACCCTTTAATCAAGGGTGGGTGTGGCTGCAAGTATTTGACTGTGTGGAGACGGTTCAGTTGATTGAATGAGCCAAGTCAGGTGTGCTGCTGCATGGCTGGAATGAAAACCTGCAGCCACACGGCCCTTTATGGATCAGTTTGGACACCCCTGGGTTAGATAGTCATGGAGGAGGTGAGAAGCATTGTCCTGGATAAGCAGCAGCTTACCCAGCATTCTCTTCTGAACAATCAGTTCCAGGTAATGTCTAAATTTGTGGTTGAGCTTAAACTTTCCTATGTTTCTTCACCTGTGTCTCTGTTACAGTGCCATAGCATTTGTTGTAAAGAACATTTCAAGAATCTACCTTGCCACAAAAAATCTATAGAATTGCAATAAGAATAGATTAAATGGGACATATGGAGATGTATTGTAACACTAGAATGATTTGTGCACTATGAAGAGCTTCCATACCCTCTCCATTTATCGGATTAATTGGTTGTGCCTTCTTAAAATAGATCCAGAGACAATCATGTAATTAATTAAAAATAGCCATGACTTTTCCGCTATATCAGAAGTGAAAATGTTTCCTCAAAAAACTGAATGTTTTCTTTAAAGCTTTGAAAGTGCAGAATGACACTTTAAAGTTAATTATACAGTTAAGTACACAGTTTAGTTCTGGGTATGACTTTAAACTGCAACCGGTGGTGAGTCTCTGGCCCAGGAGGACTTGAGGATTGGGGAAAGTGGAGTTACCCCTTAATCACCATTACTCCCAGGTCCACTCTGACCTGGAGTGGTAGCACCTGCCTGGGCTCCAGCTATGGGTTAAATAGAACATCACCAATAAGGCGCTGGCAGCAGGGCGCTTTTTGGTGCAATGTGGCAGATGAACCCAACAGGGTTAATGGCACACCACCTGATGGCATGCAGAAGAGCCACTCAAATGGCCAACAGATGACATCACTCAGCAAATCAGTTGTCACTGTGGGGCAACTTCCATACCCGTCAGGTGTGTGCCACTTTTGTGCACCACTTGGCATCAGGTCTGGAGGTCCAGAGAGACAACACAAGGGGCATGACATCGTTTGTCTTACCTTACTGTGCAAGGTGCTTCATTAAGAAAGGAGAATAAGTCTGGTGCAGGCCTCATGGCCCATCTGTATTTCTGTGCATCCTAATGAACAGCCAACAATGAATTATACAGTATGTTCAAGCTCTTCAAAGCAGTAATTAAGCAGTAACCTCACAGGCAGGAACTGCTTTAGCTGCTGCTGCTTTGGGTGTACATTGTGGTTTTGTTAGTGTGGGAGGTGTTAATCCATTTTCTAGTGCTAGTTTGTAGTTAAGGCACTCTTACTGATAGACACTGTATTTACTTATTAGCGACTGGTTCCAAGTTTCTGCACTAAAAATGTAAAAATGCTCTAAAAATGTTTGCAGAAATGACAAAAAGAAGAAGAAATTTAATTTAGGCTTTGTTGATTTTTCTTCATTACCAAGCAACAAGTAATAAATTACTTTCTAAATGTGATTTAAGTATTCACTAACAACTCAGCATTTGATAACTGCCTCTTAAATCTTTGCAGAGAGGAACTGTCAGGGCCTTCTAGGCTTTCAGAGAAGGTCCAAACATATTATCATTTCAAATGTTATATTTAATTTCATTCTTTAATTTCTTTCATAATTTCATTATAATTATTCTCTTCTAATTTTAGTTTGGCCTCATTTGCTATCAAATTTGCTTCAGAAATGAAAGGGTTACTGTCCTGAAAACATTAAAATAGAGTTATGGAATGAGATGTTTGTTTGTTTGTTTGTTTGTTTGTTTGTTTGTTTGTTTGTTTGTTTGTTTGTTGTCTCTAGGCTCAGAAGTGTTTAGAGCTGCCTCACTCATTAGTTAGAACTTCATTGCCGGAACAGAAAGCCATGGCAGTGTATGTTTATGTAGGAAGTGACAGATTAATTAACCAATCAGATTTTGATTTATAGTGGGAGGGACCAAGAATTTATCACTCTAGGACTTCTGGAAGGCCAACATGAACTAAACCGCGAGTCGGAGAGCAAGTAGCACAGGCTAACAACCAAGAAACTAAGATTTTTGTCTTCAGACTCTTCTTGCATGCACATGTAGCAATGTCATAATTTTATATGAATAAAGGTTGGGGTTTTTTTGCTTGTGTGTATGAATAAAGGTTGGGGTTTTTTTTGCTTGTGTGTGTGTGTGTGTGTGTGTGTGTGTGTGTGTGTGTGTGTGTGTGTACCTCCTAAATTCCCTCTATTGTAAAATATGTTAATTTGTTGGGTTCCATTAATGGTTCCACTATTGTTTCTGATGGGGCATTAATTAGTCTAACACACCTGTGGACATTATCGTGCTTGGAAAGTCTGGAAAGGGTTAAGAAGCCAAGCCAAGAAACCAAGCCAAGAAGCTTTTATTTGTCATACGTACACTCAAGCACAGACTTAAGCACACAGTGAAATTTAACCTCTGCATTTAACTCATCTGAAGCAGTGAACACACACATGCACACACAAGTGAGCAATGAGCACACACACATACCCAGAGCAGTGGGCAGCTATGCTACAGCGCCCAGGGAGCAGTTGTGGGTAAGGTGCCCTTGCTCAAGGGCACTTCAGCACAACCTCAGGCCATGGCTGCCCCATGTTAACCTAACCGCATGTCATTGAACTGTGGGGAAAACCAGGGCACCCGGAGGAAACCCACACAGACACGGGGAGAACATCGGCCGCTGGGCTCAAACCCAGAACCTTCTTGCTGTGAGGCAACAGTGCTAATGACTATATCACTGTGCCACCCACATAAGTTAGCTACATGAACCCTGCTTGGACAATATTCATTAATACAGTATATCATTATCTCATCTCATTATCTCTAGCTGGGCGGCACGGTGGTGTAGTGGTTAGCGCTGTCGCCTCACAGCAAGAAGGTCCTGGGTTCGAGCCCCGGGGCCGGCGAGGGCCTTTCTGTGTGGAGTTTGCATGTTCTCCCCGTGTCCGCGTGGGTTTCCTCCGGGTGCTCCGGTTTCCCCCACAGTCCAAAGACATGCAGGTTAGGTTAACTGGTGACTCTAAATTGACCGTAGGTATGAATGTGAGTGTGAATGGTTGTCTGTGTCTATGTGTCAGCCCTGTGATGACCTGGCGACTTGTCCAGGGTGTACCCCGCCTTTCGCCCGTAGTCAGCTGGGATAGGCTCCAGCTTGCCTGCGACCCTGTAGAAGGATAAAGCGGCTAGAGATAATGAGATGAGATGAGATGAGATTATCTCTAGCTGCTTTATCCTGTTCTACAGGGTCGCAGGCAACCTGGAGCCTATCCCAGCTGACTACGGGCGAAAGATATGATGTTTATTTTTTTATTTAAGCATGTTTTGACACACATCTGCTGTTTGTATTTGATCAAATATGTAAATTAGTCATAAAATTCTGTCATTCATTGTTTTCCAGGTATGATTGCCTGACTGTGTTAAGAAAACTCTTAAGATCTGTCAAATATTTTATTAATTACTGTATGGTTTATTTCATTTATTGTACATTGAAAACTACACTATACGATCCTGTATAAAGTGCACAACTATTATAGTCTGCTTTATCTCACACAGTGTAATGTAGCCAGCCATCTGAACAGTGTGGAGCCTACAGTATGTAATTTTTTTTTTAATTTATTATAATTTTTTTTTTTTAATCGAGCTTGGGATGTCCAGAAAGGGAGTATGCCAAAATTCTTTCCCCTGTTTCCATGTGTTGATAGCCCTGTCATTTGTTGTTTTCTAGAATAAATGCTCACATATAAACTCTTTGCCTCCTCTGCATCATCTATTAGCCACACAGAGACTTTTATTATTAGAGTAACTTATTGGTTATAGTCAGGTACACACACTTGCCTCAGTATTTTTCACTCAGACTAAAGTATTAATTTGCCTATGTAATTTACTTAGTTACTTTTAAAATCAACATTGACAGCTACACACAACGGAGCTACCTGGCACCCTGACGCTAATGCCTTGAAAAATCCTTTGCCCTGTTGCTTTTTTGGTGTATCTGGCTAAGTTTTGACTGAGCTGAAGTCCCAGCTCTAATAGTAACGGTTCACCAATGCATGTTCGCATATTTTCTGTTCTAACTCTGCTAGATCACTTTGCCAATCTTTGTCGATTTTTCTTGACAAATCTGCTATAACTCTGCCAAATAGCATACACTGCCTTTTTCAAATTACCGGTAGGTACGGATACCTAGAAAGTCATTGCAGAACTGTTTTCTGTTGAATTTCGCTTTGAGATTGTTGCTGCAGCTACACCCACATTTGATTTTTAACTTCTTAGAAAGCAGTGTGGGCAGCACGGTGGTGCAGTGGTTGGCTCTGTCACCTCACAGCAAGAAGGTTCTGTGTTCAAACCTTGCAGCTGGCTGGGGTCTTTTTGTGTGGTGTTTGCATGTTCTTCCTGTGCCTATGTGGGTTTCCGTCAGGTGCTCCGGTTTCTTCCCACAGTTCGAAGATATGCGGATTAGGTCAACTGGTTACTCTAAATTGCTAAAGGTATAAATATGAGTGTGAATGGTTGTTTGTCTTTGTGTTAACCCTGTGATAGATTTGTGACCTGTACAGGGTGTACCCCACCTCCTGCCTGAAGTCATCTGGGATTGGCTCCAGCTTCCCCAGAAACCCTGATGGACAAGCGGTATGCATAATGGAAAGAATTCAGTGTTTTTGTAGATTAATTGTAAAATAGAGATACAGTTTGGGACTGCAAACTTTTTGCTCTCAGCTGTAGATTCAGCACAAAGTGCAGCATTCAAGGAGAAGTTGTAATTAATAATTATCCACCTAAAACTGGGAAAAACCACTGTAAATGCCCCTCAACTTGAAATTTCAACTTGCCACAGGGGGTAGACTTCTTAACTACCAATTCTGTCCCTGTTTACTTAAGTGACGTCAAAACAACATGTCCACAAATACTGTGAACTGTGTAAACGTCTCGACTTTTTAATTAGTTGACAGCAGTATTGGCTTTAGATCAGTTAATATACAGACACAATACTTGGTTAAATCTATAACACTGACAATAGTAATCGCTGTTTTGAGAAGGAAATCATCAGAAGTGGACAAAGTACCCAACTTCATTACTTAAGTCAAAGTACAGATCCCACTGGTCAAATGTTACTCTGATACAAGTGAAAGTTGTCCAGTCAAATTTTGACTTAAGTTAAAGTACTGAAGTACTTGCTTTTAAAAATACTTAAGTATTAAAAGTACATTTTCTGTCAACGCATTGTTGTATTATTGCCACAATGCTTACGATACCTAATGCCGCTACCAAGGACAGAAATGTGAATTCACAAAATGAACGCATGCTGTACCATCATGGTGGTTTAACGTTAAGCTAGCTAGTTAGTGAAGCTCCACCTGACATGCTAGCAAACTCTTTTCAAACTCAAAATCATATTGGGTAGCTAACACTACTAGAAAAGAAAGATTTCTACATTCTGTTGATTTGGCAAGATTATCTCATCTCATTATCTCTAGCTGCTTTATCCTGTTCTACAGGGTCGCAGGCAAGCTGGAGCCTATCCCAGCTGAGTACGGGCGAAAGGTGGGGTACACCCTGGACAAGTCGCCAGGTCATCACAGGGCCGACACATAGACACAGACAACCATTCACACTCACATTCACACTTATGGTCAATTTAGAGTCACCAGTTAACCTAACCTGCATATCTTTGGACTGTGGGGGAAACCGGAGCACCCGGAGGAAACCCACGCGGACACGGGGAGAACATGCAAACTCCACACAGAAAGGCCCTCGTCGGCCATGGGGCTCGAACCCGGACCTTGCTGTGAGGTGACAGCGCTAACCACTACATCACTGTGCTGCCCTGGCAAGATTATGCTAAAACATATTTCTGAAAGGACTTCAGATAAGTTAACATTATTCATGTTAGTGTAACTCCGTTTTTACATGCTAACTAACAGTGTCCAAGTTAACTAGCTATGTGTTATCGTTAGCCGTGGACAAGGCTATGGCAACTTGGTGGGCAAATCCATAGACAGTCATTTGATTAACCAGACTGCATAGCTATGTTTGCAACATTATCACTAGCTCTAAAAGCACAGACAACTTTGCTGCAAGCTTTCTTTTGGAATAAAACATTTATATACCTCAATATGCTTCCACAGGTTGGATGGCGAGTTTTTGTAGGTCATGATGTGGTTCATTTTCAGCAAACAAAGCAAACATTTAAAATGAAATGTATCTTTAGTCCTTTCAGAAAACTGAAACATAGTTCTAGGTATGGCCATGGGTGTGTACATTCCCCAGAAGAACTGCCTCCTTCCATTCTGCCATCAACTGATCGTGTTCAAATAATGTTGTTGAGAAGTTATTGAACTAGATTTTATACAGTCTATGGACGTGACATGACCCTAGTGATTACTGATAGGCTGTCTCAGTGTCAACAATTATGTTTTAGAAAAGAAAAGAAAAAATATCCACTTTCAAAGCTGCTTCATAGTAACGAGTAACGAGGACCTTGACAGAAATGTAGTGGAGTGAAAAGTACGATATTTGCCTTTCAAATGTAGTGAAGTTAAAGTCATAAGTTTCCAAAAAAAAAAAATACTCAAGTAAAGTGCAGATACTCAAAAAGTGTACTTAAGTACAGTACTCAGGTAAATGTACTTCGTTACTGTCCACCTCTGGAAATCATCAACATTCTAGTTATCTCTATCATTAGCTGTTTAGCTTGTTGATAACATTACTTACTCTTGTGCATTGTTGTTGCTGCTGCAATCAGCAAGTATGAAGCTCATGATAGTAGAACAGTACCAATAGCCACTCAGGCCTGTCATGGTAAAAGTGCAGTTAAGCCTTTCTAGCATTACACTGGGGTTCCATTCCCTTGACAGAATGGAAATCAACTCATTGGACATTTTCAATCAGAATAAACAAATGAATTATTTTATTACTGCAAGTCTGTTATAAGATTAGTCAGGACACTGTTGGGTTTCTGTGTATAGAGTATTGTGACTCTGTGTTTAACTGCTGCTGAGCAAGGTGATGGGAAAGGGATGGGTGTGACTTAGTCTGGCTAACGCGACAAAGCTCTACGAGCTATTGGTCTGGCCAAGATATTAAGCCCAACCGTTTCCCAAAGTGCGTGCTTGACCCACCTCCCTGAAATGCCTCAGTTTGCTACTGGTTGAAGCCAGAAAAGGCTGTGACGAAGCTTAAACCAATCACATCACTCTTTCCTCTGACGTATGCGACGCAACGGGGCTAACTGGTAGATTAAACTCTTACCGAAGCCGGTCGGGAGCAAGGTGAAAACGTCCTTCCTTTCAATAAATACCTCCAGGGCTGCTCTTTGCTCCGTTTTCAATGAGAACTTCCCGTTGAATGCTTTCAATACAGCATCTACCGCTGTGTTAAAGGCTTGCCGCTGCTCCATGTTCGTGATGTGAATGAAGCGCTTCCGGCATAGATTCTGTAAACAATCTATGGCTTCCAGTCGCAGTTCTACTACATCAGTGCCTTGAACACGCCTCTACCCAGGGCCGTTGGAGATGCTCAAAGTTGATTGGTTCCCGATTTTTCGGGAGCTTGGAAGAGCTGTAGATAGCTTGCCTGGCCAGACTAAGCTCGCAACAGGCCCTCGTGTTGCGTCACGCTTAGGATGGGCAGCCCCAGGCTAGGTGTGACTCCCCTGCTGGGCAAACAATTCACATCTCTCCACAATAACTTTGGTGCAGAGATAAAATGGACAATGCAACTGAAGTTTGTTGTTGTTGTTTGTTTGTTTTTAATAGTAAAACACCATATACAACTGCCACAATAAAATTATAACATTTAAACTAGTAGGCTATGTTTTAAAAAAGAAAAGAAATACTTCTGAAAAGCTACAAATTCTTAAAGCCCTGAGTATGCACAGTACCAGTCAAAAGTTTGGACACACTTTCTAATCCAATGGTTTTTCCTTATTGTTATTAATTAAAAGTCACTTCATGTCTTAAAGTAATGATGGATGTTGTTTTTCTTTACTTAGTCAAGCGGTTCTTGACATAATACGTATTACTACAGTTGTGGAATAGGGCTCTTTACTGTATTTTTATTATTTACTATTTACTGTTTAATCTCTAATGCAGGGGTGTTCAAATTGATCCATAAAGGGCCGTGTGGCTGCAGGTTTTCATTCCAGCCATGCAGCAGCATACCTGACTTGGCTCATTCAATCAACTGAACTGTCTTCACACAGTCAAATAATTGCAGCCACACCCACCCTTGATTAAAGGGTGGGTGTGTCAGTTGATTGAATAAGCCAAATCAGGGTGCTGCTGCATGGCTGGAATGAAAACCTGCAGCCACACGGCCCTTTATGGATCAATTTGAACACCCCTGCTCTAATGCATTAAGAAGGCAAGCAATCCCACTAATTAACTTTTGACGAGGCACCTGTTAATTGAAAAGCATTCCAGGTGACTACCTCATGAAGCTGATGAAGATAATGCCAATAGTGTACAAAGCGTCATCAAGGTAAACACTAGATACAGTATTTTGAAGAATCTAAAATATGAAATATGTTTTTTAACACGTTTTGTTTACCATAGAATTCCATATATGTTAAATATGTTATTTCATCATTTTGATGTATTCAGTATTGTTCTACAATGTATAAAATAGTCAAAATATAGAAAAACCTATGAATGAGTAGATGTGTCCAAACTTTTAACTGGTACCGTACCTTCATTTGAGCCATTAACCACTACTGTGGAGTTTGACAAATTCAATGCTGAACATGGGCATCACCATAACAGATAGAAAATCCTTTTTTTTTTGCCTTTGGTAAAAAGAGTTACAGTAGCTTCTTATGAGCTTTATGTGTTCTGACAGAACAAACAAAAGTTACACTTTTGGGGAGGCCAAGGTGGGAAATGATGTAATTACAATTTGTAAAATACCACTTATGAGGCACCACAAATGCAGCATGAAAATGGCTGTCTCAAAAATACTTTTAATTATTGTAATAATATAATAAAATCTCATCTCATCTCATCTCATTATCTCTAGCCGCTTTATCCTTCTACAGGGTCGCAGGCAAGCTGGAGCCTATCCCAGCTGACTATGGGCGAAAGGCGGGGTACACCCTGGACAAGTCGCCAGGTCATCACAGGGCTGACACATAGACACAGACAACCATTCACACTCACATTCACACCTACGGTCAATTTAGAGTCACCAGTTAACCTAACCTGCATGTCTTTGGACTGTGGGGGAAACCGGAGCACCCGGAGGAAACCCACGCGGACACGGGGAGAACATGCAAACTCCACACAGAAAGGCCCTCGCCGGGCCCGGGGCTCGAACCCAGGACCTTCTTGCTGTGAGGCGACAGCGCTAACCACTACACCACCGTGCCGCCCCATATAATAAAATATTATATCATAATAATAATTGTAATCAATATGCTCTCCATTCTGCAACAAGTTCTCCAGAAAAGGAAGGAAAGGGTTAACCAGAGTAACAGTGTGTTGATTGGCTTTCCAGACATAAACAAGAGCTTTACTTGCTGGTGACCCTCAATCCTGACCCCAGAGATAGAGAGTGGGGCTAATGGGTGTCTCTTTCAAACAGCAAGAAGCCCAGGAACAGAGGATCTATTGTTTGTCAGCCAGAGGCTGCCAAGTCTTTCACGTCTCTGAAAAAAGTGCTGAGCCAAGCAAGGTTGTGGAGCTGGGACTGGCTCTGAGTTCCAGCTCTTCCCCCTCTTTCCCCTCCTCTTCCTTGCCTTGATTCAGCTGGAGCACCACAACAGCATTGCCCCAGGGACTCAGTCGTGATCATCATCTCCGCTTTTATTGCTTGACTTGGTTGCAAGTATGCTCTTATTTCCAAGTGTTCTCCAAACATCCAGCTAGTCTGCTTCAATTTATATGCTACACTCACATTGGTTTACTTTTCATGACTCTAGTTTCTTTCATCTCTTTTGTTGTCCATTATACTCCGGACAATTTTTGATTTGCCTGTGCATGCAAAAAAGTCTTTCAAAAACGTCTAATCTTTTGAAAACTGACTGAAAAATTAACAAGGTGCTATACATGACTATGAGCACTATCTCTCATGATCACCAGTATGAAACTAGCCCATGTTTTCTGATCTACTTTTCAATCCAAATATTCTTCAGGTCAGCCGAGCCATGTTTGAACTTTTACTTAAAATTTTCTACAATACTAAAATTGATGGATTTTTCAACATGAAAAATGAGCTAAACTAAATTTCTCTAATAAACAGTCTCGTTTACTTCAGCGAGATCATTTATACCCATGAGTAACAAAGTAAAGTAATTATTTTCACAACAGGATTCACTGTGTAATTTCAGTAATATCATTTATATTGTATATGATCTGTATGTTGGTGTTATTGGACATTTTAAATAAAGATGACCTGACACATGGTGTTATGGTGCAATATCAACAAACATGGTCAAAAAACTGTGTTGTTTAGTGCTTCTATGAGCCATCCTTCCAGTCAACTTTCTTCTAACTACAACAGTGGTGTAGTGGTTAGCACTGTTGCCTCACAGCAAGAAGGTTCTGGGTTCGAGCCCAGCAGTCGGCGGGGGCCTTTCTGTGTGGAGTTTGCATGTTCTCCCCGTGTCTGCGTGGGTTTCCTCCGGGTGCTCCGGTTTCCCCCACAGTCCAAAGACATGCAGTTAGGTTAACATGGGCTGAAGTGCCCTTGAGCAAGGTACCTAACCCTTAACTGCTCCCCGGGCACTGTAGTGTGGCTGCCCACTGCTCTGGGTGTGTGCGTGTGTTCACTGCTTCAGATGGGTTAAATGCAGAGGATGAATCTCACTGTGCTTGAAGTGTGCATGTGACAAATACAGGTTTCTTCTTCTTCTCCTTTTAAATAACAAGTGAATATGTATCTTTATGCACAGATAGGGTCATACCAAACTCTTTCAAAAGAAGGGTCTCAAATTACACATTAAACCGACATGACTGTGACTTCAATTATATATTTAATAACAATAATACAGAAATTACACAAATATGAAATTATTATCTCTGGCTCTAACACATGGGATATTAATTGTTAAGAAGTGAAGGTAAATACTATCCATACAATAGAAATGGTGTAGGGGGAAGGGAGCCTGTGGAAACATCTGAAAGTGATTTCTGCTCTTATAAATAGCTGAAAAAGCCAAGTTCACTGTCCTACAACACAGGGCTTTGTGTTTATAGCTTGAGCTGGGTGTACATCTAATGCCTCAGGCGAAAGAACTTCTTAGCCTGGAAGTGGCAAAACAGGTCAGTCAGGGAACATGGAGGAGCAAAAGAGTAGCTGACAGGAGGAATAAAATGCCTGCTGTGCACACGTGTTTCTCTGTGTGATAGATATAGGATGTGCCACAGTGCACAACATGGAAGATACATTATGGCTTTTGGGGAAAAGAAATCCCTGAAACCCTAGAAAAGATCTTGTTTCATTTTTAGACATGCTTGAACATGTACTCACATTTGATCATGCTTTGGCATGTTTTTGCCTGTTGCATTTACCTTGTTCAAGTACCTGACAGTCAACCAGGCCATTACAGCCATTATAGGAAGGAAAGAAAGAAAGAAAGAAAGAAAGAAAGAAAGAAAGAAAGAAAGAAAGAAAGAAAGCATCACACACTTGTGAAATTCCTCTCTGCATTTAGCCCATCTGAAGCAGTGAACCCACACATGCACACACGCGTGAGCACATACACATGCCCAGAGCAGTGGGCAGCCATGCTAACAGCGCCTGAGGAGCAGTCAGGAGTTAGGTGCCTCGCTCAAGGGTACCTCAGCCCAAGGCCGTCCTATATTAACCTAACCGCATGTCTTTGGACTATGGGGGAAACTGGAGCACCCGGAGGAAACCCATGCAAACACAGGGTTTTCTGTGTGCAAACTCCACACAGAAAGGCCCTCGCTGGCCGCTGGGCTCGAACCCAAAACCTTCTTGCTGTGAAGCGACCGTGCTAACCACTTACACCACTGTGCCGCCCACAGTACAGTACTGTGCAAAAGTCTTAGATTCATACAAAGAAATACTGTAAAGCAAAGATGCCTTCAAAAATAATGAAATTAAATATTTCTACATTAAAAAAATTCCTATAAAGAAAACAGTGATAACTTAAACACAGTCAATATTTAGTGTGATGACCCTTTGCTTTAGAAAACATAGTAGTCTCAGGTGCAGTTTTATAAGGAAATTATCTGGAAAGTTTTACAAAACATCTTGTAGAACCAGCCACAGTTCTTCTGGACACTTTGACTGTCACACATGCTTCTTATTTTTGCAGCAAAACCCAGCAGCCTTCATTATGTTTTCTTTTGTCTGAAAAGTTGTCTCTCATTTAATACACTGCTTTCCCAAGTGACATAGAAAAATGTTTGTGTCACATTTAATTTTGTGTTGGAAAACTGTTTGGAGATCTAAAATGAAATCTAAAATGTTTTTGTACTGACCCGATAATGTAAAAGTCATAAAAACCTATTATAATAAAGTTTATATGGAAAAAAGGGTACCAAGACTTTTGCACAGTACTGCATATATGTAGCATGCATGTATCTGTTTTCCGATTAAATTTTTTAATTAAATTCAAAAACACTAAAAATACTGGAATAAAGTCAAAATATGAGGAAGAGGAAGGAGCTTAAAGCTCTCACAGACATTATTAAAGAACACTTGCAAGCAAAAAGCTAAAAGCCATAACAAAGACCTTAAAAACCTTTAAAGACCTTAAACATTCCTGTCAGCAGAATTAGTTGAATATTATGCAGGTGAAAAGTTCATGGCACCACAACTAATCGTTCCCAGACAGGTGTGTCACTTAAGATTTCACAACACACTCTCAGAATAGTGATAAAGAAGGTAAAAGAGAGGCCAGCAGCCCTTGAAAGAAGTTGCAGGATGACTGGAAAGCAGCAGGAACAACATTTACACAGAATACAATAAGCAATGAACTGCAGTGCAGCCATATTTGTTCTTACACACTGTACAAAACCCTGCTGCTAAAAAGGAAACACAGAGATGCATCTAACATTTGCACCCAAGCATTTATTCTTCTCAGCAAATGGTCATAAAGGAAACATGAATAGTGACATATTAGGGGAGAATTTAATGTTGTCAACCAAATCTGGGGAGAATATGGACATTTCAAAAAGACAATGCCTCCAAGAGCGTACTAGACATACAACTCAAGACTTCTTTAAAAAAAATTTAAATAAATAAATAAAAAACCGAAGGTGAGGGTGCTTGCATGGCCTAATCAAGCTCATGACTTGAATCCTATTCAAAATTTATGGAGGATTTTTAAACTGTGAGTCCCATGTCAGAGTGACCCTCATGGCCTTGGGGGTAGGATTTGGTAAGAGGAATGGGAAAAAATGAACCACAATGCTGCAAAAACCTAATTACTTACTTCTTACCATCCATATAACAAAGCTGTAATTGCTAACATTGGCTTTGCAACAAAGTACTAATATTGTTAATTTGCAGTCTGAATCCTAACATTTAAATATTTTAAACACATCTTTGTTTACGCTTATGAATACTTTTTATTCATATTTATAAGTACAAAGCCAAAAGATATTAGGTGTGTACATTTCAAGTGCACCGGAAGTATAATAAATAACAAGTGTCTGAAAACTTTCCCCTCAGTATGTGAACGAGTGTTTGAATGTGTGCATGGTGACCTGCTATGGATCTGGAGTTATATTCCCAACTTGCACCCACTGTTTCAGGGATAGGTTCCAGATCCACAGCAACGCCAACCAGGATAAAGCAATTCATTAAAGTGAGTGAGAGCATTCAAGATGGCGGCTTTGCGCGTTTCTCTAAAATTGTGTCCATTAACAAAGAGCATTACTTTGGTTCAAGGGGAACTTTTCCTGCATGGTGTCTACTTGTGCATTCGTCTAGAACATTTATAGCTCTCTCTCTGTGTGTGTGGAGAGGCAGTCATTAGTGTGAGCAGGAAGCATAGCATGGCCCACTGAATTAATGACCTCACAGTAGGAGAGGGAAGCAGCTGGATAGACCTTGACTCGCTGATTCAAGAGGATAGATATGAGAGAAAGAGAGAGAGAGAGAAACACAATACATTCTGTCTGAGCACAGCTTGACTCCAATAGACACCCTCAAGGTATTTTACTCAAAAGTTTAACCAGTGTGCATTTAATAATAAAAACACATCCCAGAGCATTCCAGGCTTTAATACAATTTTAATGAAAAAGAAAAATGTACCAATGGAAAAAAAAGTCAGAAATCATTTTTGCAGAGCAAAGCTCTTATATACAGCATATTGCACTAGATAACATTGTCTAAAACTTCTATACTGTATCAAAACATAAGAAAAACACGTTCCAGAGTGCACGGTACAGTCTCGAAGACGCACAGTTCAATGTTTACAACAAATGCTACATTTTCGCTGGGTCTCATTTCTTGGTATACAGAGAATTGTGAGCCTCAAGACTTTTTTAAACTTATGAACTAAAAAGGTGTTTAGGCATCTCTGTAATCATAAAATATTACAATAACAGGTTTCTGGCAATTTATTTAAAAAAAAAGGGGTATTATCAAATACCAGTTGATAAAAATATTTAGTCTATGGTTTATTTTAACATGAAAAACAAAATTGTATTTAAAAAAAAGTATAATCCCTCAAACATCAGTACATCTAATTTTGGAAAATGGAAACCAAAATTTGAGACCAAAATACTTTGATACTGTTATTTTCCATCAAAGATAGGCCTGGTCAAGATTCTTGTAAACTTTGAATGTCTTTGAACTGTTAAATTTGGTGGCGAGACCTCAGCTCCTCGTTCTTCCTCTGTACAAACCACTTCATCAAACTAATACTGGACACCATGGGTGTGCTTGCAATCCTTTGAGTAAAAGGAAAAAATACATGTTACTTGTGCCTGTCACCTGAAATATATTAGGAGAACCAGGAGAGGCTACTTAGAACAACACTGGAATATTTAATTTTTAAAAAAACCCTTTGAGTTTGGGGGAGAAAAAAAATTACAAATATTTTCCAGTGTATGTAAATCAAGAAAATAGTGGATACAGTGAAAATAGACAGCTAACTCATTAACATGGCCCAGTGTCTTGATCAATCTTTCCTACCCTGTTTTCTTCATTGAGAAATATTTACAGATGTAATAGAATATTGAAAATTTTGAACAAAACCTGGTAGGAGACTGAGCATCATGGAAATGAGGTCAAGGAGAATGGTGACCACAAGTTTTCTTTTCACTGCTGTATTATGGGCAAATCCTTGTTGGTGGCCTATGCTCTTAGGGAGCTAATAATAATAGTAATAATAATCAAAGCATTTCTTTTGTCGAATAATCAGCCATGTTAATGTATATGCAATGTTTCAAAGGATTCTAAAAAATATAGGGGTTTAAAGGAAACTTACTGTAACATAAGATAGACGGGTGACAAATTAACAGTGTTGAGTCACCACAATCCACTAGGCCAGCATCAATACATCTTAGAAAATACGTATACATACGCACAACCAGTTAAAAGTTTGGACACACCACCTCATTTCACAGGTTTGTCTGTATTTTGACTATTTTCTACATCTACATACTGAAGACATCAAAATTATGAAATAACATATGGAATTATGTGGTAAACAAAATGTGTTTCATATTTTCAATTCTTCAAAGTATCCACCGTTTGTTTACCTTGATGACGCTTTGCACACGACTGGCATTATCTTAACCAGCTTCATGAGGTAGTCACCTGGAATGCTTTTCAATAACAGGCGTGCCTCGTCAAAAGTTAATTAGTGGAATTTCTTGTCCTCTTAATGTATTAACAGTAAATAGTAAATAATAAAAATACAGTAATTAGCCCTATTCCACAACTGTAGTAATCTGTATTATGTCAAGCACCGCTCAGCTAAGTAAAGAGAAACGACATGCATCATTACTTATATAATAGTCTTAATAAAAATAAGGAAAAAACTTTGGATTAGAAGGTGTGTCCAGACTTTGGACTGGTACTGTACATAGGGTGAAGTGGTCAGCAAAATACCTCCCAGAGCCTAAGAGCCTGTATTTTATCTACCTTTCATTTGTCACCCATCTGGAAGTGTTAACTTCACAATCCTTCACTGCTGTTAGATTCCTTCAGTCTGGTAAATGGATTCAGTTATGTTACATTTCCTTCTCATTTTTGTCATTACCATTAATACCAAGACTTGAGGACAGAGTCCTTCAAAACAATGACTGGACTAAAAATCCATTTCCCTTCATAGTTCATAACACAATTGCTCCAATCTGCACAATACGGTCCTGTAGTACTACACTGATGTCTTTGGGTTCACTTTTGATAACCTTAATGTTAAAAAAGGTATTCAGGAAGTTAATCACCATGAAATAAGATCCAAAAAGGGCTAACCTCTCACCGCTTTAATCCACAGGGTGAGGAAGAAGACGAAACAGACACATCCAAAACCAAAACACAAAAGTGGCAAGAAATGAACAGAAAAGAAATTGCACACAACCTATACAGTAGCAATGGATCAATATACAAAGAAATAAATAAAAAAGGACAAAAACATATATAAATTACAAATTAAAGAAAAAAAAAATCAGCATACCTAAAAGGATTAGGAGTGAAAGTATATGGATGGAGACTAGGTGAAATGAGAAAGGTAGCTACTGAGATGTGAGGGCTACAGTCACTGGCTCAGCGTTCACGATCTGCAGGAAACAAACATCAGCATTTCTCTGGACATTCACCATGCTTGAAAAGTAGCCTGTGCCCCACACTCACAAACACAGCTGGGAACACCGTTCAGTGATGAGAACTTGAGCTGTTTTGTACCATGCCTGTGTACCCATGTAATTGTAGGACCACAGTTAAACTATTATTATTATTTTTTGTGTGTGACAAGTAAATATGCAAATCAACAAGGCAAATTCTAACTTGATTTTAACAGACTCTAACTGCTTATCAGTGTGTTTCAATCTTGGAGCTTTTGTTTAATATGTTTTAAAATTAAACCATCCTAGGTCCTTCATATCACATTCAACAATAACCTGTGCTTCTGGCATCAATGTATCTACTCTGTGTGTGTGTGTGTGTGTGTGTGTGTGTGTGCGTGCGCGTGTGTGTGTGTAACAGCAAGAAATATCTTTTTAAAGGTGGGAACTTGGAAAACCGAGTCTCACAAAATATACATCACTCCTTAAAAAAAAAAGAAAAAAAAGAAAAGCTCTATAAGCAAAAAAAAAAAAAAAACAGCATTAAGAATCCATCAGTGTCTTCAAACAAAGCAGTTACAGTCTTACCATCGATTTACAGAAGGACATCCTTATCTAAAATAGTCAAAAGTAGTGGTTATTAAAAAATAAAAAAGAACAAAAAAAAAACCCTAAAAACAAACAAAAACATTTAAACCACTGAAACAAAATCATCTGGAAGGTATAAAAAGCACAAATACAACTTGAAATTCTGTAAAAAACACCCGAGTATCCTGAGAGCAGAAATGCAGTCACTTCACAGACACAGTATTGCTCTGTGGCTGAGAAAACGAGCGGCCACAATGATGTTCAACAGCCAGCCTAAAGGACCAGTGGTACATAGAACGTTCAGTAGAAAATCAGTGACTTTTTTTTTTTAACTTAACCTGAACACGTGGTGAGAATGAGTACTGAGGTTTTGTTGGTGTTGAACTTGCAGACTAATACCCACAGTGAATTTCCTTTGACAATGAAAAAAAAAAGAAGCATACAAGCAATCAGGTTGCTTAAACCTTCACTGAAAGTTTGAGGAAGGTGGTTTAAAAAAAATTGTATCATAATAGGCACTGCACTCTTGTTCTTCAGGCTTAAATGGAGATGATGTCATCATCGTCATATTGCCTCTAGGCATCTAATTATTTGCTGATTTTGCTTGCTGATTGATTATTGACAAGCTCATCAGTGAGAAACACCAAATTCAAGTAGTAGATGTCTGTCTACTTCCTATTCCTGCAAACTGCTGTGGGGAAAAGAATAGCAAAAATAAGCTAAAAAAATCCTAACAATTATAAAACCCTACAGAAGCAAACATACTGAGGTGCAAAAATCTTTGGAGATTAGACAAGCTGATTGGTGTCCTGGAAGATTTTAGGGAAAAGAAGGCGGGAGGGGGAGACAAAAAAAAAAAAAAAAAAACACCCCTTCCAAACCACGATCTTCTCTTCAGTCCACATTCAGTATTCAACAGTCTTTCTGCAGTGGCTGGAGATAAGGCATTCCCAAGACAGAAGTTGTTCATAATGTACACATCTGGAAGTGCAAGCAAAATTCAAAGATGGAAAGTATTGTACAAAATAGCTCAACAAGTCTTGTATGAAAATAATCTCGAACACCATGGCATCTTCTCGGGGGGAACAACAACAAAAAGAAAGGAAGGGTCCCCGTCCCGCAGAGATCGTCTTCCTTCTTGTTTTCTTCCCCTAAAAACCCGTGTTGAAAGTAGAACAGTGCCGTTAAGCGGACGTGGCGGCAGATCTCGTCACAATGGCCGTCTCACCTGCGATCTTCCTGTCTCCTCTGGAGAACCGCTGGCTCGCCGTTAAACAGGAGCGCATACAACGCGGAGGCCAAACGCAGCCAAAACGGCCACTGGTTCCTTTGGTTTCGGTGTTGCTGAAATGAATAAGATAAAAAGAGACAGGAAGTCAGGACTGGATCCAAACAGGATCTCTCCCTCACACACACAAGCGATCGTCACATCATAATGAACACCTCACAATACGAGCCACAAGCCTGTTCATTTCATGGTCTGACAAAAATAAATTTTTTCATATTATAAATGATATTACTAAAGCATCTCTGGATCAAATGAGCCCATGATGTAAACTCAATATTTATTCCCTATCAGAAAGCCCTTTTTTCTCCTCTGCTAAAGTGTAAATTACAGTCATTAACACAGATAACACTTGATCAGGGTCTTAACATAGTATACATGATACTCCAGTCACCTGAAACTGCAGCATAGTTAAATCTCAGTTAAGCTCTAAATGATGCATGGCTTAATCTCACTCGGGTCTCTCCATAGAATTGATCTGAAAAGATTTAAAGGATAATACCATCAGGGTTTAGGCACAATACAAAAATTGCAGTGAATGGGATTAAAGTGCTCTGGACACACACATGCTTATGCGCAAATACATACACAAACACTTTGCTTCACTGAACACGAAAAGCTTGCCTGCTTGTCTTGTATGGAAGTGTGCAATACTAAGGCCCCTGTCATACTTATTCAGAATTGGCAGGAATCAAGCAGAACCAGCTGGAATGAAAAATTTTTCAAAATTCGTGCCACATTCAGGCGGGAATTTCAAACTGACCAACATTTTTACAGCTTTGTAGGAAAGCCGTTCGAATACTTAGAATGCGCTTCGAACCCGCCTCGAATGATTCTTGCACATTCCGGGTGTATTAGCTTTTGAGTGCAGTTCAAATGTAGTTGGAACACAGTAGGAATACCTAGAATGCTGTTAGAATGCAGTAAGAATATTAAGAATGCACTTCGAATGCCGTACGAGTGCAGTTCAATTGCTGCCTGAATACCACCCAAAGTCTGGTCGGAAGGTGCCTTGAATGCTGTACGAATTCACCTCAAATGCAGTCAGAACGCTCCCGGAATAGCCGCCGAATATGTTTCGAACGTCTAAGAATTCAAAGAGAATGCAGCTCGAATACTTAGAATGTACTTCAAATATCCCGGAATATACAAATAATTTTCATTCCGATGGCATTCCGGCTCATTCCGCCTCTAGTGTGACTACCCTATAAGCCATGATTCTGGCAAGAGAGGGACAAGCAGCATTTCAGCTGATCCTGTATAAATGAGGTACCTGCATTTGATCCCTACTCAAGCACATCCATTAAAGAAAAACTATAGGCTTGTATTTTCATGGATTTTACTACAATATATGGTAAAATACATTTTAAACAAAGGCCAACATGGTAATGTGTATGAAGTTATTATACACACTCCTATTGAGACTTAAAAAACAAAACAAAAAAAGCAGACAGTGCACACCCACAACTGATAGCGATAGCGGTTAATACATGACCACAAGTGACACGCGTGATGATTCACTGGTGTCAGTGCAAGGTGAGACAGTTAGAGAGTATGAAGACAAAACTAGAGAAAATGTAAAAGTCTACCACTTTCAAGTTCACATTCAAGTTTTAGTAGTCATACACAAGGGTACAACCTCTTCATAGTGACTCATCATTGCTTCTGCCCTTCACCCCACTATACCGAATATAAAATTATCCTCTTCCACCAAGGCAGTTCCAGGGCTGGTTCAGAATCAGTACCTAATCTTGATCCAGTTCTTCATGTGCCAATAGCCAGAGAGCTGGCTCTTGGACAGGAAAATTGTTTCCAGAGTGGCACCAACTCTTTGGTGGTCTAGAAACTAGAACCGCTTATGTCATAGGCTAGGGCAGGCTAGTGGCTTGGAAAACGGAGATGTATATAGCAATGTAACGACATGACTATAGTGGCTCTCGAACCTGTGGAAAATAAATCGGTTCTTAGAAGGTTTGCAAGTTGACAGAGCTGCAAGCTGAACCAGCACTAGCACCAACCCAGAACTAGCATCTGTTCATGTTGGTGGAAAGGGGAATCTAACACATCCAGGTTAGAATATACAGTGCCTTGCTTTGTTCGTGATGCTGTAGGTTTGTGTTGGTCATGTGACACTTTAATTACATTAACTGCATCTTATCCAGAGGGACATAGAACATACCCAAAGCAGCCTGCGGAGCAGGTGGGGGTTGGGTGCCTTGTTCAAGTGCACTTCAGCGATTCCTGCTGGTCCAGGGAATTGAACAGGCGACCTTGTGGTCCCAGAGCTGCTTCTCTAACCATTAGGCCATAGCTTGCACAGTTTGAGTACATTTAATAAATTGTGAGACTTCTGATTTGGGGGTTTCACAGGAACAGGGGTGAATACTTATGCAAACCCATTTTTATATGTAATTAATAAAATTAAAAATAACGAACCCACCCACACTTGATCAACTGATTTTCCCCACAGTTATTTTGTGTGGATCCAATTAAAATCGGTTCCAAATGTGGAAAAGTTCATGGGGGAGAACACTGTAGGGACGACACGCTGCAGTTTGAAACTTTTGCTATTAAGCAATAAAAATAGAAAGTTGTGTTAAAATGTTACACACAGTGTAAAGCAAGCACATGGCTGATTATAAACTACAACAAATAAATGCAGACCCCAGTCTGGTTAGGAGAACTCTTATCTTTCTTAGTGAGATAAGAGATAACAAGTGGCACTGACTCATGCAGATCATTGCAATACGTTGTGCAAGTGCAACTTTCTTTGTCCTCACAGATCAGTTTACACACTCAAAACAGTTACAGGAAGTGACAAACTCAGTTCAGCTTCATAGCATCACTCAGGCCCTCCCTGCCTTTATTGATTTATTTTCAAGTCATGTATATTAAAGAAAATAATACAAAGGCATTTTGGTATTTTTCATGTTCAGAGTTGTTTTTTTAGTTATATTGCAACTTCACAATTCAGGTAATGAAATATTTTCAGGGCAGCATGGAGACACAGCAGGTAAATTTCTTGCCTCAGAGCTCCAGGTTCCCAGATTCGATTCTGAGCCTCAGTTTACTGTCTGTGTCTCTAAAATAGTCCAAAGTCCTTCCCGCGCCATACAATCGGGCACATTGGACAGCGCCTATCTCCGTTTCCATAGCCCTCGGCCTCTCGCCTATACAGCTAGGGTTACAGTGGGAGGCTAGTCCTCTGGTAACTCCAAGAGTTTGACTCCTCACTCGCATCTGTATTGCAGCGTGCCTTGCCAGATGGCAGTAGGTACCATTTTTATGATGGTCTTTGGTATGACCCGACCACAAGTAGAGCTCGCAATCTCCCGATCGAGAGGTGAACACGCTAACCATTAGGCCAACTAGCGGTACTGTGTGTGGAGTTCCATATATTCTCCTTGCATTGATCTGGAGGTTTGATCTGGGTTTTCTGGTTTCCTCAAGCATCCCAAAAACATGCTTCTAGGTGGATTGAGTACCTTTTAAATTGCACCAAGCTGCAAATGAGTGTCTAGTGATGAACTGGCGTTTCATCCATTGGCTCTGGATCCACCATGGCCCTGATCAGGATAAAGCTAATATTTCCCATTCAACATGTAGTAAATCTCCTTATTTTGACTCATGAATCACTAATTTTTCTCCATGTTTGGTCTTTGAGGTTTGTTTGTTTGCCCCAACTTGCAATCTGTACTTGGTCATTCTATACCCTTTTATAAAAACTTTAGAAGTCATCCACTGTGTGTGTGTGTGTGGGGGGGGGGTGTCTCAGACCTGAAAAACCAAGATTTGTGAGAAGACAAATGTTCCCAAGAGTGACCTTTAGACACAGAGACACAGTTTCTCACTCAAAACATCGTGGCACGCAATGTCTGTGTATGTGTGGGTGGGTGTGAGAGGGTGAGAGACTCTGTGCTACATGACTAACCATCAAAATGAGTCAAAGGCTAAATTTAAACAGCGATAAGCGTTAGAGTTGAGGCAGACGTCACCCGTCACTCCTGTGGGCTTCCTATCTGTTTGTGCGTGCAGGCTCACCATCAGCTGCAGAGCTCCCAAGAGCCACCACTTATCACAACAGCAACAATAAACACATACATATACAAGCAGTAAAACATCACCAGACCCACTGGAAACCTTGTCTGCAGTTTATAAAATCACTGGGGCTATCCCTGACAGAAGCTGACAGACATCTGGTGCCAGGGTTTTTTTTTTTTTTTTTTTGGGGGGGGGGGGGGGGGGGGGGGTGCGCACAGATCCACCACTTTCTGCATCTTACCCAAAACTCCACACATCTCAGACTTTACCTAATGTTTGGTAATACTTGAGATCTATACAGGTATTGACTTTTTAATGCACTTGTATGATTGCCAGAACAACCTGGAAACAAATAACTTGCCAAATGGCTAACTGACAATTTCACATGACATTTGGATCAGCAACAAACAGCAGCCTTTTTACGTTTGTTGTTTTTACCCCCAAGCTGTTACTTTTTGTCCCTTGAAGTGCTGCATGGCTTTTAAGCAAACTGGCTGACAGGAAACCTGTCTCTTAAAAAACATCCCCTTTTCTCTGGAGTGCTGGTAAACAGAAGTACAGTCTCACACACACACACACACAGGAAGTAGTATCTGAAACCCAACACACATGCCCCAAGACCTGCTTTATGGAACTCCAGGTATAAAAATTCTATGAACAAAGTGATCTGGAAAAAACAATGTTTTATTAAAAAAAAAAAAAAAGCTCCTAAAAGCACAGCCCTTCCCAGTTAATCCCCAAAACTGCCTCAGGGTCCCATTGCAAACCTGTCAAGAGCAGCAATTTATCTGTCAGCAGCGACCGTTCCTATCTGACTCTCTACAGCCACTTCATTTCAGGCCAAACAGCCTGCCGGCGCTGCACTAACTGCTCATCAGGGGGCTCGTGGGAATAACAGACTACTCTTTGTCACGTCTGACTCATTCGAAACTGAAGTGTCATTGCCAGCGTCAAATCTCGAGGCGAGGCGCTGATAAGCAAACACTCCTGGTGATAAATGAGCATGGCCGAGACTTTCAGGGGATGAAACGTGACGTTTCTATCCCCTACAGGTTCCCATCATGCAACCTGGCAATACACAGAAGCCCATTATTTTCTACTTATTTTCTTTACTCTCTTAATCAGTACATTTAACAAAGAAAGGCAGAAAATTAACACATTTGGTTTTAGTTGTTCAAATAAATAAATAAGATGGGAGGAAATCTCAAGTTGGATATAGAAGTCAAGACATAATAGTGGAAAAGGATCCCGTTTTATCAAATTTATCCACTTTTGTGGCACGTTTCACAATGGACCTTGACACAAAGCAGCTTTACGGAAACCAGGATGTAGATCCTTCATGAACAAGCCAGAAGTGCCAATGGATAAGAAAATCATGGAAGAAACCTCAGAGGAACCAGACTCCGAAAGGGAACCTGTCCTGATACCAGATAGTGGGATTAGTGGGCAAAAAGAATTCCAAATTGTATCTTTAACTCATGAAAGGAATAAACACCGGAGTGAGGGGAGTGCATGATTAGCATCAGAAGCATCTTTTTTTCACTTGTACCCAATGCAGAGAGAGTGTATGCCACCACATGAGGCTGCGCAACCCAATAACACACTGCTACACTGTAATGTATTTATATATTTGTTTGTCAGCTTAAGTCCTGACCTGTAAAATGAGGCACAAATATGTAAGAATAATCAATAAATCAAAGCAAAAGGGGGGTTTGTAAAGACTACAGCCTGAAGCAGCCTCTGTACTTTGAAACTAAGGAGTAAATCACACAATTAAGAAGAACAGAAAGCAGCAGAGGCAGAGAAGAGCGTGCGCACACACACTAAATGCGGGCTAATAGATTTAGGTTCAGGTTTCTTTGGGATCATTCACCAGCTTGGAGCAAAGCAGCATAAAGTGGCCCAAGAGAGCGCAAGTCATAATCTCTGGGCTCCCGCATGGCCTCTCAATTCAAATAGGTGAGCTGAGGCTTTCAGTTAACACACTGCCCTCCACGTCTTACCCTCATATAGACTTATACACATCTACTGTTGCAGACCAAAGAAAACCATTTGGCAATTTATTTAAAAAAAAAAAAAAAGTGGTTTGTCCTAATCCCATATATCAGTATAAGAGTATATATAGTCACCCCTCCATTCCATGGATAAGACCTGGCACAGCGTCAGGTAAAGAGGAAACCAGTGTCTGCTGCAGAACATAACAGACAGCAGAGATCTAAATATCAACATCTGGCAACTTGGTGAGCTGAATTTAAAATAGTAGCTTATTATCACTGTGAACACACACTTGGCATCAAGCTGACTGTAGTATCACTGCCTCGTGGCTCCTCATGCTTAAATGGAGTGTAGAAGTGTGTGTAAACAGGAGTGTGGCTTATTTGGTTATCACTTGCGAGCTCCCTCAACGCTGAGCAAGACTTCGCTGGAGTCTCACTAACCACATCTATTCTGACCAAGCATTGGCTTACCATCATGCCTACTTCATATTTTCACATCTTTCCTGTGTGTGTGTGTGTGTGCGCGCGCGTGCGTATGTGCGTGTACACACGTGTAAGATAATGCAAGTATGTGAAGGGATAATGATTAAGAGCTTAACCGCTTTATACGCTTTGTGTGTAAAAAAATTAGAAACTGCCAGCTGATGGTTTCATGATGTGCTGGATCTTTCATAACAAACTTGTCAGTGCATGTAAACACACACACAGCCTCTCTTTTTAAGTACGCGTGACACTAATCCTACAATGTAGCATTAATCTGAACAAAGAGCCATTCTTCTTGGCCAGAGCACACATGCACAGTCACACAAACCAGCAATAGTCTCAGCTGATCATTTCTGTCTCTGTGTTATATGACAAACACCCCCCCCCCACACACACACACAAGGAAAAGAGAACTATAAACAGGAAGCTAAAAGGATAGTGTGAGCTGAGGTTTAGCATGGTAAGAGATTAATGCACGTGTGTGTGCACACAAGAAAGTGTGAGAGCACAAGAGAACAAATTCCCGACAAATATCTGTGCATAAACTGCACTGAAGCCTTAGTGGTAAGGCTGGAATGATGTTGGATTTCGGTTCCAGTCTACAGCACCTTGCATAAGTATTCCCCCCCAAACTCAACCCCACCTAGTTCCACTGTAGAACCCCTAAATTACTTCCGATGTAACCGGTTATCATAATAAAGTTACATAATTAGTTCCTGGCAAGTCACAGAGTTTGCTACAGAACATAGAAAAACAAACAGTATCTTGTTGTTCTGGTTCTGAAAAAATATATTAGACTTTGAACGTGAAAAGTTCAAGGGAGGTGAATACTTTTGCAAGGCACTGGAGAGATTTTAAATGACTTTCAAATGAAGAAAAAAAAACTGATTTCAAGCAAAAAGGTGACATGCTGATGATGAGCATCCACTAAGCACATCATTTTAAAAAAGGAAGAAAAAAGAAAGAAAAACAAATTGGCAAGGGAAGCATAACATTAAGTGGTTTTTGCTTTTTCACAAAGCTACTGATATCATCACCGCTAAGCTTTTGGGCAGGAACTAAGATAAGATGTATGATGCTCTGCTTCTCTGTACACATATATGAATGATGTTTATCACCAACATTTTTTTATGTTTCTAAAAGAGGTTAGGAGGTGAGTGCTATACTTAATCCATCCATCCATCCATTATCTGTACCTGCTTATTTTGTACAGGGTCACATGCAAGCTGGAGCCTATCCCAGTTGACTATGGATGAGAGGCGGGGTACACCCTGGACAAGTCGCCAGATCATCACAGGGCTGACACAGAGACAAACAACCATTCACACTCACATTTACACCTAAGGTCAATTTAGAACCACCAATTAGCCTAACCTGCATGTCTTTGGATTGTGGGGGAAACCGGAGCACCCGGAGGAAACCCCACACAGACACGGGGAGAACATGCAAACTCCACACAGAAAGGCCCTCGTCGGCCGCCGGGCTGGAACCCAGGACCTTCTTGCTGTGAGGTGACAGTGCTAACCACGATACCACCTAGCCGTCTATCCAAGCTTAACCATACAACAAATATTCTACCTCATCATATTAGAATATATCAGTATTTTTATTCTGCAACGATCGCCCACACTCACTGAGAACAAAGTTGTGATGGATTCTATGCCATAAACAGGGAGTATGATGTGACTCACCAGCATGTGCTCTTGATAGAATTGGTCGCCAATCATCTGGAGTTTCCGGCCGATCTGAGCCTCCAAGCTGTGTGCAGGCCGTCGGCGAGGCTGATTCTCAGGAAACATGGCGTGCTGGATACGGTCAGAACGGGCAGATGGCGTCAGCAATAGCAATCCTGCACTACCTAGTAAGAGAAAGAGAGAGAGCACAAGTGTTCAAATTACACTGAAAGCTGCAACACAACACCTAACAAGGAATCACATAATACTGATAAACATAGCTGCTATTGCTATAACTCCTTCACTAAAGCTCAAACATCCATATTGTACATCCAACCTCATAAACTAAACACAACACCTAGTCATATGTACAAGAAAGTTGCAGGAATTAAAAAAAGTATTGCACTGACCAGACTGTTATCTTTACAGTGTGTGCTTCTAAGGCACCTATAAAATCAAACTTCAGAAATCAAATTTCCTGTTTGTTTTGGTTTCTATACCTCAGGCTCTTAAGATTTAAAAATAAACTAGAAAATGACATATCATGAAAACGAAACATTTTTAACCAAAGTATCAGAGAGGAAATACATCACAAGAGCAAATGAGTCACAAATGGTTTAACACAGACATTCGGAGACATTGAATAGGAAGCTGCTGTTTGGGGCCAAGGCTAATTGAACAGTCCTGAATTTAAAATAGGAAAGAAAGGAAAAAAAATTAAAAACGCTCATGTGGTAATTCTGTCCCTTCAGCCTGAAGTATAAGGAAAAAGAACCCTGTAAAAGTGCGAACATAAACAAATGAAACAGGGCAGTCAAGATGTAGCTCTCTCGGTGTCCATGACTGGGCTCACAGCCAGCAGGACACCCCTTGCGTGCAATCATTTGAATTGCAAAGTGACTAAGTACACACACAAGTAATAAAAGCTGAAGAGGCCAGGACAATCAGACGCCACAGGGGAGAGAGGAGGGAGGAGGGAAGACTGCTCTCACAGGTGCTGAAATCCCTCGCTCAGTTTCGGGATACACTATTAGCATAAGAAATAATGGAACGTTACTAATGCTTGAGGACTAAAATAGAGAATTAAACAGTTATATTGCCTGTAATGTAACTCTTAGGATTAAACAAAACTAGGAGTGCTGGTAGCATGAGAAGAACGTTTCCTTTTAAGTTCCCCTAATTGATCAATTAATTTTGTCTTTATGTCTGCCATCTCCATCTTGTTTTTACCAGGTTCAAGTTTACCATAGAAAAGGCGTCTGGGCTCCTCGGCCACACTGTAGGGCAGCATGCCATTCAGCCGTGCCGCGGGGCTCCCTGGAGTCTGTGTGCTGTGGTCCTCCTGCTTTATCTCCCTGTTAGAGGAAGGCCAGCACTGTGAGACAGGCCCAAACACATCATCCTCATCCTCATCCATGAGCAGGGTCTTCTACGCTCTCCACCTGCAATCCAGAAATTATTAAAAAAGAAAAGATAAGTACATTGTACTTGTATACATGTATACCGTATATCCCTGTACAGTCCTGTTTTAATTCATTATATACTGTAGGAAAATGGGTTGTGCAGTTTTTTTCTTCAGTATAAAACACTACAGAAAGCACTTAATCCTGTCTAGGAAACTCTCACTCATTCCTTCCTTTAACAAAACCAAGTAATGACGGAGTTAAAAAATGCAGAACAATTTAAACAAAAAAGAACATTTCAACAAAATAGTTGTCAGAAAAGTGATGCTTCCAGGGTTTTTAGGTAAGTTGCAGAGTTCCTAGCACATGTACAGCCTATAGACAGTACCAGTCAAAAGTTTGGACATGTCTTCTAATTCAGTGTTTTTTCTTTATTTTATTATTTTCTACATTGTAGAGTGATGCTGAAGGCATCGAATCTATGAAAAAAAAAAAAAACACATGGAATAACGTAGTAAGCAAAAAAAAAAAAAAAGTGTTAGAGCAAAATGTTTTATATTTTACAACCCCGATTCCAAAAAAGTTGGGACAAAGTACAAATTGTAAATAAAAACAGAATGCAATAATTTACCGTACAAATCTCAAAAACTGACATTGTATTCACAATAGAACATAGACAATATATCAAATGTCGAAAGTGAGACATTTTGAAATTTCATGCCAAATATTGGCTCATTTCAAATTTCATGACAGCAACACATCTCAAAAAAGTTGGGACAGGGGCAATAAGAGGCTGGAAAAGTTAAAGGTACAAAAAAGGAACAGCTGGAGGACCAAATTGCAACTCATTAGGTCAATTGGCAATAGGTCATTAACATGACTGGGTATAAAAAGAGCATCTTGGAGTGGCAGCGGCTCTCAGAAGTAAAGATAGGAAGAGGATCAACAATCCCCCTAATTCTGCGCCGACAAATAGTGGAGCAATATCAGAAAGGAGTTCGACAGTGTAAAATTGCAAAGAGTTTGAACATATCATCTACAGTGCATAATATCATCAAAAGATTCAGAGAATCTGGAAGAATCTCTGTGCGTAAGGGTCAAGGCCAGAAAACCATACTGGGTGCCCGTGATCTTCGGGCCCTTAGACGGCACTGCATCACATACAGGCATGCTTCTGTATTGGAAATCACAAAATGGGCTCAGGAATATTTCCAGAGAACATTATCTGTGAACACAATTCACCGTGCCATCCGCCGTTGCCAGCTAAAACTCTATAGTTCAAAGAAGCCGTACCTAAACATGATCCAGAAGCGCAGACGTCTTCTCTGGGCCAAGGCTCATTTAAAATGGACTGTGTTATCAGCGCTCGGTTCAGAAGCCTGCATCTCTGATGGTATGGGGATGCATTAGTGCGTGTGGCATGGGCAGCGTACACATCTGGAAAGACACCATCAATGTTGAAAGGTATATCCAGGTTCTAGAGCAACATATGCTCCCATCCAGACGACATCTCTTTCAGGGAAGACCTTGCATTTTCCAACATGACAATGCCAAACCACATACTGCATCAATTACAGCATCATGGCTGCGTAGAAGAAGGGTCCGGGTACTGAACTGGCCAGCCTGCAGTCCAGATCTTTCACCCATAGAAAACATTTGGCGCATCATAAAATGGAAGATACAACAAAAAAAAGACCTAAGACAGTTGAGCAACTAGAATCCTACATTAGACAAGAATGGGTTAACATTCCTATCCTTAAACTTGAGCAACTTGTCTCCTCAGTCCCCAGACGTTTACAGACTGTTGTAAAGAGAAAAGGGGATGTCTCACAGTGGTAAACATGGCCTTGTCCCAACTTTTTTGAGATGTGTTGTTGTCATGAAATTTAAAATCACCTAAATATTCTCTTTAAATGATACATTTTCTCAGTTTAAACATTTGATATGTCATCTATGTTCTATTCTGAATAAAATATGGAATTTTGAAACTTCCACATCATTGCATTCCGTTTTTATTTACAATTTGTACTTTGTCCCAACTTTTTTGGAATTGGGATTGTAGATTCTTCAGCGTAGCCAGCGTTTACCTTGATGACGCTTTGCACACTATTGACATTATCTTAACCAGCTTCATGAGGTAGTCACCTGGAATGCTTTTCAATTAAAATGTGTCTCGTCAAAAGTTAATTAGTGCAATTTCTTGCCTTCTTGAGACCATCAGTTGTGTTGTGTCGAGTTAGGGTTGGTATACAGTGAATAGCCCTATTCAACACTGTAGTAATCCATATTGTGTCAAGAACCACTCAACCAAGTAAAGAGAAACGACCTCTATCATTACTTTAAGACATGAAGGTCGGTCAATCCGGAAAATTGCAAGAACTTCAAGTATCAAGTGAGTAGGTGTGACCAAATTTAGACTAGTACTGTACATATTATGGTCATGTGGCCAACCAGTGATCAAGCACAAGCTGCATGGCCACACAACTACAACAAGCACTTAATGAAAATCAAAACAAGCCATCCTTCCATCTACTATCTATACCACTTTTCTGTCAGGGTCGCAGGGGAAGCTGGAGCCGATCCCAGCTGACTTCAGGCGAGAAGTGGATGCAGCCTGGGCAGGTCGCCAAACTACTGTAAGGCTAACACAAAGACTAACAACCTTTCACACTCACACCTATGGGTAATTTAGAGTAGCCAGTTGACCTAATCCGCATGTCTTTGGACTGTAGGAAGCAACCAGCCAACACAATACATTTTAATACAATTCTTTGTAATTAAAATGGCTTGTATGCAGTACACATTGAATTTATCACGTGACAACCACTCAACCATCATGAAAACACTCCTGCCTTTGTGATTTATACAGAGATCACTTAGCCAGTGCAAATTTATGATAATTAGTACACACATTTCTGTGCCAACATGACTAAACAGACTTGTCCAGACAGCTACTGCTGCATTTGAGTTACCGCATAAGCAGCAATTTGCAGGTCAAAACAACATCATTTTTCAGATTCATCTTTAGTTATCCACAAGCTATCCTGCTAACTGATGAGTGATGTACATTTTCCTCCTCAAACAGCAAAATGTATAGCAAATGTTATAGATTTAAAAATTTCTGTATGTCAATTGATCTAAAGCAAATGACATGACAAAACTCATTTAAAGACAAGACATGCTACTTTGGGGCGGCACGGTGGTGTAGTGGTTAGCGCTGTCGCCTCACAGCAAGAAGAAGTTCGAGCCCCGTGGCCAGCGAGGGCCTTTCTGTATGGAGTTTGCATGTTCTCCCCGTGTCCGCGTGGGTTTCCTCTGGGTGCTCCGGTTTCCCCCACAGTCCAAAGACATGCAGGTTAGGTTAACTGGTGACTCTAAATTGACTGTAGGTGTGAATGGTTGTCTGTGTCTATGTGTCAGCCCTGCGATGACCTGGCGACTTGTCCAGGGTGTACCCCGCCTTTCGCCCTTAGTCAGCTGGGATAGGCTCCAGCTTGCCTGCGACCCTGTAGGACAGGATAAAGCGGCTACAGATCATGAGATGAGATGAGACATGCTACTTTGTTTAATCTAATGCTGCGAGTAGCCATGTTGATTTGACATCACTTCATAAACAGGGAAGGAACTCGTAGTTGAGAAGCTACACCAAGTTGATAAGATGGAATTAAGTTGAGAATTTGTTTTCTTTGGCTTTTCCTGGTTGAAGGTTGGGAATTACAAGTGGCCCCCTCGAGTTGAACTATAGTCACTTCTAAGCACTTTTGTGAGTGACTGGAGAAGAGGGGTGGCCAGGTATTTAGGCATGGGGCGACTACACAAACAGTAAAATTCATATACTCGTCTATATCTTTTGAACCCCAGAAGATTAATTAAAAGAGCTGTCCACTAGGGTGCAGGTCAGAGCCAAAACACACCTCACCAGCGCTGGAATATATTTAACGCTGTCCCCTGATCTTAGTAGAAACAGGTAAACAGTGAAGATGCTGGATTTGATGAGGCTATGATCATGTACATGTTGAAATAAGATGGGCAGGAACAGAGGCGCCAAGCTGTATGGTAACTCAGACCATTATACCAATCATCAAGAAAATACAGAGCATATTTCTCTAGTTGGAACCTGACGGAAAGAAGCACAATTGCATTGCCTCTGCTATTTATGCCGGTATTACACTGTATTAATTTTTTTTTTTTTTTTGGGGGGGGGGATTTGCCAAAACAAAAACAATCCACATGGCAGCCATCTTGTATACTCATTAGCCCCAATGTAAAGGGTCATGCGCCCACATTCTTGAATAAGAATACCAGATTTGGTATTGACTGTATTCACTTCATAAACACTTGATGGTTCTTAATATTTATGAGCTTTGGCCAAATAATATAATAGTATACTATAATATTATAATGGTTTATATTATACTATTATAACACAATCGTATGATCATTGGGATTTGATTCAAGGTTGCATCAATCTTGCATAAGTAATAACTCTCTGACAAGATAGGATTTGAGGTCAGACTTGGGGTGGCAACATGGACCAAGGATTATTTAAAGGGTGGCATCAGCCACCCTGCACCACCCATTTGGCCACACCCACAAATGTGCAACCACATTGTGAAGCCTGTGTTTGTAATGCACACATGACCAAAACAAATCAGTGTCTGAGTGTAATAATAGCAGGGCTGGAGAGAAAATACATGCAGTCCAGACCATGAGCATCAGTTATAGCATAATAACAGTAACGATTAGCTCAGCTTGTGGTACTCATTTAGATAAATGGTGGCCATGAAACCACACCATGGAGCTGTGGTTAGACAACTGGTTTACTATATTTAACCATATAGAGACTTTAAAAGGCAGAGGCAACAACCGTGTCTCCTACTTTCTCCATGTTCTGTGGTAGAGCCCATGCGGTTTTTTGTGGATCGTGACAGTTCTGGGTGATAAGTAGCTATTTGTCCTAGAAATGTCTCCAAGTCCATCCCATACAACGGTACGCTGCACAAGACACAGTGGAAGTAAAACACACACACACTTTCCATCACCGGGTTTTGGTCAGAACTAGGGTATGCAGGCTGTAGTTTAATAGGTAGGTATAAATTAACATTCGCATTGCAGTGATAGGCCCATGTCAGAAATTGAGACAGCCACTCTCTAAACATAGCACAGCAGCAATAAAAAACTATAATGATGTCATGAAGGATGGAGACAAAGCGGACTACACACTGCAACCTGAATTTACACAAAAAGCATGTGCTACTTTCATAAAAACATGAGTCAATACATGGTCACATGCATTTCAAAACTGAAAGTAAAGATCTGTGTAATGCGCCTGAAAGCTTTCACAAGTACAAAATATACTTCATGTGTGTACTTGGAGTGAACCACCGGCTCACTTTGCTCAGATCCCATCAAAAGTGTGAATGACTCCACACTAAAGCGAGCGATGTACAGCTCCCTCTGCTGCCCTGTGCTCTGAGCGTGCATGTGTGTGTGCTCAAAGCCAAGAAACCTATGACCCTACTCAACATGACACTAATTTATTACCACTTTAAGGAATGTACTGATCCACTAACATACAAGTTGATACTGCACCTGATATCTCCCTTGTATTGGTGCAAAATTGGACAGATTTTCCAACACTGACATTCGATGCAGGCATAATATTGAACCCCAGAACACAGATCTCACTTATAAACTAGGGGTCACGTTCCAAAAAGCCTCTTAATGCCAAGAGCATCTTAACTAGGACAGAGACCATTCATTGTGCTGCTCGCTCTACCATTTAACAAAGATTTTTGTGCTGTGATGCTTTTGGGAAACCCCGGCCAGATCAGGTTGTCATCATACGTCCTATGTTCCACATAACGTGGCAACAGAAGGTTGAAGAAAATTAACATGCTTACCATGAATATGTTAGTATTGTATTGAAAACGGGAATGTCACTTTTTGTAATTCATAACAGCATATGAACTTAAATAATGAACAGAATTTGTCTTTCACCCAGTTTTATTCCCAGATCATCCATATAGACCAAGGCCTCTGGAGAAAAAAAAAGGGAAAATTAAGTGTTTTTTTTTTTTTAAACTAAAATGTACACACTGATACCTCGGAGTCTGATAAGTGTTTAAAAAAATAAAAAACAGAAAGAGGATTTACAATTAAAAGCTGTGCTGCCTGCTAGCTGTTTCCTAACCACCACTCCCAGTATGCGTTGGCACATATCATGTTCAGTGTTCCAGAGATAGAGTGTTAAAAATCTTGCCTTCAACCACTGGCATCACTAATCAGCAAAGATTCTGGAAAGAAAAGGTGAAATGAGATGCGAATGTTAATGAATAGTACACACAAAGACAGTACAGAGAAGCCCAGCGCTGCATGCAACCAGTCAAAATTTGACTTTGCTAAAGGGTCAAAATTGCACATGTTACTAGCATTACTAATACTATTCCAACTTTAACTCCATTAGATGCTTTAAAAAAAAAAAAAAAACACCCCACCTAGTGACAAATCTAGTGACTTTATCTAGCAGACTCTCCTGCTCACATCTCCAGCTGTTTATTATACTGGTTGTGAGAACAGGTTCAGTCAATTCACCACCAGTGGACTTAGTTGTGCTTGCAAGAGCCATTGTTCCCAACGACCGATCACCATTGTTCCCAGCTACCAATCCCTGATTTCTGTTTTGAGAACTCTATTCTATTCCTCTTCAGTAAACATTCCTTCTTCATGTTTTGGTATGTGAGTGATTCAAGTGATAGTCTATGACGTCATGATCATTCTTTCTAGAATGACTTTCCACTTTAGAGAGCTGGCAACACTGGAACTGATTTACCATCGCCAGAGGTCAAACACACACACACACACACACACACACACAGTCTGAAGTCATACAGTTCACTAAACAGTTTGCTGAAAAATGCTAAGTAAACAGCAGCACTGCACGCGCGCCTTTTGTTTGTTTTAATGCTTGTTGGAGGAAACCTCACCACCTCAGGACACAATTCAACATGTTCTCCATCAATCATTATTATCGATTGAAAAGAAGATTCGATGCTTATTCGGGTGAGAGAGAGAGAGAGAGAGAGAGAGGATTATACAGTAAATAGCACCGTTTTGTTCGGCACTACGATGAGGCTCATAAAAGGTCAACAAGGTCGTCATGACAACCTGTGTTTAAACGTCATGAGCACGCGCCCCTTACTTTTAGTTATTGGCCACGAGCTGCTATGTTGAGAAACGGGATTAACCAATCAGAATCACACTTTCCCCCTTTCTGTTTGAACACTAGCCAGCTAGCATAGCCAGAACAAGGTGACAGTCGAGGAGAAGGTTGTTTTATATATTACTAGCATGTTATTTGAATGATTTTCAGTGGAACTTTTTATTACTATGAACAGATTCAATAACAAATCCTGCACCAGCGCCGCTCTTCCTGCTATCCGACATCCAGCATGAGCGCGACTCGCTGCTCAGTGTACCGGAGCACATGGATTTCATTTCCTTCAAATTAATTCTTGACCACGCCACTGGGTAAGGAGAGTTTATCGAGCTTCGTTGCTCTGTATAAAAGTTTCATCATGAACGCAAATTAGTCTGCTTTGGTTTTACCTCACGTCATCCGTGCGACAGTGCTCAAATAAGAACTTTTAAAATTCACAAAAGCACATGTTAGTTTTAGTTATGCAGGCTTTATTTGTGTAAGTGACTGGTTAGTAGCTGAATTAGGGAAAATGTGGCCGTATTTACAGTTAGAAACAGAAAGCGGTTTCTAATCAACAGTGTCGACTCATGTATCGACTCAGTGTTCAAATACATTCGACGCTTTTTTTAGCGCCAAGTCAGTCAGTGACGTGAAACGTCGCTGGCGAACGAATCGACAACCGTTTTTTTATGTCGTTATAGATGTAAAGTCATTACTCCTAGCAATATACTGCTCTTGAGCAGAATAGCAAGACGCGTGTTTTGACTCCAAGCTGCATTAGCAAGACGGTAAGGATCATCCCGGAGTCGGATTTTTAATATAAATGAAACTGAATCTTCTTAATGAATCACAAACACAGCAGATTCAATACCACAGATGCAGGTTTGTACATAAACAATAAATCGTTTTTAAAGTTGCATTGCAAAATAATTTTGATAACTTTGAGCTAGTCAGATTTTATGGAACGACTTCAGCCACGGTTAGTGAAAAGATCACAAGCAAATCAAAAAATTGTCAAAAAGAGTCGTTTGGGAACATAAGAGTCGGCTCGTAGTAGTTAGCTGAGCCACATATCATCTGATTCACTTGAAAGAGCCGGATTTCACAACGCTACGGGGGGTGAAATCGTTTATACTACATCTCGCTTAAATTAACAGATGTTACGGTAATTTTCTGCAGGTTTTTTGGACTCTTGTGCCCACTTATGCGCCGACTGTGATTCGCGACACCGCAGCACTTTTTCAGGCAGTTAGTGAAATTTTACAGCGTGTAAAAAAAACTATTTACGTCGTCGCAAACTAACAGCATGTCGGTACTGCCATTAAAGCAAGCATAAAGGTGGACTAGAATTTAGCACAGCTCTTTAATACAGAGCTGAAATCCATCATTTTAATCAGGTTATTGTTATTACACAGACCGGTATGTCAGAGGGCCGTTAGCTACACTAGCATACCGGGTGTTTAGCTACATCCGTGTGCCTTTTAGACCACATCTATCACAACACAACCACATAAAATTATATATATATATATATATATATATATATATATATATATATATATATATATATGAATGCGAGAGAGAAAATCAGTTAACTCTAATTACCCTGTCCAGTCCACTTGATTTAGTTATTTTTTTAAAAAGTCATATAAATTGTTATGCAACAGTAACACCTGTCTAAAGAGATTGTGTGTGAGTGTGTAATAAGTGAGATCTTACCTCTGCTCGGTCTGTGTGCAGATCCGTGGTGTTTGGGTCTAAAAGAGCATGCGGTTGAAACTGGCCGGCGGTGTAGAGCAGATCTGATGATCTCAGAAGAAATTCAGGTCAGTATGCTCCTCTTTCCTTCTCTACAACTTTCATTCTGCAGTCCACTCTCCAGCACGCTCGTTTCATTTGGAGCGATGTCATAGCTCCGCCCCTCACACGTGACACAAGCCAAGACAACAAATCCTCCTTCTTCTTAAAGCCACATGCGAGTTTGTTTTCTGTGCAAAATTTTTCATCCATAAGCAAAAAATGTCAGAAGTTGCAACCTTACTTTCTCCTTTTTACACTGGAAATAGATTCGCTTCTCAAAATAACAGGAAGGAAACAACATACATTTCAAAGTTCCCATGAAACAGCCTTTATAGACATAGATCAGTGAATGTGTTTATTTTTATGTGTTTTTGTTATGAAACTGGATTACTCTATCTGTAATGTTTTTTTTCTGTCTGTCAATATTGTTTTCCTTCAAAGAATAATAAAAAAAAAAACCTGAAAGCCACATGGCACTGTTTTCTGATAAACTGATGGCTTTTGATACTTAATTACTAACTAATGTGTTAGTATTTATACTATCGTGAAATGTTATTTGTCTTGATGGTTCACATGCACCATACAAAATACTTTACATACAAAAGTACTGTGATCAACCCATTCATCCACTGTATCAGCATTCATTCAAAAGGTGTCTCCCATAATCCAGTACAGAAAGTATGAACCGGAACGGGACGGTACATTACAATAACTTTATGTTTTCTAAATATTCTAAAGGTTTCATACTTAACATCGTGTACTCGCATGTATCACTGTCATGTATTCTTTGATTATCCAGTATTATTATATCTCGTCACATTGTATTAACATTATATTCATGATATTTTCAATTGAAATTGATCTAAAAGCCCGGAACTCCAATTACATGATGTATATACAATACCCCGGTGTGACGTCACAAAGAAATCCCGTGTGGGATTTCAAAAAAGATAAGATCTTGAAATGTATACAATGTCAGCTGAAGAAACGAAAAGGTAGAGGTAGGGGAAGAGGCAAGAAGCAAGAAATTGTAAAATAGATGAATAAATAGTAGTTAAGTTATATGTTTTGACAGTAAAACAACTAAACAATATATTTTGTTTCCTTCTAACTTTATTTATCATACGTGACGGGACAGGTTCATCTATAAAGGTGGAATGACTAATGTAAGTACCAATTAATAAAATGGTGGACGTTACGGATGTCTCTGTGAAACTGGAACAAAAAAGGTAAGATTATACATTATGTAAATAAACGTCACAAAAATGGTATTGCAGGACGGAACACTTGTTATACATGGGATGGAACAGCATATAAAAACCCGGAAGGCAAATATAAGAAAATACGTGACGGTACTGTTCCATCCCGTTCTGTTCCGTACCGGGTTATGGGAGATAGCATTCAAAGCAAGGACTACACAGTCACTGGTACACTACATCCTAGCAATAAAGTCCCATTCACATACAAAAAACCTCTTAATGTATCAAGTAAAAACAACACGGATTAGATCACAAATTTGTATTCCCACTCATTCTGCATAATGGTAAAGTAACAGGTGACATGTAATCCCACTTGACTGTATTTAACGGGATACTACAAAGTGCGAACCTCTGCAAGACCAGATATGATGTATAATTAATTCCAGTTTCCCATATCTGCATATGTTTTCTTTCCTTGTTGTTTTGGATTTACTGTCAGTCACTTTACAGTGAGGCAGTATGAGTATTAGGATTGTGTAGGTGTCAGTAGTTCCATTGCAGTATCATTGCATCATCATTTACATCATCGCCAGCACCACATTGACTGGTCAACACCAGTGTTTTTTTGGTTTTTGCACATGGACAATCCTAAAATATACTGAACCAGTACTTTGGTATTTTGCGCATTTGATTGATGTACCTATTTATTTATTTACTGCCCTACATATCATAACTGCTATCATTCATTTTGTATTCTAGTTATATTGACATGGTTACTTTCATATTTGTATTTATTTATTTACTCCATCATATATTCTCTTCTTACTCTCATGCTGCTGTAACATTTTAATTTCATCATGAGGGATTAATAAAATTTTGCTGTCTTTTAAAATACTGTGTTTGGCTCCACAAAGTGTTTTCCTGAAGTGTTTGACAAATTTAATAAAACGGTTTACTGAGACTATAAACAAGTGAAATAATAAGCAATATTAACAACATTAAATAATCTGTGACTCTGATACAACATTATACACCACTTAGTGGATGACAGGATTAGAAACTAATTTGTCCAATCAAAACGTGTGGCTATACCTTTAAGACACAGTGGTCAGTGTTTTTGTAGCCAATCAGGGTGTTTGTTTTGATCCCGCCCCTTTCTCGTGAGATCAGGCACGTGGAAGGGAAATTCCCAGTGCAACAGTACTGCTGAAGGGTAGTGAGCTGTCACACATGATCACAATGCAGGAAAACGCTATGTATAACATATATACATTGTCACGAATACCGTTTAAATGCATGATTAGCTATGCAAGCTTATAATTTGCATTCAGAAGGGACTGTAGTTTTAGTTCACATGATCTGAATTTACAAGAATATCCAGAAAAGTTGTAAGAACTTGGTGTTATTGTCCAATGAAGTGGAAATTTATCTCGGTTGTCACAAAATGTTTTTTCCCGATGTACAAGTTGTATAGAGAAATTCTCCTGGTCTGCTTTGCGACAATGTTCATTGTTAAAAGCGCTATACAAATAAACTTGAATAAACTCCTGGTCAGGTTTGTGGTGGATCCAGAAATGGTGGTCTATGCTAAAAACACTGGATACAAGACAGAAACACAGCCTGGACAGTACACTAGTCCATCACGCACGCACGCACGCATAGGGGCAATATAGAGGAGTTAATCCATCTACCAACATGGTGGGAGGAAACCTGAGAACATGGAGGAAACCCATACAGACATGGGGAGAATATGTGTAACTCCACACAGACAGTAACCCGAGCTGAAGATCACACCAGGGCCCCTGGAGCTGTAAGGCTGCAATGCTACACGTTGTGCCAGAATGCCACCTGCTCTGTAAATACACTGTGATTCTGATAATAAACAGAATAAGTTAACTGCACTCAGATAATAAATCTAAGACACTATAAGGTACTGTATGTCCAAGCTGTATCAAAAATTGGTGATTTAAATTAACACTAGTATTTCAACTGCATTCACAAGCCCCTTTTAATTCTCTGCTAAACTCAGCTGATCAGACAGAGAAACCAGCGTAAGAGAGGGGATTCTCTACTATATGTCTGTGAAGGCTCTCGGTCATCCAGGTCACCATAAACGCCTACGATTCTTTACTATGTGGTAACTCTGTTTATGCCTCTCTGGAATCCTGTACCAGCCATTGCTCTACCGGGGCAGTAGGGCAGGTGCTGAATGTTATGATCTGGCCTTCTCCAACCTCTGGGGCTCCATCTGATCAATAAACACTTGGACAGCTGGGGCAGAGTGCAACTCAACATTCTCTTACAAATCACACACACACACACATACGCACATCCCTCCCCCATCCATTAAGTGGCACTGCAGCAACTTCCTTGGGAAGAAAGAAATATTTCAAGCAACCTTCACTGAAACATGACAACAGCATTATGTATGATATGTATCAAGACTTTTAAGATTTTATGTATATTGAATTGACTTAAGCAACTTATTATCATTACTACTTACAAGACAATACAACTGCAGTACACTGCAAGACACTACGGTGCAAAGATGCAATACACCATGTAAATACTGCTAGTGGTGAAAAGTATGCAAATGATGCAATGGCTATTATATCTGGTAAGTAATTATAATTGAAATAATGAAAATATCAAAGTTCTTCAGCTTTGAGTAGAGATATAAAAAAAAAACAGGTCATTTGACCCCCAGTCCTCCACAAGTATGAAACTGTGCTCCTTTGTTAATTGACCCTGCATGTTACCTCCCCCATTCTCTCCTAACCCACAGAGGGGACAGCAGCAGGGTTCACATGGAGTTTACAGGAGAGTTTCAAAACTTTGAATAAGTTTGGACAAAGGCCACCGACACATATCCAACCAGTCTCAGAAGTGTAAAGGTTTGAATTGGGAAAGAATTCAAACATAGTTGCAAATAAATAATGAGTTACTGCTGAGCAAGGCCAGCAAGTAAGAGAAAATTGGAGCATGATATATGTCTCCAATCAGATCAGATATGTATAAAGTACACTCCAACCGTGCTATAATGAATTCTTTTACTATGAACTTTCGCATATAACGAACTAAGTTTGCGTCCCCCATCTTTAATGACAATGAGTCTGAGTCTTCAAAGAAACATCACTGAGCCTCTTCCCCCAGAGACAAACAATAAGTAATCAAGTCTGCAGTCAAGTTAACAATATGTGTTAACACCATGAAACAAAGGCTTAACAAGCCTAGCTTATGTGTCAATCACTAACAATTATTGGGAACAGTGATCAAAGTATCGATAAAAGGACAAAACAACTGCTGGCATCATCTGTGATTTGCAACACATGAATAGACTGAATGGTGAAGACTTAAGGCCAATTTATGCTGACAACCCAGTCCTCGCAGATGGCATTGCAGATGGCGTCTGCGAAGCCCCCCCCCTTCGCAGATGCTCTGCGCGCACCTCCCAAAAATTGTGACCACCGCAGACAGCCTCGCAGACAAGAGGGCTCTGATTGGTCCACTCTACATCTGCTGTACACGCACTTCCGCTTCCCTACTTTCCCGGTTTGGTTTGTTTTCACGACCGCCATTTTTAAAAACACGAGCGAAGATGGAGCAGCACGAAGAGCGGTTGAGGAAGTGAGGAAGTACGTACATCTATACGACTCCAGTTCTAGTCATTATAAGTAACCGGAGGATAAACACTCCACTAACCACACCCACCAACTACTCCTAGCGATTTCGCGCCCCCTTGCGTTGTGGCGGTGAATAACATCGCGCACGCCTATTACTCCCCGCTCAACGATAAATTACAACTGTCTGCGAAAAGCTATCTGCGAAAGCCTTGTCGCAAGAGCATGCAGAGGCCTTTAGGCTACATCCACACGACAACGGCAACGAGATTTTATTTAAAAAAATATCGCGTCCACATGGGCAACGGATCAGTAAAATATCAGGTACATATGGCAACGCAACGCTTGCTGAAAACGATGCAATACACATGCCACACCTCTACATGCGCTGTAAGATGGTCCCATCGGAGACACCAGAACAATAGAAGAAGTAGGACGCATGCGCATAAACCCCTTTTTCTACCCGGCGTGAAGCACTCTCAGGAACAAACACACAACAACAAGAAGATGGCTGCGACTACGCGAGGAAATCATGCCTTCTGTGTGTACAAATTAGTTTTATTAGTGTGCATAGTTTTATATAACTTAATTTTCTTATTGTGTGTGAACATTTTGAAAAGCATTTTTATATAATTTATATAACTTTTTATATTGTGTGAACATTTTGAAAAGCAGTCTTATCCAATAAAAAAAAGAAATTCAAGAAACGGTTCAGTTAGTTGTTTATTTAAAAGAAAAGCTGTATACAAAAGTGAATGCAATGTAGTGGTTCATACAAAACAGCGAGAGTGCTGCTTGTTCTAGTCATGTGGTTGTGACGTCATCGTAAACAAATCCGTTCTACTCATCCAGACGACTTCGCAACGGCGCCGTTGCCAGATTTTTCCACTCTGGACCCCGTTCTCAAAAAATATTGTTTTGGGGCACCCAAAACGCCGGTGCCGTGTGGACACCAGGCCGAAACGATAAACAATTTTATCTGATTCACCTGAATCCGTTGCCGTGTGGACAGCCTCTTAGAAAACATAGCGAGTCAGTGGGTGTACATTGACAACAATGCAGCGGTAGCCTCGGTCATTTACATAACAGACGAAGAAATCAATCCCTCCTTTCGTGATCTTTTAACTCAGTCAATAAACTGTGATAGTGACTCAGAAGGAGAAATTCGTTATAAGGAGAATGTGCCTAAAATTAAAGCAGTCCAGGATTAGAAGTTTCTTCAGGAAGTAAAACTGATGGGACACTAGTATCATACTTTTACTAACTGAAAGTTTGCAATATTTGGATTATTTATATGGCATTGTGTCACATGTGCATGCAGTGACTCGCCTCGAACTGCTACTCACCTGCATGCTGTGCTCAAGCTCATGAGGACTAATTGCTGTGCACCTATTTCTGATCAGAGCGCAGTCACATCGTGCACTTATAAAGACTCTGAAAACACACAAACTTTGCAAAGTATACGTGCTTTACCTTGTGTCTCTGTATTCTGTCTCTGTATTTGGCATAACAAACTATTTGGATGTCCCCCAAGGAGTTTGTTATTGCGGGGTTATAGTGTATCTGTCCATAAAGACTGGAACTCCTGACTTTTTGTATATTCCATGCATTTAAATAATTTTGTGTTTCAATTGTAGAATTGTATGTTTAATGATATTAATGGCAGCCTCAACGATAACTGTCACCCTTTATTCTATAACTATAGAGGCTTTGCACCGTCCCGTGACCCTAATTTCAACGGTAACTATGCTGCCATGACAGGAGGCACGCTAAAACCAAGTGGCAACAAGAGAGACAGAACGTGTACCTTCTCTCCCGAAATATCATGATTCTTTAGGCCCTGAAAAGCAAAAAAATTATGAAAAAAAACTAGAATGCATCAGTAATATTGATCCCTAAGAGCAAGTCCTGCTATTTCTGTGTCAAGTTTTTTTTACTTGGCCTTCAAAGATAAAAAAAAATCAATGTCTCATAATTCTTGATATGGTATTTTTGTTACAGGGGTAGGCATAAGCTCCTTACAAGGAACAGACTTGCATGTTTTTGCTTTCATCATTCCAATTCCTGCTTCAGCTGCAAACAGTAATACTCCTACATGCGAACAGGCTTGACCCCAGCCAACCATACAGTTGCAGTGGGCTGTTAATACGCTTCCATCGTTTTTAACAGCTATCCAAGGTTTCAAAGGAGTTTTATTTAGTCGCTGTGAGTTGTTAACCTAGGGAGAAATAATAACATAAGCTTAACTCTTTACCCCTTAAAGCAGTTGCTACAGCCACCCTTGTATATGTATAGAGAGAGTGCACGTGATGTCACGAGGTCACGTGATATTTGTTTATCTGCCATTCTTGGACGGCATGGCCGTGCATAGAACTTAGACAAACCCGTTCTAATTATCAAGTGTGTGGGAGTAGATCTTTCGAGAATGGTTATATATTGTTCAGCATTTGGTTGTACCAATAGACAGGGCCAAAAGGAGGGCCTGTCATTTTATAGATTCCCCGCAGGCGAGGAGAGACGCGCAAAATGGGTGTCCGCTGTGCGAAGAGAAAACTGGAACCCCAGGTCTACCAGCCGAATTTGTAGTGAACACTTCATATCAGGTAGGTGTAATCTTCTAATTCAATACTCCTAGTACATCTGTTAAGTTGATTTTCGGATTGAATGATAACTGCATACTTAGAAACTAGACAGTACAGTGTTTGTGGCCGTCAGTCCGCTTGATCTCTAACGTTTAAAATGGCTATGCCTAGCCCTACTACCCTGGCCTAGTCTATGACAATATTTTATCTTTTTGGCTCATATATGCCTTTGAAAGGCCAATCCATAGTAGGGATGGCGAAAACTAAAAAAAAATCTTGACCGACCACCGAGCCTCATTAGCCGGTTAAAGTCGGTTAACCTATGAGTTTAAACAGGGATGCAAACAGTGCGCCTTTTGGCGGATGCCGCCTTTTTCACGGCTGAATCGTGCAGATCCGATTTTTTTTTTAGGGGGGGCGTTGGAGTGTCTGAATAATTTCATCAGAGTAAATTCTGTATTAAAATTACTAAATAAGCAAATGCTGTTACAGTCCATGAAACATAGGAAGTATGAGAAGAAAACAGTAAATCAGAAAGCTGCGCACGTTTTTGCGGAAGCTGTGCAAATGTGCGCAGCTTTCTGATTTACTGTTTTCTTCTCATATCTGGAACTGAGTTTATATTTCGAACATTCTTACGATAAAACGTCCTGCATAGTTTCTTTATGATAAACGTCTTAATGCCACTTACCCGTGAGGTTATCAAGTAGACATTCTTCTTCGGAACCTTCCAGAGGTATAGTTGGGATACCCATCCCGCAACAAAATATTTATAAGCTTCCAGGCTCTTGTAAGCTTTGAGGGCTTTGCCAGTGTAACACAATTCACGATTAACAAGAAAATTGTAAATGTCGTGGTAGGCCAGATAGGGCAAATCGCCGGCACCGCAGCTCCGAATTTCCCTGAACAAGGATTGCGGCAAGTTGTACGGATCTGCAATCCCCAACCTGGAACACTTTTCCACATAATGCTGCCTCACGTCACCTTCAAGATGCTGAACAAACTTAGACAAGTTATCGCGCGATGTAGATGGGGCATTTTCCGAATTTTCTTGGGGATTACTCCCTGGATCCATTACGCTCGTGCAAGGTAAACAATCCTGAAGCCGTCCAATATGGCGGAGTATACGCGGATGGGTCACGTGACTGCACATCCTCTATATACTGTTCACCCTTAGAACATCTCATCTCATCTCATTATCTTTAGCCGCTTTATCCTGTTCTACAGGGTCGCAGGCAAGCTGGAGCCTATCCCAGCTGACTACGGGCGAAAGGCGGGGTACACCCTGAACAAGTCGCCAAGTCATCACAGGGCTGACACATAGACACAGACAACCATTCACACTCACATTCACACCTACGGTCAATTTAGAGTCACCAGTTAACCTAACCTGCATGTCTTTGGACTGTGGGGGAAACCGGAGCACCTGGAGGAAACCCACATGGACACGGGGAGAACATGCAAACTCCGCACAGAAAGGCCCTCACCGGCCACGGGGCTTGAACCCGGACCTTCTTGCTGTGAGGCGACAGCGCTAACCACTACACCACCGTGCCGCCACAATCATGACATATCATACATTTTTGAAAAGAGGGCATGACACAGAATACAAAAATCACTCATAAAGTTATGTTTCAACATTCACCAACTCACAGGTAGTGTCTGAAAGGTGAGTAAAACCTGTGTGAAAACCAATCTTCACATTTTACATGAAGAATTCATGTCAAATGGTGTACAATAAATGATTACTGCAACTTTCAATCAGAAAGCTTGTTTCACTCTATGTATGTAGAGGCAAATTCAGAGTTGTCAAATGTCGTCATTATGGTGCATACACGCTGGCGTCATATGTCGTCATTATGGGATATACACGGGGTCGTCATATGTCATCATTAAGGGGTAAAGAGTTAAGGTTAGCGACTCGTTGTCGATTGCCAGTGGAAATAAACAAAATAATCCCTCAGAAATACCAACCTTACCAACCTTTCCAAAGTTTTTGTAGGCCTTGATTTGATCTTTCATGTAAAGACTAATAGACAACAGCAAATATGTCATTATGCCAGGGAATTCCACATCAGGCCACATTTCAGTCAATTCCGAACAAACAGATTTGTGACGTAGGGATCGATATTGCTGATGCATTCTAGGGTTTTTTTTCTTTCATAATTTTTTCGCTCTTCAGGGCCTAAAGAATCGCCGTATTTCAGGAGAGAAGGCATGCGATCCATCTGTCTTGTGGTCATTTGGTTTTAGTGTGTCTCCTGTCATGGCAGTGTACCGTTGCTATGGGGGTCACATGACGGTGCAAAGGCTATATATACAGAGAGCTTTTTTTCATGAAGTGTGCCAGAGTTCTTTCAATTAATGTGCATTAATGTGCAAGTAAGTGTTGGTATTTAGTCACATGACAAAGTGTGAAAATATTTCAGTCCAGTTTAGTTTTAAATATCTGATAAGTTGATTGTACTTACTTAGAGTTCCATCTGCAAGGTCTCTGTGCTAAGTCTGAAGTTAGTTACTATTATCACAAGTATCTAACTTCCCCTTCACATCAATAAACCTGCATGAAATACACTCACACTGAAGTAGTTTGTGACTGTGTACACACAGACTGTCTCCACTGTACGGTCAGGAGATTACAGTTTTAGTAGCATGCTTTCTCTCAAAACATTAGATTAGATTAGATTAGATTAGATTAGATTAGATTAGATTAGATTAGATTAGATTAGATTAGATTAAACTTCAATCCATTTTATCTGTATACCACTTTGAACAATGGACATTGTCACAAAGCAGCTTTACAGAAATCCAGATGTAGATTTAGATCCTTAATGAACAAGCCAGAGGTGAAAATGGCAATAAATAAATAAATAATAAAAACCCTGCATGAGACAACATAAAGAAGAACTCTTGAGAGAAACCAGACTCGAAATGGTCTCATCTTCTTCTGGGTGACACCCAATAGTCTGATAGTGTGTATATTCCTATTATATATTGCATTAACAATCGAGTGTGCATGAGGCATTGAACCTCATTGTTAAAAAAAAAAAAGAATTGTGTAGAATATTTGATGCAAGTTAAGCTTGTGATGTGATTAAAGTGGTCAATGAGCTAAACTTGTGAACATTCACTTATATACAGCATGAATAATGAGTGCAGCCCCAAGAATTGTAGGTTCATCAATCAGGCATTAACCACAACATCTGAATGTCCAAATGTTGTATTTGGAGTAAATAGATCACCCTTAGCATCCATTCCATGATGCCACTGCTGATAGAGAGGCAGTAAAAATAAGATTAATGATTGATATGATCAGAGACAGCACATTTTCAAGGGGTTGTGTGTTTCTATGGAAACAAGGTGGAGAAGAAAAACAAGGTTAGCCAAGTGTGTCTTGCCATCTCTTGTCTTGTTCTATTGGCAATAGTCAGTTACAATGTCAAGCACCAGGGGGTTAATATAAACATTATTGTGGCATTCCAGCTAGTAGAGAAGCTGAGATAAGGCTATGGCCTTATCTTATAGTGTCGAAATAAAACGCATGATCAAATGCAAGCACACACATGCACGCACATGACTGAAATATCACATGCTCTGTTTCCTGCAGTCAGTTGGTTCCCCCTCCACCCAGCCACCCGCACACTATCTGTCTACCTTCCTCTATCTCTATATCACTCTTTCATGCACGTTCATCCCATCAAAACGCCCTTTCGTGCATGAATCCTGCCTAGAGACTCACAAAAGGGGGTTTTCACCCATTCTGACTGCGCAAGCTCCGTAGCAACTGCATGAGCTCACCCAGCCAGTCAGGAGGAAAGAAAAAGGCACTGACCCAATGGCAATGAATAAGAAAGGACAGAAGCAGGCACACTAACCCAGTAACAGCCTGTTGGCCTTCCCAGCCTACCTTCTATTGGATCAGTGTTAATTATCCATTTAAATCTGAAAAGCTCGTGCTTGGTAAAACTGCTTCATACTCTGAGATCAGCCTGAGGTATTTCTTTGATGAAGAACTGTTCCTATTCCAACTGACATTTAATTTAAATTTGTCATCATCGCATATATTTCTCATCACACTCACACATGTGAATTAACACTCTGATACCCTAGTAGTCAGTCATGTCGTCTTCCTCCCACAGTTTAACACATTTAATACAATATGACACAAAGCAGTAATATTGCAAAAAAAAATGTTGGAAATTAATATATTTTCAAGGGTGCATCTTTCTGAACTCCTAGCATACCATCTTACTCAGAGAGCTGTATGTTATGATTTTGTTTTCCATGTCAGCATACAGCTGTCTAACCCAAATGACACATTATACAACCCCAAAAAGAAAAAGTTGGGACGGTATGGAAAATGCAAATAAAAAAAAGAAAGCAGTGATTTCTAAATTCATTGCAGACAGTATGAACCCAAGATATTTCATGTTTTGTCTTGTCAACTTAATTTCATTTGTTAATATACATCCATTCCTGCATTTCAGGCCTGCAATACATTCAAAAAAAAAAAAGTTGGGATGGGGCAATTTAGGGCAAGTAATGAGGCAAAACAATTAAATAATTATGTGATTTGAAACAGATGATGTCAATAGGTGATTGTAATCATGATTTGGTACAAAATCAGTATCCAGGAAAGGCCTAGTCTAATCAGTATCCAGGAAAGGGCGGAGGAGTTCCAGTGTGTCAACAAATGTGTGGGAAAATTATTGAAATGTTTGAAAACAATATTCTTTGAAGAAAGATAGGAAGGGATTTGGATATTTCACCCTCTCTTGTGCATATCATTAAATGATTCAAGGAATCTGGAGGAATTTCAGTGAATGAAAGGCAAGGGCACAAGCCTAAGCTGAACACCCGTGAGCTCCAATCCCTCAAACGGTACTGCAACAAGAACCGTCATGATGCAGCCAACAGCTGATATAATCACATGGGCTCAGGGACTACTTTGGCTAACCTTTGTCAAGTTCTACAATATGGAGTTACATCCACAAATGCCAGTTAAAACTTTACTGTGCAAAAAGGAAGCCTTATGTTAACTGTGTCCAAAGTGCTGTTGACTGGGCTCAGAGGCATCCAAGATGGACCATCTTACAGTGGAAACGTGTATTCTGAGCAGACAAATCAGTATTCCTTGTATTTTTTGTAAGAAATGGGTGCCGTACAGAAACAAGTCTAAAAGTCAGGGTCTGTCATGGTATGGGGTTGTGTCAGTGCCCTTGGCAAAGGTAACTTACACTTCTGTGATGGAGCATTAATGCAGAAATGTACATTTAGATTTTGGAGCAACATATGCTGCCTTCAAGACAACAAATTTTCCAGGGAGATTTCAATAACACAATGCAAAACCACATTCTGCACACATTACAGAGGCATGGCTGTGGAAGAAGAGGGTGCCTGTCCGCTCTGTCCCCAGTAGAGAATGTGTGGCAAATTTTGAAATGAAAAATATACGATGACCCCATACTGCCACACACCGTAAGACCTGTTTGCAGGAAGAATGGGACAAAATAACACCTGAAACGCTTCATTTGGTGTCTTCGGTCCCTAAACATCTTTTAAGTGCTGTGAGAAGGAATGGCAACATTATGAAGTGGTGAATTGTTTACTGGCCCAACTTTTTTTTTAAATGTGTTGCAAGAATCAAAATTTAAATGTGTCTATGAAAAAAATAAAATAAAATTCATAAGGTAAAACATCAAATAGTGTGCTGTTGTATTGTTTTGAATGCAATACAGGGCAAAGTTTATTTACAAATCATTGTTTTAGGTTTAATTCCTTAATTAGGTTTTAGGTTAATTTAAATTTCAACATACTGTCCCAACTTCTTCTGATTTCAGGTTATACAACCCCGATTCCAAAAAAGTTGGGACAAAGTACAAATTGTAAATAAAAACGGAATGCAATAATTTACAAATCTCAGAAACTGATATTGTATTCACAATAGAACATAGACAACATATCAAATGTCGAAAGTGAGACATTTTGAAATTTCATGCCAAATATTGGCTCATTTGAAATTTCATGACAGCAACACATCTCAAAAAAGTTGGGACAGGGCAATAAGAGGCTGGAAAAGTTAAAGGTACAAAAAAGGAACAGCTGGAGGACCAAATTGCAACTCATTAGGTCAATTGGCAATTGAGGTATTTCACTCACGTGACCAAGTCATGTGACGCTGCCATTTTGGACGGCACGGCTCGAATCAGTTTGAATGCGAGGAAGGCGACAAACGAAAAACATAAAAGAAAAAGGAGCGAGATGCAGAAAACACCTTCACTATCCAGCGACGTAGGGCATTTACAGGGCGAGCAGAGGGAGAGGTATTTGCAAAAATTGAGGTTAGCAGGCTTAGAGAACGACGTTTACCTGCTTCCACCAGGACTGTTCACTGACAGCTAAGATTTGTTCACATTTTCATTTACTTTCGGTCCTCAGGATAAACAAAATGTTATTAAATGTCATTGAAATAACTTCTTAGTCTGTTGAGACATGGCCCGTTATAAGTTTTTCCTTTACTGTATTTACTAGTTTACTGAGCGCGCTCTGGGGCTGGCTGGCTGGCGCTAGCTAGTTAGCTTGAGCTCCGGGGCTGGCTGGCGCTAGCTTGAGCTCCGGGGCTAGCTAGCTAGCTAGCTTGAGCTCCGGGGCTGGCTGGCTAGCTAGCTTGAGCTCCGGGGCTGGCTGGCTGGCGCTAGCTAGCTAGCTAGCTTGAGCTCCGGGGCTGGCTGGCTGGCGCTAGCTAGCTTGCTTGAGCTCCGGGGCTGGCTGGCTGGCGCTAGCTAGCTAGCTTGCTTGAGCTCCGGGGCTGGCTGGCTGGCGCTAGCTAGCTAGCTTGCTTGAGCTCCGGGGCTGGCTGGCGCTAGCTTGAGCTCCGGGGCTGGCTGGCTAGCTAGCTTGAGCTCCGGGGCTGGCTGGCTGGCGCTAGCTAGCTAGCTTGAGCTCCGGGGCTGGCTGGCTGGCGCTAGCTAGCTTGCTTGAGCTCCGGGGCTGGCTGGCTGGCGCTAGCTAGCTAGCTTGCTTGAGCTCCGGGGCTGGCTGGCTGGCGCTAGCTAGCTAGCTTGAGCTCCGGGGCTGGCTGGCTGAGTAAACTAGTAAGTCCAGTAAAGGAAAAACTTGAGACTGAAAGGTTTTAACAGTCATCCAAATGACTGAACGTAAACATTGCTACAGTAACATACCAGCTACTGTTGTTGACATTAGCTAGCTTGCCGTCCAAAACGGCGGACACCGGGGCGTCACGTGACCCTGTGACGTCAGGTGAAATACCTCAATAGGTCATTAACATGACTGGGTATAAAAAGAGCATCTTGGAGTGGCAGCGGCTCTCAGAAGTAAAGATGGGAAGAGGATCACCAATCCCCCTAATTCTGCGCCGACAAATAGTGGAGCAATATCAGAAAGGAGTTCGACAGTGTAAAATTGCAAAGAGTTTGAACATATCATCATCTACAGTGCATAATATCATCAAAAGATTCAGAGAATCTGGAAGAATCTCTGTGCATAAGGGTCAAAGCCGGAAAACCATACCGGGTGCCCGTGATCTTCAGGCCCTTAGACGGCACTGCATCACATACAGGCATGCTTCTGTATTGGAAATCACAAAATGGGCTCAGGAATATTTCCAGAGAACATTATCTGTGAACACAATTCACCGTGCCATCCGCCGTTGCCAGCTCAAACTCTATAGCTCAAAGAAGAAGCCGTATCTAAACATGATCCAGAAGCGCAGACGTCTTCTCTGGGCCAAGGCTCATTTAAAATGGACTGTGGCAAAGTGGAAAACTGTTCTGTGGTCAGACGAATCAAAATTTGAAGTTCTTTATGGAAATCAGGGACGCCGTGTCATTCGGACTAAAGAGGAGAAGGACGACCCAAGTTGTTATCAGCTCTCAGTTCAGAAGCCTGCATCTCTGATGGTATGGGGTTGCATTAGTGCATGTGGCATGGGCAGCTTACACATCTGGAAAGACACCATCAATGCTGAAAGATATATCCAGGTTCTAGAGCAACATATGCTCCCATCCAGACGACGTCTCTTTCAGGGAAGACCTTGCATTTTCCAACATGACAATGCCAAACCACATACTGCATCAATTACAGCATCATGGCTGCGTAGAAGAAGGGTCCGGGTACTGAACTGGCCAGCCTGCAGTCCAGATCTTTCACCCATAGAAAACATTTGGCGCATCATAAAACGGAAGATACGACAAAAAAGACCTAAGACAGTTGAGCAACTAGAATCCTACATTAGACAAGAATGGGTTAACATTCCTATCCCTAAACTTGAGCAACTTGTCTCCTCAGTCCCCAGACGTTTACAGACTGTTGTAAAGAGAAAAGGGGATATCTCACAGTGGTAAACATGGCCTTGTCCCAACTTTTTTGAGATGTGGTGTTGTCATGAAATTGAAAATCACCTAATTTTTCTCTTTAAATGATACATTTTCTCAGTTTAAACATTTGATATGTCATCTATGTTCTATTCTGAATAAAATGTGGAATTTTGAAACTTCCACATCATTGCATTCTGTTTTTATTTACAATTTGTACTTTGTCCCAACTTTTTTGGAATCGGGGTTGTATATTAGTAGCATTGCTCACACATTTCTTTCCGAATCTCATGTGTCGGAAACTTGTTTGAACTTGTCTTAATCAAAGCCTATCACAGAAATGCTGGGTGCAAAGCAGGTGCGATGACAATAAACAAACAAACAAACAAACAAACAAATACATCTGTCACTATCTCTTCAGTAACTACTTTCTCCTGATCAGGGTCACAGTAAATCTGGGAACACTGAACATGAGGTAGGAATGCACACTGGATGGGATGCAAACTTATTGCAGGAAACCATGCAGATATAATAATAATAATAATAATAATAATAATAATTATTATTATTATTATTATTATTATAAAAAAGAAGCGGCATGGTGTGTTTTCTTTCTCTTTCTCGCTCTCAAACACACACACACACACACACACACACACACACACACACACACACACACACCACTTTCTTTAAAAAAGCCTCTTGTACAGTAGGTCCTTGGTTTTAACCATGTAATATTCAGTAGGTCAGGGTTTTCTTTTTTCAAAAAGTATCCTCTAGTTATTTAAAGCCATTACCATAAATTCAATTTGAATTTTAACCCCTTCGGACATAATGTGTACAATTGTACACATGAAGTTCCATAGCATTTTTCCTTGTGTCCAAAGGGGCTAATGTTAATGTTGTCAATAACAGCGCTGAAAACCTGAATTTGGAGCAGCCTCCAAACATGGCTGCTCCGGACTACACTTCCCAAGCGCCACAGCGCCTCTCTTCACCAGAATTCTAACCTCAACACCTGTCTCTAATTTACCAGCAATCACCATCCCTATATAAGCTCAGCTCTCACACTTTGACTTTGCGAAGTATTGTTCTGTGTCCCCGTGCCTAACTTTACCGAGCTGTTTGACTATCTGCCTGACTTCCCATTATTGAACTCTGTTTATGTTTATTTCTGACTACATTCTCTCACCTGATCTCTGATATTATGTTCACCGATCAACTGACCCTTGCTCATCCCTGACTACGTCTCCAGTTTCCAGATTTGGCCTTGTTTACAGTTTGCGATGCACCTGCTCTCACCGTGTTTGCATCCATAGGTGTCTGCACCCTGACAAACGTGAATAAATGTAAATAATTATCAGTGGTAAGTGGTTTTGGCAATATATTTATGCTATATATAACTATAACTTCTGGGCATTACATTACTCTTGATTGTTTTATAGATATTAATTAATATTTTTCACCTTATTGTGTTTGGCCTAATGAGTAACATATTAAAGCAATGGACAAATAATTTTTAGTCTAATATGGAAGATATGTTACTTTTTTCAGTTTTTTTCCATTTAAATGAGATATGTATTTTACACATAACAGATTTGCCTTCCCACATGCTCAAACTGTATTCGTTCCACACACTACAGCGCACCTCATTCCAGACCAAGAGAGAGGCAAACACACAGGCTGTCAGTCATCTCAGGTGAAGGGGGTGTGAATAATTGATCATGGCAAGTGGGGAGGGTCATTTAGGCCTGACCCTCCCTCTGACAGACTGAGAGATAGCTGGACTCGGTTGCCTCTGAGGAGGGGAGATGCCCTTGCTTATTAAACAAAGACACCCGATCCACACTGGTAAACAGAGAGTGCCAGACAGCAGCTCAGCTCTCGAGTCTGGAAAGTGGACGGAGCCAGCATCTCAGAAGCACATCAGAGATGGCCTTGGAACTGAAAATATTTGATTTGGAGAATAAACACATCTTTACAAATGTCTCTTAAGAGCTGCACAATTAACCTATTAAATGTAACGTAATTAACCCATTCGTTTACAATTTAACGTGATTATGATAACTTTCTTTGTCTTCCTTCCATAATCTAACAATCAATGGTAGTATTCTTGGTTTGCAACCACATGACCAAAACTGTTTGCGTCATTGACCGACGCTATGTTGGAGGAGATAAAATCAAACATTATAGTGTCTGTAAACAGTGTTCCAAGTGATGACATAACTTATTCGACTTATTTTAACTCACTGGATGGTCCTTCCAAGAGAGTTACATTTAGAAGCCTGTAGTCTTTTCTCACACCTATTTTAAAAACAATCATTTTGACTGCTTCAAAAGATAGGTATCTAACACACTAGTATATAACATATTTAGTTATAAAAGCGCACTCACCAGGCGAGGAGCTTGCAGTATTTGAGGCAGTGGATTGACATGAATCTTGTTTGATTGAATCTGTGATTGTTTTGGAAGATTCTTCAATAATTTTGCGTTACTTTCTGAGCTCTGTAAGCCGAGCATTTCGAGCCACCACTTTAGTACCATCTTAGATTTTGTTGTGGCCCATATTTTGTGTTGCAGCCGAGTCTGGATCTGTAAAATTGTAGAGAACAGCTGGTTTCCCTAATGGAAAGAAAAAGCAAAATAAAAGCAGTTTCATAAAAAATTATGTACAGCTCTTTTTAAAATGAAATAATCGTAGAAGCCTTTGATGGTCGGCTCACGCACTCAATGATCACAGTTTTGTCACGTTTGACAGCGGCGAGTTTCGGCATGACCAGGCGATTAAACGATCCAATATTTCTTATAGTTTGCGATCTTCCATTAATAACTACAACCCCGATTCCAAAAAAGTTGGGACAAAGTACAAATTGTAAATAAAAACGGAATGCAATAATTTACAAATCTCAAAAACTGATATTGTATTCACAATAGAACATAGACAACATATCAAATGTCGAAAGTGAGACATTTTGAAATTTCATGCCAAATATTGGCTTATTTGAAATTTCATGACAGCAACACATCTCAAAAAAGTTGGGACAGGGGCAATAAGAGGCTGGAAAAGTTAAAGGTACAAAAAAGGAACAGCTGGAGGACCAAATTGTAACTCATTAGGTCAATTGGCAATAGGTCATTAACATGACTGGGTATAAAAAGAGCATCTTGGAGTGGCAGCGGCTCTCAGAAGTAAAGATGGGAAGAGGATCACCAATCCCCCTAATTCTGCGCCGACAAATAGTGGAACAATATCAGAAAGGAGTTCGACAGTGTAAAATTGCAAAGAGTTTGAACATATCATCATCTACAGTGCATAATATCAACAAAAGATTCAAAGAATCTGGAAGAATCTCTGTGTGTAAGGGTCAAGGCTGGAAAACCATACTGGGTGCCCGTGATCTTCGGGCCCTTAGACGGCACTGCATCACATACAGGCATGCTTCTATATTGGAAATCACAAAATGGGCTCAGGAATATTTCCAGAGAACATTATCTGTGAACACAATTCACCGTGCCATCCGCCGTTGCCAGCTAAAACTCTATAGTTCAAAAAAGAAGCCGTATCTAAACATGATCCAGAAGCGCAGACGTCTTCTCTGGGCCAAGGCTCATTTAAAATGGACTGTGGCAAAGTGGAAAACTGTTCTGTGGTCAGACGAATCAAAATTTGAAGTTCTTTATGGAAATCAGGGACGCCGTGTCATTCGGACTAAAGAGGAGAAGGACGACCCAAATTGTTATCAGCGCTCAGTTCAGAAGCCTGCATCTCTGATGGTATGGGGTTGCATTAGTGCATGTGGCATGGGCAGCTTACACATCTGGAAAGACACCATCAATGCTGAAAGGTATATCCAGGTTCTAGAGCAACATATGCTCCCATCCAGACGACGTCTCTTTCAGGGAAGACCTTGCATTTTCCAACATGACAATGCCAAACCACATACTGCATCAATTACAGCATCATGGCTGCGTAGAAGAAGGGTCCGGGTACTGAACTGGCCAGCCTGCAGTCCAGATCTTTCACCCATAGAAAACATTTGGCGCATCATAAAACGGAAGATACGACAAAAAAGACCTAAGACAGTTGAGCAACTAGAATCCTACATTAGACAAGAATGGGTTAACATTCCTATCCCTAAACTTGAGCAACTTGTCTCCTCAGTCCCCAGACGTTTACAGACTGTTGTAAAGAGAAAAGGGGATGTCTCACAGTGGTAAACATGGCCTTGTCCCAACTTTTTTGAGATGTGTTGTTGTCATGAAATTTAAAATCACCTAATTTTTCTCTTTAAATGATACATTTTCTCAGTTTAAACATTTGATATGTCATCTATGTTCTATTCTGAATAAAATATGGAATTTTGAAACTTCCACATCATTGCATTCCGTTTTTATTTACAATTTGTACTTTGTCCCAACTTTTTTGGAATCGGGGTTGTAGTTCATAGTACTTAGCATTGATAAAATGATCACTGCAGACTCGTGTGGTTTTTGCTTTCTCATCGCTTAGATCAGCTCGGTTTATGTTGGACAGCCAGTGACATCTACACTCTGTGGACAACTCTCTTGTTTTTTCTCCTTGATTATTTATAATTGCTGGAATTCTAAAGAACTAATAAATCCCCTTGTCTTGAATAGAGTTGTGCTCACATCCAATTGCAGCACAAAGAGTCGGCATAGTGAAGAAACAAAAGGAATTCTTGAGCGTAACAACCTCTCGAGCATATCTTCTATAGTACATGTGCACTGCGTGAGTTAAGTGTATATCCTCCAACATGGCCAACTTCCGGTTCAAAGCCTCATGCATAATTAGCGATCACGTCACGTGCAAACAAAGAATTGGAAGGCTCCTGTAATGGCTAATGGTTTTTATACTACAACCCCAATTAGTCAGAGGATGTTGATTACATTTATAACAGAACAGCACTGACTGTCAGGGAAACCACAGGTCTATATTAATGTACACATTCTGTATGTTATTATTTCTACTGCAACAACAGAGACTTATTTGGTGGGCCCTCTACGTAAATATATCTCCAGTATATATAAGCCCAATAATACCTAAGACTAATATTTAAAATATTTTAATGCTGTTATTTAACAAAGAAAAATGCATAAATGTTAATATGGTGACATTTTCTGGAAACAGATGTTTATGTAACATTTTTGGGAGGAGTCAGTGTCTCCAGTGCTTTGTGCAGGTACAACAGAGTCAGGCTGTTTTCTGCTATAGTCAGGATCAAGGAAATTTGCACTTTCTGGTTTCACAGTGACATGACAAGTTGCATTTTCCATCTTATTAACTTATTAAGAAGAAAAAGAGAGTTAGTTAAGGAATGACTGTTTATAGCTGTTATGGTGTAACTGAAAACAAGAGCTAACTTGTTTCGTGGATGTTCCACAACATAAATGTAACCACAAACTGATAAAAATTATGTCCTTTTTTAATAAAAAAAAATCTGCAAAATATATTACACGGTATATATACAATATAGTAAGGGTGGTAACAGTAACTTCATTTTATGCCAAGCCACATCACACCATCCATCACTCATCATTTTCCTATAACAGCATATCCAGAAGTGTTTTATTCCTTACTTATTGGCCCAAGGGGCTTTCACAGCACTGTCACCTCACAGCAAGAAGGTTCTGGGTTCAAAACTCATAGCTGACTGGGGCCTTTCTGTGTGAAGTTTGTGTAGCCTGTGTGGGTTTCCTCCCACAGCCCAAAGACATGCGGATTAGGTCAAGTAGCTACTCTAAATTGTGAATGAGAGTGTGAATGGTTATTCGTCTTTGGTGGGGTTTACATTAGACCGTATCAGCGGATCATCAGATTAACGTTTTTAAAACGATTAGTGCGCAAACAGCAACGCCAATACACGATTCGCGTGCACACAGCAATGCCAATACACGGATACGCTCGGCTCCGCAGGCATCCTGTGCTCCAAATCACTCCGCCCTGAACAGCGAGTGCCCTCTGGAGGGTGCGCACTCCGGCCCTGCGCAGCTCACAGAGCACGCGAGTATAGCGCATGCACGAGCAGTGATTCGGGACTGAGCCGCTGTGTGTGTGATCCTAGTGCATATCAGGCATGCGCGTCACTTACCACTTGCAAGTGGAAGGATGGCAAGCCTAAAGACAATCATAACTACACAATGGGCAGTATTTGCATCAGTATTTGCAGTATTTTCATACTTTTATACTCTTTAATGAAAGGTGATACAAGGCGGAAGTCCGCGCCGTTTTTCAGCAGTCGCGTCACATGACCAATGCCAGCGAATCAGGAAGGTGGATGTCACAGTGATGTTGTCCAATGACGACGCCAGCTAGAGCTCAGCACAGCGTATCTGCATATTCTCAATGTTTACACAGCACCGGACCAGACACGATCTGGATTGAATACGTGGACCCTGGCGGATTCCCGTTTCCCGGCGTTTCCAGGCGTTTTAATGTAAACGGACAGTGCATCCGCGAAGAAAACGAGACAGATACGGTCTAATGTAAACTTGGCCTTTGTGTTAGCCCTGCAATAGATTGGTGACCTGCCCAGGGTGTACCCCACCTCTCGCCCAAAGTCAGCTGGGATTGGCTTCAGCTTGCCCCGCAACCCTGATGGATAAGAGACAAAAAGAATAGATGGATTTTCTGAGAACATTTATTTTTAATGATGTTGCAAAACAGTTATTATCCCCGGCCCAAATGAAGTTTGGTGGGGGATATAGAAATGGGTTCTGTCCATCCATCCTGACAGCTGACATCTTTAAAACTAGTGAAGACATCTTCATGAAACTTTGTATACATATCAAGCAACATGTGAACCGGTGCCTTTTGCTATTTTGGATTTTTGAACAAAAAATCTTTCAAATTTTTACATAAAAAGTAGATTTTGACTTAGTTTCTAAGAGCAATGTTCATTTCCAGAGCATATATCCAAAACTATTCATGAGACAGATTTGAAACTTGGTATACATGTGAAGAAGGTGATGTAGATGTGCCTTTTCATACTAAGAAATGTTAGAAATTTTAATTTTTAGCTCACCTGGACCAAAGGTCAGGTGGGTTTATACCATTGGCTGCTGAGGTCAGTGTGAAGAGGTAGGGTTGGTTTCCTGCAGCAGAACTTGAAAAATGTGACAAATAATATCTTGAAACTTGGTATATAGTTGGTATATAGAGCAGAGGATTACTCTGTCTTCATGTTTAAGAATGACCCAAAAAAAAAACACACACACAATGAATGTAAAAGTTTTATTATAGTTTTTAATATTCATTAAATGATTATTTTAGCACATACATATGCAGCTCTCTTCAGTCTTCAAATTATTATTTTATTTGTACAAGAATATGGTAGAAATGTGGAGCTATTTATTTTGAATCTCATTAAATGTCCGGTCCCACAATACAGATAACTATAACTACAGCTATAACAATAACTATAAATAAATCAGTCTCCTGAAGTTTATGTCATTGGTGGTCACACCAGACTGATAACAATACCTATAGCTTAGGCCTGGGTTTATCGGCATCAGTGAGATTGCTTCTGGAGCGATTTTTCCAGGCCTGGACCTGATCTGATAAAACGTCTAACCAATCAGGTAATTGTTTAAACCAACAACCACATATATTTATTTACCTGAGTGGCAGGACCAACCAATATTATAGTCAGGGTTAGAGTTGTGGTGTGACTGCTCCAGACTGGAACTAAATTCAGGCATAGGTATAGTCATAGTTGCAGTTATAGATATAGTTATAGTAATTGGTGTTGTGGGACCAGGCCCTAAGGCAGTCAGGTTAAACTGAAAAAAATGTATCATGAGAAGTTTGGTGTATACTGTCCACATATTGCAGATGTATACTGCAAATCAGAATTGTATACCACTATTAACTTGTTTCCCTTTGGTTTTCAGATAGCATCAAGTTTTTTTGTGTGGTTTTTGAGATGTAGTTGGGGTAGAAATTTTGGAAAAATCTGGCAACCCTCCCCACTAGATTTTACAAATTCTGCTTTAAAGGTCAACATTACAGTAAACAACAAAAAAAACTCCTTATTTTTTTCTTTTGTTTTGTCTAACTGTCCAACTTTAAAAAAATTATTCATATCTTTAATCATATTTGTTTATGATGTATTATATATTCAAAGACACATGGTTAGGTTAACATGGGGCAGCCATGGCCTGAGGTTGTGCTGAAGTGCCCTTGAGCAAGGGCACCTAACCCACAACTGCTCCCTGGGCGCTGTAGCATAGCTGCCCACTGCTCTGGGTATGTGTGTGTGCTCATTGCTCACTTGTGTGTGCATGTGTGTGTTCACTGCTTCAGGTGGTTTAAATGCAGAGGTTAAATTTCACTGTGTGCTTAAATCTGTGCTTGAGCATACGTGTGACAAATCAAGGCTTCATAGCGTCTTGTATCTTGGCTTCTTCTTCTTGTATATATTCAGTCCAAATAATGTACTCATATTTGGTTAGAGAATGGTAACAGAAAAAGTATTTCAGATTCCCCCCATGCGATTAAGTGTGTATAAGCACTGGGACACATTGCTGATCTGTTTTATCATCGTAAATGCTTCCAGGTGCTTTGACTAAGAGCAGAGTGTGGAGCTATGCAGTTAACTAAGTGCCCCGAATGAAAGGCTATACATTTATGGGTGAAAGTTCAGAGCACTATGTCACTGCACTACATACGTTATCTCACAGTCTCTTCCAATCACTCAGCTCAACCACTAATCCCCAGCAGCTGGCAATACTTAAAGCATTTGTCTGTGCATTAGGTATGAGCTGGTTGTAAATGAATCTGTACTTTATCCATCTGCCATGCTGCTGACTGCACTCTCTTGTATTTCCTGCCTGACTTGTTCTGCTATGGCCTGTCATTATGCATGAGAGAGACCTTGCATGGCTACCTGCTGTGCATTTGGCATAAACATGCTATGTCTTTGATCTCTTTATGACTTTTGACCTCCAGCTGGACCTTTCAGAACAGTGTTTGTAGGTTTAGGACATCTGATGTTTCCTGCTACATTTGCTTCTGAATAAACTGAATCTTAAGACTCAATTACTGATGCACAAACAATTGGATGCCTGACTTGCATAACAGTCGATAGTGAATAAAAACAAATAGGTGGCTATTGAGTTTAGTTAATATAGCTGTGTTTACGGAGTTATTTGAGAACTTGGAGTAGTTAAGAAATGAATAGTGTGGTAAATGTTTTAAGAAGACTGAAGAACTATCGGCATTTAAATTAATATTAATGTTTTCTTTTAAATTGTATTCTTTTTGTTGCATCACTCATTGTGCTACATTTCCCCACCAAATGCTGTAAATGTGCATATAAATATAAATGAAAATAGTGTCATGTTTATGAACAATAACAAATTATTGCAAATGAAATACAGGGAGTTTCAAAAATTTGATATCATTTCACAATCTAATAATTTTGCCAATTCTCTTTCAATTGACCTCAAATTTTAACAGCGTGTGTGGAAACAGGTCAAAATTTTATGGTTAATGTTTTTTGTTTTTATCTTTTTAGGTATAGAAATGCCAGTCACTGGAAAAGAAAAGGCATTTTGTGTGTTAGCGTACATATTGAAAATCAGTGAAATTGTTCATGGAATCCACATACCTTTGAATTTCTTGTTCAGATTTTGAGGAATAAATCGTATATTGCTCAACATTAAGCCTGTTCAGTGTCATTTGCCTGGACTATGTAGTTTCTGGGATATTTACATCTCAAATAATATCAAATTTTTTGAAACACCCTGTATTTGGTGGGAGAAGTTTGTCTGTATAGGAAGATAGTGAGACTATGTTTATAGTAACCAATGTCATAAAAATTAATCATTCATAAGTTAAATTTATAGTTGCAAATGTTTATAAATTTATAATTTTGTATTCAAAATTGGATTTTGAATGAACAGTAGTAGTAGTAGTACATGTTTTTATGTCCACTTAACATTTTCATTTCTCATCCAAAGCTAAATGAAATTGTCCACAAAATGTTATTTCCAACAATATACAAATAAAAGACAGACTGCTTATATCAACAATCTAATCTAAAGTCAGAAATAAAACTTTTACCAAGTTACATATACACTGTAAATTCTAATTAGTCAACCTACTTTTAATAAAGCTTGTAAACTGGTTGCCTTAAAAAAGAAAGTAAACTGGAATAGGAATATGTTGTAATAACAAATTCTTATTTATTTGTTAATACAAGATGCAATCCCTATTGCACATAGTTTAGTTCAAGATAATCAGTTTGCATACTATTTTAAGTAAAGTTAACTTTTTAAATTTACAGTATACAATACACTTTTCCTATTTGTATGAATGAATCCAGCCTGCTGAGATCACACCAATATATGTAGATAGACTGAAAAAAGGCAAAAAAAAAATTCAAAGCACACTATGTTAATTATAATTATATTGCTCACTGAGAATAGCAATACATACTGCTGCTATTAACAGTTAAGTGCAGCCACACTGTGCAAACTGAAAGCAGTGGATATGGTAATTGTAGCAGTTATTACTATGTATTTAGAGACTATAATGTAACTTCGTCTTGATTTTGTCTCTTTGTCTCTTGATTTTGTCTGAGTCAAGTGTGAGCCACTGTCAAATCAAATCACTTTACATTTATTTAGCTTTTATTAAAAATAATTCATACATAAGAAAACAACAAAATAAACAATGAGAAAATAGGCAAGGTTATGTCACTTTGGTGAACATTCACCACTGAGCCATGACTATCAGTGTATCCGTGTGTATCAGTGTACTGTTTTTTAATTCTAGTTGTATTTATTCTAATCGTCACCATTGTCACATATTGCAGTTATCTGTCTGAGTTCTCTTTGAGTAAACAGAGCTGCTGAGGTTTAGTTAATTAGACAAGGCTAGCCTAAACTGGGCCTACATGAAAGAGTTTCAGGGCCTGGGCGAATGAGGAGAGGCCCCGCTGAGCCAGTCTCTCAACGGCTGCTAATTATTCTGAGCCAGTGTTGGCCTGCACTCTACCTGCTAAACATTTATCTGCTGTCATCCATATTTTATGAAGCACCATTATCAGCCAACAATGCAGGAAGGAGCCAGACCCTTACCTGATACCAGACACAATGAAAACACTGAAGAATACAACAGCCACAAGCTTACACGCACACGCACACACACACACACAGTATACATATTCATCATGAAAACTGGAGAAAATGAAGACGCACACCAAAGAGAGAGACAGCAAGAGAGAGAGAGATTAAAAAATGTCTGAGCCAGTTGTGGCACAGCAAATACAACATTCACAGCTGCACAGAGAGATGTGAAAACTAAACACACTCCATACGGACGATCAAACAACACTTTTTTTTTTTTGCCACTCAGCACTTTCTGCTTTTGAATTATTCTTGAATAAGCCTACAAAAACTCTGGTGGGGCATGACAGCTGAAAACTGTTTTACCATCTAGATGAAAAATGTCCATCATATAAATATGGTGTTTGGTTTTTTTAATGTGTGTGCCCCATAGGTCTCTTGCTCTTATCCTAAATTCATTCTAAGTTCTCTACTCTACTAAGTTTCATACTATTTCATACTAAGTTGCCTCCTTTCCCGAAATCATTATTGTTTAAAATTGTTCTGCTAATTTTGAGCAAAAAAACAGATGGCCTGTATTTAAAAAAAAAAATCAGAGAGTCTGATAATTCATTACATTTTTTTTGAATTAGACTAATGGGCAGCACGGTGGTGTAGTGGTTAGCACTGTCACCTTAAAGCAAGAAGGTCCTGGGTTCGAGCCCCGTGGCCGGCGAGGGCCTTTCTGTGTGGAGTTTGCATGTTCTCCCCATGTCTGCGTGGGTTTCCTCCAGGTGCTCCGGTTTCCCCCACAGTCCAAAGACATGCAGGTTAGGCTAATTGGTGGCTCTAAATTGACCGTGAATGTGAGTGTGAATGGTTGTTTGTCTCTACGGTATGTGTCAGCCCTGCGATAACCTGGTGATTTGTCCAGGGTGTACCCCGCCTCTCACCCATAGTCAGGTGGGATAGGCTCCTGCGACCCTGTAGAACAGGATAAGTGGCTACAGATAATGGATAGATGGATGAATTAGAGTAGCATAATTTAATTCCCATTAACTGTAAAGAACACTAGCCTACTTTTGAGCATTTTCTCTTTAGGCTTCTTAGTACATTAACTACAGAACTTTATATATGGCACATGTTTTTAGGACATCATAGGATACATATATATTATATAGGATATTTACTGTATAGATTTTATATATAAATATTAACAGATTGTTAATGTTACCATTTTATATAATATATATAATAAAAGTGTACTTTATGGTTTTAGAAATTGGTATATTATTGCATGAATATAAAAAAATTTGTGATTTCAACTTTGGAAAAAATAATGGTCAGAGTCAATTCTCTATGATCTGTGATTATGTGAACTTGGAATTGGACTTTCTATGGCTTGGTACTGTGAAAGAATGTATTATTAGTGTAAGATGGGAATTTTTTTCATTGATATTGTCTTCTGTTCTGTGATGGACCACCTCAAACCCAGTGTTCCTGGGACCCTGAATGTTCCACCATGTTATTGACAAGGGTAAAGTAGTTTGACATTGTTTGCATTTGGTTTCAAATTGCCAAATTTATTAATTGCCTCTTTCTTTTGACAGCAAACAAGGCATGCCTTGTGCTTTTTTTGTCATGACCAATCTGACCACTTTTTGAGGTTGTGAGTTTTTTGTTTGTTTGTTTGTTTGTTTGCTTGTTTGTTTGTTTGTTTGTTTTGTATAATTCTAAATGTCATGGTACTTTAAATCACATTATACATGAAATCTGTGACACAGTGGGTTGTGTTGTTTCCTCACAGCTCCAGGGTCCCTGGTTTGATCCTGAGCTTGGGCTACTGTCCATGTGGATTTTGTTGTTCTTCTTCATGCGAATTTTCTAGTAGGTGTATTAGCTACTCCACAGTGCCTGTGTGTGCGTGTTTTCTTGTGATTGGCATCCTCTCCAGAGTGCCTTCTTGCCACATGCCCTGTGTTTCGGGGTTCCACTGCAGCCCTGAGCAGGATAAAACAGTTACTGAATAGGAATGAATTGTACTTCAACAATTGACACTGAAAAACAAAACATCCGTTAGATGTAATATTCCACTCAGCACCTGATAAGAAAGAGAAACCTTTATTCATCACATGCACACTTCAAGCACAGTGAAATTCATCCTCTGCATTTAACCCATCTGAAGCAGTGAACACACGCACACACACTCAGAGCAGTGGGCAGCCACACCAGAGCGCCCAGGGAGCAGTCAGGAACCTTGCTCAAGGGCACCTCAGCCCAAGACCGCCCCATGTCAACCTAACTGCATGTCTTTGGATTGTGGGGGAAACCGGAGCACCCGGAGGAAACCCATGCAGACACAGGGAGAACATGCAAACTCCACTCAGAAAGGCCCTCGCCGGCCACTGCGTTCGAACCCGGAACCTTCTTGCTGTGAGGCAACCATGCTAACCACTACACCACCATGACACCCAAAAAATTGTGGCCTGTGTAGTGAACAGTGAGTAGGACGTGTGGTTTGGGCCACGCCCACAATATTCACAATGATGAATATAAATTTGATCTACTTCTGTGTTCGAGTGCCATGAGTATTTCTCCCTCTTATGACTGACAGAAGTCTTCATAAAACATTTTGAGTGACACAGCATATTTGTAGATTTGATAAAATAACAAAGAAACATGTTATAGAAACACTATAAATAAATAAAATTAATGAAAATAAAGTGATTTTCGGGGCAGCACGGTGGTGTAGTGGTTAGCGCTGTCGCCTCACAGCAAGAAGGTCCTGGGTTCGAGCCCCGGGTCCGGCGAGGGCCTTTCTGTGTGGAGTTTGCATGTTCTCCCCGTGTCCGCGTGGGTTTCCTCCGGGTGCTCCGGTTTCCCCCACAGTCCAAAGACATGCAGGTTAGGTTAACTGGTGACTCTAAATTGACCGTAGGTGTGAATGTGAGTGTGAATGGTTGTCTGTGTCTATGTGTCAGCCCTGTGATGACCTGGCGACTTGTCCAGGGTGTACCCCGCCTTTCGCCCGTAGTCAGCTGGGATAGGCTCCAGCTTGCCTGCGACCCTGTAGAAGGATAAAGCGGCTAGAGATAATGAGATGAATGAAAGTGATTTTCAAGGTAATTGAATTAAACCCTTTTTTCCATATGTTTTCATGAATACATGAATACACTGTGGAAAACAAAAACTTGTGAAATTAAAAAAGGTAATAATATCAAGTATAAGAAGTTTTTAACTCAGTACTGAATATTTAGCTGTTTTCAAAATTGCTTATCGCTACGCAAAATAAATAAATAAATAAATAAATAAAAAAGTTGTGGACCTCTGACCATCACATCTATATGTGCTTTAAAAACATCCCATTCCAGATATAATCCTCCCTTTGCTGTGATAATAATTTTCACTCTTCTGGGAAAGCTTTCAACTAGATTTTAGAGCATAGCTGTGAGGATTCATGCTAATTCAGTCACAAGAGCATTAGTGAGGTCAGGCACTGATGTCAGGTGAGGAGGCCTGGGGTGCAGTCAGCATTCCAGTTCATCCCATAGGTGTTCAGTGAGGTTGAGATCATGGCTCTGTGCAGGGCACTGGAGTTCTTCCACTGCAACCTTGGGCAAATCATGTCTTCTATAACCTCATTTTGTGCACAGGGGTATTATCATGCTGGAACAGGTTTGGGCCTCTTACTTCCAGTAAAGGGATACTGGAGAGTTACAGCAAACAAAAGCATCCTATACAATTGTGTGTTTCCAACTTTGTGGCAATATTTTCGCGAAGGTCCACATATGGGTGTGATGGTCAAGTGTGCACAAACCTTTGGCTATATAGTGCACTTTATCGCATGACAAAAGGTAAGTCCTGTTTCTAACATGTGTGATAAAATATCTGAGTTATATTCTCCATTATGGGCGGCACGGTGGTGTAGTGGTTAGCACTGTTGCCTCACAGCAAGAAGGTCCTGGGTTCGAGCCCCAGGGCCGGCGAGGGCCTTTCTGTGTGGAGTTTGCATGTTCTCCCCGTGTCCGCGTGGGTTTCCTCCGGGTGCTCCGGTTTCCCCCACAGTCCAAAGACATGCAGGTTAGGTTAACTGGCTACTCTAAATTGACCGTAGGTGTGAATGTGAGTGTGAATGGTTGTCTGTGTCTATGTGTCAGCCCTGTGATGACCTGGCGACTTGTCCAGGGTGTATCCCGCCTTTCGCCCGTAGTCAGCTGGGATAGGCTCCAGCTTGCCTGCGACCCTGTAGAAGGATAAAGCGGCTAGAGATAATGAGATGAGATGAGATATTCTCCATTATTTGTATTATTCATTTGTTTATTCATACTACTCAAAACAATATGTGGGACATTTTGTCCTGGGACACACAGAGGTCTGTAAATGAAGAAGAAGAAGAAACCTTCATTTGTCACATGCAAACTTCAAGCACAGTGAGATTCATCCTCTGCATTTAACCCATCTGAAGCAGTGAACACACGCCCAGAGCAGTGGGCAGCCACACTAGAGCCCCCGGGGAGCAGTCAGGGGTTAGGTACCTTGCTCAAGAGCACTTCAGCCCAAGGCCGCCCCATGTTAACCTCCATCCATCCATCCATCCATTATCTGTAACCGCTTATCCTGTTCTACAGGGTCGCAGGCAAGCTGGAGCCTATCCCAGCTGACTACGGGCGAGAGGCAGGGTACACCCTGGACAAGTCGCCAGGTTATCGCAGGGCTGATACACAGAGACAAACAACCATTCACACTCATATTCACACCTACAGTCAATTTTTAGAGCCACCAATTAGCCTAACCTGCATGTCTTTGGACTATGAGGGAAACCGGAGCACCCGGAGGAAACCCATGCAGACACAGGGAGAACATGCAAACTCCACACAGAAAGGTCCTTGCCAGCTGCTGGGCTCGAACCCATAACCTTCTTGCTGTGAGGCGACGGTGCTAACCACTACACCACCCTGCTGCCCTGTGTCAATATAATAAAAAGAAAATCACACGTTGGCTTGAAGATATGAAGTTTATCTTCTTGTGTGGAAAAACTCGCATTTTTCATACGAAATACTTCATGGATCCGAATGACATATTTCCTGATATTTCACTTAGATGATGTCACTCCCAGTGTTTTTCTGCTGACTTGACGTGCATTGTCAAAATGGCAAACCGGTTCAAAATTAAAATTCTTTTAACTTGCATATTTCTTTTTTGTGGATGTGTCCATATAATATGAAGAACATTACATGATGGCATGAGGATGTGAAGTTTATCTTCTCACGTTGAAAATATTTTTACTCATTCACTTCACTCACTCGTGATATATGCATTCACCACTCGAAGATAAAGATAAACTCCATATCTTTGTGCAACCGTGTTTATATATATATATATATATATATATATATATATATATATATATATATATATATATATGTGTGTGTGTGTGTGTATTATTCTGTTTGACTGTCTATATGAATCAAATGGGTTTAATCCAAATCTCAATAACTAATAAACAAGTCACCCTAAAAGTAATAATCAGTTGGCTTTAATATGTTCTACAAGTGCAAATATTATTGTACACATTTGAAGAATGAGCTTTATATCTAAATAGTTGGACTATGTTCATGAAATAGATTTGCATTGAGTGGGTAAAGGGAATTTATTTTACAGTTAAATGGTTCCCTGGCTGCAAAAGGTTTGAGAACCCATTGTGTGGAGTTTAGTGTTGTGTTGTTTATTGTATCAATTATAAATTATTGTATGGTCTATGAGAATGTATGGTCTATTGTCTGTAGTTACTGTATTTACTGTCTTCACAGATTGTAACTGTTACATTTCCTCTTTCCTGCTACTGTCTCATGGTAAGTGTAGCACTGTGATTCTGAAGGAACTATATTTTATTCCCAACATTACGTCTGTATGTATGAGATGAATGACAATAAAGGCTACTTTTTTACCCAATTTTTCCCTTTTTTTTTTTTTTGCCAATCCCCACCAACTTGCCAACTCTGACCATCATGCAACAGCAACCAACTGGGGAGAGTGAAGGATAGAATGTGATTCATGTGAGACCACTGTATCTGCACCCACTTGGAGGAAGGCTAGTTGCCCTTTTCTGCATACACAAACTCATAGACACCCATGATCGGTTAATGTTGCTCCAATCAACAACCGTCCCTCAGACCCTGAGAACACAAATATATTTTGCTGCTGACTTCTGGACACTGATGGGTATGACTCACATTCATTCATTGGGATTTGAACCTGTCATGTACATACAGCAGATCTGCAATCAATCTGTCTATATTAATTATTGCCTTGCTGTGCACTGATCATACTGCTGCTGGCTTTGGAGGCTGCATTTGAGCAGCAGAGCTTAAGTGCCATGCTTCAGCAGCCTCTTTCAGGAGCCGCTCTCGCCAATTTGTACTTACAGCCATGAGAATAATTATCCAGTGCTACGTGCGCCAGACAGTTCAGGCCCTCTGCCAGCAGTAATCTACACCATCGTCCTGAAAAATTCAAGAGCTATTAAACACAAAAAACAGGCATACTCTAATATCCCCTTTCTACTTGTGAATCAACAAGTCTGCCTGTCTCAGAGGTGTTGACACAGGAGGAATAAGTAACAACGACTTCACACCCAGTGAAGACAATTAAAAAAAAAAGCATTGCATTTGATTCTTGGAATGTTAAAGTAGCTTTTAAATCATGAAAGGACATGTATTTAATGATTAATCAAGAAAGTTCTTAAATTTCAAGATTTGTGTAATTAACTGATATTAGTTGGCCAAATCTTTTGTAAAGGGCAATGTGGTATTAGTAACACACACACACACACACACACACACACACACACACACACAGAGTTAATTTTTTTTGTGTGTGTGTCATTCTGTGTAAATTCTAGACACTGTTGTGTGTGAAAATCCCAGATCAGCAGTTTCTGAAATATTCAAACCAGTGACTGATGATTGATGTGGACATTAACTGAAGTTCTTGACCTGTATCTTTATACATTGTTTTTCAGTGATATTTGGCTGATTGGATAATAGTATAACTGATCATAGAAATGCACTAACACACACACACACACACACACACATATATATATATATATATATATATATATATATATATATATATATATATATATATATATATTGCACTAACACACACACACACACACACACACACACACACACACATATATATATATATATATATATATATATATATATATATATATATATGGATAATGAGATTTTATATATATATATATATATATATATATATATATATATATATATATATATATTTGTAAAATACAAACTACTTCTACAATATATATAAACAATGCAAAAACATGTTTATCATCATGTTCTCCTAGGTGTGTATGTATGTGTGTGTATGTTTTTTTAGGGAAATTTTGACATTCATTTTGAGCTTTATGGAATGTGTAATAAAAATAGACTTGCACTTAAAAGAAGTCGGTTGCTGTTGGTTTTGCTCCTGCTAGCCTATTTATAGAAAGTAAGGGGGGAAAAAAAACATTTTCCAAATACCAGTGAAGTGAGTCATTTGTATGACACCAGATGCACTGGCTCATACATGCAGTTGAGATGATGTCACAAGTTTGACATCAGTGAAGTCTGTACCACAGTATATTATGTTTCCGAAGTGGTTATATGAAAGTCAGACAACAACTAACCAAGAAATTTCATATAAAGCATTCTGTGGATTTTTGGCACAGATTTTGCACATTAGAGTAAACATTTTTTAATTTGCATAGAAAAAAAACAAGCATTCACATCTCACTTTACACCTTTGTTTTTTCACTGTTTTATGTTTGTCATCTCAGTAGTGGAGCTCAGTGGACATATGCAAGTATATATACATTTCTACTAAAATTGCACAGCCTTTGACAGCATTACCATTGGATCATTATGTAAGTAAAATGTGAACACGCATGCTGGATCTCTGTGTGTGTCTATTGTTTCTTGCCCCTCTGTATTATCTGATATTGTTTGTTACAGTTTGATACTTGTTAATATCTTGCATAATCACTAACGGAGAGAGACTGCTTCATTTTTATTGCAGAATTTTTCTACATTGTTATTGATAATGGCATCAGACAAATATAATGTTCCAGATACAGTGTGGTAATTGAAATATTCTTCAGGATTTCTACAACCAAGGAGGTAAAAAGCAAGGCACTCAGATTACTACAGTGTTTTATTGAACTACTGAATACAGAAAACCTTAAAGCATATACGCAGAGCCATAGCCTCACTTTTGTTTATAAATGCCTTGAGACCTCAAGAATGGCACAGGAATAGTTTTAAGCGTTAACAATAAATCTAATATAGTAATTTTTATGATTAAAGTGATTCATATAGGTAGCGGTCTGAGTGAACGACCTTGACGTCCTTGATGTCACAGTAGGAAGTCTATCGGTCTCATCGCCATTTCCGCTATACTAAAACACAGAGCTGACTGCAACTCCGAGCCTCCATTTTGAGCTAATTTATCAATTAATTTATTGCCATGCCACGTAGATGTGTTGCTGCCAGGTGCAGCAACATGACAGAAGGTGGATTTATGTTGCATTCATGGCCCAAGAATGTTCAAACTGCAAAGATTTGGATGCATTTTGCGAGAAATTCATGGACACATTGGGTGGCTATGAAGTGGTCTCTCCTCTGCTCTGCACATTTTACTGAAGACTCGTACGAAACCTCTGATCTGTTGAGGAGCGTTGGCTATAAGCCCGTATTGAAAGAGGGTGCAGTCCCAACAATTAAAGAAAAATAAAACAAGAAAAGGAAAGTATTTATTTTATTTTTTTAAAGTGAGTTCAGTTGCACCAGTCCTCCTAGAGTGTCAGCCGAGGGTTGTTGCTAAAACCCAGGACGGAATGGGACGGGACATATCGCTCGGGAAGTGACCTCCCCGCGGTTGTTGCTAAAACTGGTGACGTCCCGTTCCGTCCTGGGTTTTAGTAATTGCCTGAGCCCAGCAGTAATGGCAGAATACACAGTATGGAGAGAATGAGTGGATCAGCCGTCTTATTTCTAAACTGGATATTGCTGCCATCTCGCCCTTACGTGGAAGAAGTGAATGAACGGAGAACTGAACGAATAATTGAAAGTAAGATCGGCCACAAGATCAAAACAATCAGCCACAAGATCGGCCTTCAAGAAGCGAGAACACAGACGGGTAAGCTCCAACTCTCCTTTGGATAAAAAAAACAACAAAAACAACACGTTGTTTACCTGCATTTAGATTAATACATGTAACTTGTATTGTGTGTTTAAGTTACCGGTATAAGATTATTTAATTTGCTTCAGAATGTGATTGTCTCAGTTAATCTGATTATTTAATTAGCCTTTTATGTTTTATCAGTGAAAATGCATGCATGTACATGTATGTTGCATAAGTTATAACACCTATCCTGTTTTAATGAGAATCAACCCACAATCAGTGAAGTCAAATCAGTCTTAGTTGAGCAAGTCGGTAACAGTATTTCTTACTTTCACCATAAATTATTATTTATATGACTTTGGTCTATAGCTGTAAAAGGCCTCGGCCTTAAAACCGGTTACTGCAGTGACATCACGCACTCAGGGCTGCCTGGGTCAGCAGGGCAGCTCGAATGCCAACTTTGCGGTCGATTTTAACTCTCAAAAATATATATATATTTTATTCCCATTTATGCAGCCTACAAGAGTCAAGGATGGAGATATTATCCACTCAGAAATTTATTTTAAAATAAAGGTTCTATGTATCTCCTTTAACAAGCTAGGTTCGAGAACTATTCGAGCATTTTCCTAAAAAAAAAAACCAGAGAGTGTGTTTGTGTTTAAGGTGGTGTGTACAACTGTCCTGCCAGTCTCTTGTCTTTTTGCAGTGGTGCTTCTTTCTGAAGAGGAGATAGCCATATCTAAGGTCACTCTCTGATTACCTTTTCCCACCCAGAGTCAAGTAACTCTTAAATATGTTGCTTACACTTCCATGTCTCTCCTTGGACCAATTATTCTCATCTGACTGAGAATATGTGATATTCAGATATGTGTCTTCATTAGGCTAATGTTGAGTGATATATTTTTAGTTTAGTGCAAAAATAAAAGCGATTTGGCAGAGGAGAAAGTTTTAAAATGTTTCAGTGACCTAATAAAATGATCAGAAATTGGGCCAACAGCTCAACAATGTAAGAATAAACAGAGAACAGTTAACATGCCGTAAGTGATGGGTTTGTTTTTTGTTTTCATCAAGTAATGAGACTGATGTGGATGATACTAATGACAAGTGATTCCCTCTTATCAACATACCTGTATAATTCTTTGAAGATGATTTTAACATATATTTTTTATATCCTCTTTATTGTATACTCAATTCACTGCAAATAAAATCAATGCAATAAAGAACATTTGCATTTAGACAATGTATATTTTGGTATGTCTCAGTGGAAACTTTAAATGCCACATTCTCCTTTTCACTTATTTTGGGGGTGAGCAGATTTTAAAATGCTATATATCTTTACTTGTGGTTGACACACATGCAAAAGAGAAACATATTTCAATTGAGGGTAGTCAACATTTCACTATGTGAGGGATTTTCTTTATATCATTTATGCAACCCCAAAACAGAAAGAGTTGGGACAGTATGGACAATGCAAAAAAACAACAGTGAACTCTAAATATACTTTGACTTGTATTTCATCGCAGACAGTATGAATCCAAGATATTTCATGTTCTGTCTGGTCAATTTCATATAATTTGTAAATATACATCAATTCCTACATTTCAAGCCTGCAACACATTCCAAAAAAAATTGGGACAGGGAAAATTTATGGCGAGTAATGAGGTAAAATAATTAAATAATGATATGATTCGAAACAGATGATGCCAACAGATGATTGTACTGTAATTATGATTTAGTACAAAGTCAGTATCCAGGAAAAGTCTAGTCTTGCAGGAGCAAAGATGGACTGAGGATCTCCAGTTTGTCAACAAATGAATGAGAAAAAATTTGAAATGCTCAAAAACAATGTCCATGAAAGAAAGATACAAAGGGATTTGGATATTTCAACCTTTACGGCACATAATATCATTAAACTGGCACAGGCCAAAGGGCTATAGGTGCTGGTTAGACCCAATAATCAGACTCATGTGCACAGGAGAAGAGGAAACAGTCTTTATTGTTTCAGATGCGAAGTACAGGAAGAGAGGTACAACAGCCAGACAAAAATCTTAAATGGAGATAATGGGAATAGAAGCCAGTGCCAAAACTGGAAGACTAAAAAGCCTAGATGAGCAGAGAAGCAGAGAAAATGTCACAAAAGTACAGAGCACAACCCCATAGTGGGAGAATGAGATCACAGCACAGGTGCAAAAAGTAAGAGTCCGGAGCACAACCCCACTGCAGGAGAATGAGCTTGCAGTCACAAAAAACAAAAGACAAAAAGATCATCCAAAAGAGAAGGCAAAGTAATCACAATTCACACAACAAAGTAGCAAAAGAATTAGGGTCCAAACCAAAACCAGGGCAAAAATACAGGCAAAAACATAACATTAAGCGAAGACAATCCTGCGTCAAGAAAATCTCAGAGCAATGTACAACCCCGATTCCAAAAAAGTTGGGACAAAGTACAAATTGTAAATAAAAACGGAATGCAATGATGTGGAAGTTTCAAAATCCATATTTTATTCAGAATAGAACATAGATGACATATCAAATGTTTAAACTGAGAAAATGTATCATTTAAAGAGAAAAATTAGGTGATTTTAAATTTCATGACAACAACACATCTCAAAAAAGTTGGGACAAGGCCATGTTTACCACTGTGAGACATCCCCTTTTCTCTTTACAACAGTCTGTAAATGGCTGGGGACTGAGGAGACAAGTTGCTCAAGTTTAGGGATAGGAATGTTAACCCATTCTTGTCTAATGTAGGATTCTAGTTGCTCAACTGTCTTAGGTCTTTTTTGTCGTATCTTCCGTTTTATGATGCGCCAAATGTTTTCTATGGGTGAAAGATCTGGACTGCAGGCTGGCCAGTTCAGTACCCGGACCCTTCTTCTACGCAGCCATGATGCTGTAATTGATGCAGTATGTGGTTTGGCATTGTCATGTTGGAAAATGCAAGGTCTTCCCTGAAAGAGACGTTGTCTGGATGGGAGCACATGTTGCTCTAGAACCTGGATATACCTTTCAGCATTGATGGTGTCTTTCCAGATGTGTAAGCTGCCTATGCGACACGCACTAATGCAACCCCATACCATCAGAGATGCAGGCTTCTGAACTGAGCGCTGATAACAACTTGGGTTGTCCTTCTCCTCTTTAGTCCAAATGACACAGCGTCCCTGATTTCCATAAAGAACTTCAAATTTTGATTCGTCTGACCACAGAACAGTTTTCCACTTTGCCACAGTCCATTTTAAATGAGCCTTGGCCCAGAGAAGACGTCTGCACTTCTGGATTATGTTTAGATACGGCTTCTTCTTTGAACTACAGAGTTTGAGCTGGCAATGGCGGATGGCACGGTGAATTGTGTTCACAGATAATGTTCTCTGGAAATATTCCTGAGCCCATTTTGTGATTTCCAATACAGAAGCATGCCTGTATGTGATGCAGTGCCGTCTAAGGGACCGAAGATCACGGGCACCCAGTATGGTTTTCCGGCCTTGACCCTTATGCACAGAGATTCTTCCAGATTCTCTGAATCTTTTGATGATATTATGCACTGTAGATGATGATATGTTCAAACTCTTTGCAATTTTGCACTGTTGAACTCCTTTCTGATATTGCTCCACTATTTGTCGGCGCAGAATTAGGGGGATTGGTGATCCTCTTCCCATCTTTACTTCTGAGAGCCGCTGCCACTCCAAGATGCTCTTTTTATACCCAGTCATGTTAATGACCTATTGCCAATTGACCTAATGAGTTGCAATTTGGCCCTCCAGCTGTTCCTTTTTTGTACCTTTAACTTTTCCAGCCTCTTATTGCCCCTGTCCCAACTTTTTTGAGATGTGTTGCTGTCATGAAATTTGAAATGAGCCAATATTTGGCATGAAATTTCAAAATGTCTCACTTTCGACATTTAATATGTTGTCTATGTTCTATTGTGAATACAATATCAGTTTTTGAGATTTGTAAATTATTGCATTCCGTTTTTATTTACAATTTGTACTTTGTCCCAACTTTTTTGGAAAAGCGGTTGTAATATAGAGCCATGTATAAGCCGATGAGAGACAGGTGAGCTGGCCGCCATGTAGGAAAGGCTCAGGGAAAACCAGGGAATAGACTGAAAAACCTGGATCAGGACCTAGATGTTCCCAGCTGGGCCGTGACCGTGCCCCCCTCCTACGGACGCCTCTGGGCGTCCCAGATGGGGCCTCTGGGTTCTTGCGGTAGAAGTCCCTGATGAGTGAGAGGTTCAAGATGAAGTGTGCTGGGACCCAACACCTCTCCGCTGGGCCATACCCCTTCCAGTCAACCAGGTACTGCAACCCCCGACCTTGCAGACAGACCTTTAGCAGCCTCTTGACAGTATAGTCTTCACCTTCAATGATGAACCTGGGGGGAGGGGTCTTGGAAGGAGGGGAGAAAGGACTGGAGACCAGGGGTCTCAGTTGAGAGACATGGAAGGAAAGGTGACCACAATGCATGGACCTAGGTAACATCAGCCTGGCAGTTGTGGAGTTAATGACTTTGGAAATGGGAAAAGGACCAACAAACCTGGGTGCTGGAGCCAACCTAGTTGAGGATGAAGGAAAGCAATTGTGCATGTATCCAGTCCATGGCAGGGCCTGGCTCCAGGAGGATGTATCGCCTGAGGTCAAGCACCACAGGTCAACCACTAAGCTGATTGGCGTGCTCTGTCTGTCCATTGGTCTGAGAGTGGTAACCTAAGGAAAGACTAGGGATGGCTCCAATGAGTTTACAGAATTCCTTCCAAAAGTAAGCAGAGAACTGTGGACCTCTGTTGGACATGATGTCCAGTGGCAGACCATGAATCCTGAAAGTATGGTTAATAAGGAGTTCAGCAATCTCTTTAGCAGATGGTAGCTTGGGAAGAGGGACAAAAAGAGCCGCTTTAAAAAAATTATCAACAATAGTCAAGATGCAGGTATCACCCTTGGAACTGGGGAGGCCGATGACAAAATCCATGGCAATGTGGAACCAGGGATAGTGAGGTACAGTTAGTGGTCTTAATAGTCCAACCATAGGCTGGTTACCAGTCTTGTTTCTGGAACACACATCGCAGGCTACCACAAAGGTCTTGACATCTTGTTGCATGGTTGGCCACCAGAAACGTTGCCTGAGGACGGAGAGGGTTCAGACCACCCCAGGGTGACAGACAAGAGGTGAACTGTGCCACCACTGGAGCACCTGGGAATGTACATAAAGGAGCACAAACAGAACATTAGGTGGCTCATTACCTGGCCCCGGATCACCGGACAGAGCTTCCTATACAACTCTCTTGATGTGAAACTGGGCGGTGGCTGCTAGGCAGTGGGTGGGAAGGATAGGTTCAGCAGTACCTTGCTGAGAGTCAGGGGAGAACTACCTGGAAAGGGTGTCTGGCTTGGCATTCTTGGAGCCCATTCTGAAAGAAAGCACAAAGTTAAAGCATGAGTAGAATAAGGACCACTTGGCTTGGTGCAAGTTAAGTCACTTAGCAGACTTGATGTACTCAAGGTTCTTATGATCAGTCCATATGATAAATGGGGTCTCCTCTCTCTAGCCAATGTCTCCACGCCTCCAGGGCCAACTTGATGAACAACAGTTCCCGATCTCCTATGCTATAATTGCACTCAGCTGGAGTCAAGTGGTGCAAAAAAATGTGCATGGATGCATTTTGTCATCCTTAGATGGACTGCCCCTACCCCAGTGTCAGAGGCATCCATCTCAGGCACGAACTGAGCTACAGGGTTCGGGATGATAAAGATGGATGCAGTGGAAAACTTGGTCTTGAGTGAAGTGAATGCATGCTCAGCATGGTTATTCCAGTGAAAGCGGCACTTGGAGGATGTGAGTTCAGTAAAAGGGGCAGCAATGGAGCTATAGTTCCTGATAAATCATCAATAAAAATTAGCAAACCCCAAGAAGTATTACAACTGCCTGTGAGAGAAGGGAATGGGTCAGTCAGAGACTGTCTTAACATTGTCCGGGTGCACTTGGATCCCTACATGGGGAGATAATGAAACCCAGAAATGAGAGTGTATGCTTATGGAACTCACATTTCTCAGCCTTAGCAAAAAGTTGGTTCTCTAGATGCTGCTGCAAGACCTGTCTGACTTGAAACTGGTGAGTCTTGAGCATGGGAGAAAAAATCAAGACGTCATCAAGGTATACAAAGATGAACTGATTGATGAAATTGTGTAAGATGTCATTAGCCAGTACTTGGAAGACAGATGGTGCATTTATGAGCCCAAATGGTAAGACTAAGTATTCATAGTGCTCAGTGGGTGTACTGAAGGCCATCTTCCACTCGTCCCCCTCCCTAATGCGAATCAGATGATAGGCATTGTGGAGATCCAGCTTGGTGAAAAATTGAGCCCCTTGCAGCAGCTCAAAAGCCATGGACATGAGAAGTAACAGGTAGCAGTTCTTGAAGGTGATGTCATTTAAGCCTCGATAGTCAATGCAGGGCCTGAGAGACTTGTACTTCGTGGCCACGAAGAAGAAGCCCACCAGAGATGACAAGGGATAAATGATGCTGGCTGCAAGAGACTCAGATATATACTTGTCCATGGCCTCTCTCTCAGGGTAGAGAGGGAATAAATGTGACCCCTGGGGGGAGTGGTACCAGAAAGCAGGTTGCCTGGATCTTACTGAACACCTGACAAAGGTCCCGGTATTCCTCAGGGATGTTGGAAAGTTCAATGGACTCCTTAGGACTGGTGACTTGTAAGGTGAGGGGAGTCAGCAGAAAACAGGCAGATGGCCAAGCAGTGGGTGAGGACTGTACCATTACTCTAGTTCAGATGGGGATTGTGTAGGCACAACCAAGGAAGACCAAGAGCAATCGGCTCATGAGAGTTATTCATGGCGAAGAGATTCCACATGGTTCCCCAAGACCTTCAAAGTGAGCGGCTCTGTGACATGGGAAACGGGACTGAGTTTGGTGCCGTTGAGTGCCTCTGATCTCATCCAATATATAGCTATTCAGTCCATGAAAAAATGTGTTGTACAGGGCACTGGCATTCCAGTACACAGCCATGGCCAAGGTGTGAAACTTAATGGTATAATCATAAACCAGCCGGCTGCCTTGCTTGAGCCCCATTAGTCACCTCGCTGCCTCCTTGCCCTTGGGCAACCAGTGGAAAACCTTCTGCATCTCTTCAGAGGATGTAGCTAGAACAACAGGGGCCTCTGGCATCCCAAACTGCTGCTCCCCACTCCTGAGTCCTTCCAGTCAGAAGTGTGATGGCATAGGCAACTCAAAAGCTGTCAGAGGGGAAAGCAGAGGTCTGGAGTTCCATCAACAAGGAGCACTGGGAAAGGAATAAGCAGCAGGTCCCAGGCTCCCCATCGTAGGAGGCAACGTGGCTCTTGGTGAGGTTGCAGAGTTGGAACGGCTGTTGAGACAACTGGTGAGCTGACTGGCGCAGGTGACTGACTAGAGATTGAAGTCTGAAGGCTCTCCATCTGAGAAGAGTTTCTGCAATGCCACTGTGATGGCCATCATACTCTGGTGCACAGCCGCAATCTTCTGTTGATGGTAACCCAGAATAGAGCCTTGTTTGTTCAATGCTGCTCTGACAGCCATCCAAGTCTGTTGGGTCCATTTCTCTTGGTGGGATTGTTTTGTCATGGGCTAAATGGCCGTAGGTGCTGGATAGACCCAATAAGCAAACTCATGTGCACAGGAGCAGAGGAAAAAGTCTTTAATATTTCAGATGCAAAGCACTGGAAGAGAGGTACAACAGCCAGGCAAAAATCTGAAATGGAGATAATGGGAATGGAAGCCAGTGCCAAAACGGGAAGAGTAAAAATCCTAGATGAGCACGGAAGCAGAGAAAAAGTCACAAAAGTACAGAGCGCAACCCCCATAGTGGGAGAATGGGCTCACAGCACAGGTGCAAAAAGTAAAAGAGTCCAGAGCACAACCCCACTGCAGGAGAATGAGCTTGCAGTCCCAAAAAACAAAAGGCAAAAAAAAATCCAAAAGAGAGGGCAAAGTAATCCCAACATCCACAGCAAAGTAACAAAAGAATTAGAAGTGAAGACAATCCCGCATTGAGAGAATCTCCGAGCGGTGTAATATAGAGTCGTGGATGAGTTGATGAGAGACTGGTGTGCAAGGAAGGCTCAGGGGAAAACAAGGAGTGGAGTGAAAAGTCTAGATCAGGACCTAGATGTTCCCAGCTGGGCCGTGACATAAACAATTCAAGGAAGCCTAAGCTGAACACCTCTGATCCCTCAGACAGCACTGCACCAAGAACTATCATTCATCTATCTCTGATATAATCACATTGGCTCTGGATTACTTTGGCAAACCTTTGTCAAGTGTTACAATATGAAGTTGTATCCACAAATGCTTTTAGCAAATTACTTTGCAAAAAGGAAGCCTGATGTTAACACCATCAACTTCTCTGGGCTCGGAGGCATCTGGAATGGACCAACACAAAGTGGAAATGTGTATTGTGGTCAGATGAATCAGTGTTCCAGGTCCTTTTTGGAAGAACAATGTGTCTGGACCAAAGACATAAAAAACTATCCAGACTGGTTCCAGTAACAAGTCCAAAAGCTAGGGTCTGTCATGGTATGGGGTTGTGTCAGTACCCTTGGCAAAGGTAACTTTCACTTCTGTGATGGCAGCATTAATGCAGAAAAGTACATTGAGATTTTGGAGCAACATATGCTGCCTTCAAGACATCTTTTCCAGGAATATTTCAACAAGACAATGAAAAACCACATTCTGCACACATTACAAAGGAATGGCTGTGGAAGAGGAGGGTGTCTGTCTGTCCTCAATAGAGAATGTATGGTGAATTTTGAAATGAAAAATACGATAATGACCATCCCATACTGTTCCACACCTTAAGACCTGTTTTCAGGAAGAGTGGGAGAAAATGACACTTGAAATATTTCATCACTTGATGTCTTCAGTCCTTCAACATATTTTAAGTGTTGTGTGAAGGAAGGGGGGCGGCACAGTGGTTAGCACTGTCACCTCCCAGCAGGAAGGTTCTGGGCTCAAATCTCACAGCCGACATGAGCCTTTTTGTGTGGAGTTTGCATGTCCTCTTCGTGCCTGTGTGGGTTTCCCCCGGGTGTTCCTGTTTCCTCCCACAGTCCAAAGACATGCAGATTAGTTCAGTTGACTACTTTAGATTGCCCACAGGTGTGCATGTGAATGGCTGTCTGTCTCTCTGTTTTGGCCCTGTAATGAATTGGCAACCAATCCAGGATGTACCTCACCTCTTGCCCATTGCTGGATTGGCTCCAACTTCCCCATGATCCGCAGTGGATAAGAGGTATAGAAATTAAATGAAATGAGAAGGAATGACAACATTATAAAGTGGTATATGCTTTCCCATCCCAAGTTTTTTTGAAATGTGTTGCAAGAATAAAAATTGAAATAAGTGTTTGTTTTGAAAAAACAATAAAATTCACAAGGTAAATCATCACATAATGTGCTGCTGAGTTGTTTTGAGTGCAACACAGATCAAAGATTATTTACAAATCATTGTTTTGTTTTAATTTCAATTTCAACATACAGTCCCAACTTTTTCTCATTTGGATTTGTAAAATAAATCTATTAAAGCGAGACTTGAAGCTGTTTTGTATAGTGCAAAAGCAAGGAAGAACTTAGTGAGAGGAATTATTGGTGCTGCTTCTTCCACTTATGACCTTCATATTAGATATCTCATCTCATCTATCTTATCTCTAGCCGCTTTATCCTGTTCTACAGGGTCGCAGGCAAGCTGGAGCCTATCCCAGCTGACTACGGGCGAAAGGCGGGGTACACCCTGGACAAGTCGCCAGGTCATCACAGGGCTTATTAGATATGTGAGGGGAAAAAACAGTTGAATCTTTTAGCACAATGTCAAAAAATAAAGATGCATTGTTGCAATGTCAAACCAACTTTGACACGCAATAATGTGGATGCCACAGCAGCATATGCTGGTCTGACTGTGGAGGTAATCTGTTCCTTGTCACTTTGGTCTATTTCAAACAATAGTCATATTATCATGTGGCAGAAATCAAATGTGGCAACACGGTTCGGTTACAGTAATGAATATGACAGAGGTGTCGCAAAGAATAACACTCAATTATTCATTGCTAAGACGGCCGCCAACAAGAAAGAGACAGCAGAGAGAGAGAGAGAGAGAGAGCGCAATTAGGAAAAAGTGAGTCAATTTCTTTTCTTTTTCTGATCCAGACTTAGTTGCAACTTTAGCTGCCTTGTGAACATCGTATATCAACTCATGAATGCCTCTTAATGTATAGTTCATCAATTATTTACTGTGCATGCCGAGAAGGGAAGATAGCCCAAGGCCCCAAGGTCTCCAGACTGGCTAATGTGTCCAGTATATGTGTGTCTAGGTTTGATGGGTTGAGGCGGTTATTTGAGGGGAGAAAGTGGCAGCCATTTCAAGCATTCTCTGCTAACCAGCACACACCACGTTGATGTGAAGTGAGGGTTCATTGCCGTGCAGTGGCTTGGTTACATGAAGCCTCGTTGTGGCTGCAGAGGTGAAGTCAGATTCCCTAATACACGAGAAACAAAAGTGCTGTCAATCAGCCTGGGTCAGACAACTCATCAGGAACTCAGTGGGATGCCATTTAGCCTCTCTTTAGTTCATTCCATCCTATTTCTTTTAGTTCATATGATATTGATGAGTGAAATGAGTGTTACAACATAATAGGGGGTTTAACGCTTTAATAGCAGTTAAAGCAGGATGTGGGGAGTTTTATGGCCAGATGTTTGTGATTGTTATTGACTTTACAGTCTGTAATAGTCTCATTATTATACCATATGACTGTTAAGCTTGTAAAATACACATCTGCTTCTAAGATGTCAGTGTCTACAAATTAGGTTATATATTTATTTTATAGAATTTTATAGAATTGATTTTATAGGTTTATTTTATAGAAATAAAAGGTGAAATCCATTTGAGACTAAGAATGGCATGGTGGTGCAGCAGGTAGCATTACCACCACTTACTGCATGGCAGAGGGGACCCATCAAAGCCTTCTAGGCCTGCAGAGAAGGCCCAAACATATCAGCATTTCAAATGTTATATTTAATTTCTTTCATAATTCCATGATAATTATTCTCTTCTAATTCTAATTTGGGCTAATTTTCTATCAAATTTGCTTCAGAAATGAAAGGGTTACTGTCCTGAAAACATTAAAATAGAGTTATCCAATTAGATTTTTTTTGTTGTTGTTGTCTCTAGGCTGAGAAGGGTTTAAAGCTGGCTCACTCATTGGTTAGGACTTCATTACAGAGGGCCATGGCAGTGTATGTTTATATAGGAAGTGACAGATGAATTAACCAATCAGATTTTGATTTATAGTGGGGGGGACCAAAATGTATCGCCCTAGGACATTTCGATGGCCAATGCTAGCTTAAACGCAAGTCGTTCATCAGTAGTGTTAGTGAATGCTAATAAGGTGGTCAAGCTCATGTTATTGAGAGCAAGAAGCACAGGCTAGCAACCAGGAAATTAAGATTTCTGTCTCCAGACTCTTCTTCGACACACATGTAGCAATGTCATAATTTCATATGAATAAATGTTTTTTGGGGGGGGGTTCCCCAAATCCCTCTATTGTAATATATGTTAATTTGTTGGGTTCTGTTAATGGTTCCACTATTGTTTCTGATGGGGTCTTAATTAGTGAAACACACCTGTGGACATTATCATGCTTGGGCTGTCTGGAAAGGGGTAAGCTGGCTTTGTGATTCCTGCATGGACAATATTCATTAATACAGTATATTTTTTCCCCAAGATATGATTTTTTTAAATGTAAGAATGTTTTAACACACAGCAGTTCTTTGTATCGTATCAAATATGTAAATTAGTGTTGTAAAATTCCATGTAAAAAATCTAGAGTTTATCTGAGGAGTTATTTGGCTGGGTGCTAACTGGTGTATTATGTTGTAAGGATGCCAGAATGCATTCCCCTGTCTCCGTGTGTTGATAGCCCTGTCATTCATTGTTCTCCAGGTATGTTTGCCCAACTATGTTAAGAAAACTCTTAAGATCTCATCTCATTTTCTCTAGCCGCTTTATCCTGTTCTACAGGGTCGCAGGCAAGCTGGAGCCTATCCCAGCTGACTACGTGCGAAAGGCGGGGTACATCCTGGACAAGTCGCCAGGTCATCACAGGGCCGACACATAGACACAGACAACCATTCACACTCACATTCACACCTACGGTCAATTTAGAGTCACCAATTAACCTAACCTGCATGTCTTTGGACTGTGGGGGAAAACGGAGCACCTGGAGGAAACCCACACGGACAAGGGGAGAACATGCAAACTCCACACAGAAAGGCCCTTGTCGGCCACGGGGCTCGAACCCGGACCTTCTTGCTGTGAGGCGACAGCGCTAACCACTACACCACCATGCTGCCCTAACTCTTAAGATCTGTCAAATATTTTATTCATTACTGTATGGTTTATTTCATTTATGCAATGACCTGGCAACTTGTCCAGGGTGTACCCCGCCTCTTGCCCATAGTCAGCTGGGATAGGATCCAGCTTGCCTGCGACCCTGTAGAACAGGATAAGCGGCTACAGATGATGGATGGATGGATGGATGGATGGATGGCTACATTGTAAACTACACTATATGATCAATATTAAGTGCATGACTATTATAATCTGTTTTATCTCACACAGTGTAATGTAGCCTAGTGAACAGTATGTAGCCTACAGTATGTAAATGTTTCTATCTATTTATTTATTTGTCTGTTTGTTTGTATCATGCTTGGGATGTCTGGAAAGGGGGATGCCAGAATTCTTTCCCCTGTCTCCATGTGTTGATAGCCCTATCATTAATTGTTTTCCAGAATAAATGCTGACAGATCAACTCTTCGCCTCCTCTGCATCATCTATTAGCCATACAGAGACTTTTAGTTATTATTAGAGTAACTGACTGGTTATAGTCATTTACACACACTCACCTCAGTATTTTTCACTCAGACTTAAGTATTCATTTCCCAATGTAATTTACTTAGTTACTTTTAAAATCAACATCAACAGCTACACACAAAGGCGCTACCTGGCAGCCTGCCACTAATCACTTGAAAAATCTTTTGCCCTGTTGCTTTTTTGGTGTGTCTGGCTAAGTTTTGGCTGAGTTGAAGTCCCAGCTCTAATAGTAACGGTTCACCACTGCTGCATGGTCTGAGTGGAGTGCATGTGTGGGTTTCTTCTGGGTTCTCCAGTTTTCTTCCATCTCCCAAAAACATGCCAGTAGATAGAGTAGATAAGATATGACCTCTAGGTGTGACTGAGTTTGTGAAACTGTGTGGACAATGCATGATACTCTGTGACGGACTGGCATCCGCTGCCTCAATGCCCAGTGATAGACTTTGGATCCACGGAACCTTGATCAAGATGAAGCGGCTACTGAAAGTGAGTCACTGTGAAAGAGAGGGAAAGTTTATGAGATGAAAGGGAGTGAAGTAAGTGTGTGTGTGTGTGTGTGTGTGTGTGTGTGTGTGTGTGTGTGTGTGTGTGTGTGTTGAGGAGGGGTTCAGGGCATTAAAGATTTGAGTGCACTACCATGTCTTAGGTCATCAGGTGGCGGAGTTAAATAAGCCTCAGTGAAGTTATAAACCCTTTGAAGTGGGTGGTATTATCAGTCGAGCAATCGATAGATGTGTGGCTGAAAAACAAAATCCGTCATCAAAGGCACGCCAGTGTGTGAGCAGTGCCTTTATAAACTTGTTTTATTAATGTAGAAAAGGTTGTAAAAGGTCAAATCTTTTAGAATGATTTAAAAAAAATTAATGCAGACTTTGCTGTATAATGTATATTTCAGTTTTGCTGTTGAAGAATCCATTTGAAACTATCCCTGGAACATTTGGGTTCATCAAATGTGTTGCAACAGTATGACAAGTGTACAATTGTATTTTTTGTCAAAGAAGACAACATTAAAATGATTTAAATTTATTTATTTAACAGAGAAACATACTGTATATAATGGCTGATACGGTGACATTTTCTGTAAGGAAACATTTCTTAACATTCATGAAATGATTCTCTTGTGCCAGCATTTTGTTTAAGTTTACAGTCTATAAACTGATTTTAAAAAAGTACAACCTGCCATTATTTAAATTAAAAAACAATAATGTAATCCCAGCTGACTACGGGCGAAAGGCGGGGTACACCCTGGACAAGTCGCCAGGTCATCACAGGGCTGACACATAGACACAGACAACCATTCACATTCACACCTACGGTCAATTTAGAGTCACCAGTTAACCTAACCTGCATGTGTTTGGACTGTGGGGAAAACCGAAGCACCTGGAGGAAACCCACGCGGACACGGGGAGAACATGCAAACTCCGCACAGAAAGGCCCTCGTCGGTCATGGGGCTCGAACCCGGACCTTCTTGCTGTGAGGTGACAGTGCTAACCACTACACCACCATGCCGCCCCATGGGGAAATATATCAGTGGTATTATGAGGAATAAAACATTTTGTGGCATGCTGTTACCGGAAACTTTGGAGTGGTAATGGATCATCACATCACTCTGTCATTGTTCATTTTCCTATAACAGCACATTCTGTCATGTTTTATTCTTTACTAATTTAATAATGTTCAAAAATTTGACAAAAGAAAATTCTTCTCTGCCATCATTTTCAAACAACCGATGTGATTTGACCTTAGAATTAATTCCCATGCCGTGACATCACCAAGACATTAAGAGGGTTGCTCTGAGGATAGTAGTTTATCCAAACTGTTAAGAAATACAGTTTTTCTTAATTTTCACTTGGTATATGATAGACATATTTGTTTGGTATGCTTACAACTTGTTTTGGCTGGTTTCAGTTAAATCCTTGAAACTTATCTTTGCTCACACATCTGCTCTCTGTTTCTCATAAAGCTATCCTGCTCAGTAATTTTCCATCACCCATTGAAGCGTCCCTATCACACTCAGCCAACTCTGCTTCCTGGTACAGTATTGCATTTTCCAATCGTATTGCTACACCACACTCTTGAATGTGGATATATACTCATCTCTGAACTGCTCTGTGTCAGTGTCAGTAATTGTTGCTCCAGGATCCGTGGCGCAGGTAGCAGAGGACTTATATTTCTAGATCACTCATACTTTATCAATTCAACCTTCCCTCAGTACAGACAAATCAAAATCTATCATTATATAAATAATCTTAACCAAATAAAAAAATATAATGTGTATACAGTAAAAGACAAAAGTTTGGACACGCCTTCTAGTTCAATTTTTTTTCTTTATTTATATTAATTAAAAGACACTTAATGCCTTAAAGTAATGATGGACTGTCATTTCTTTTTACTTAGTTGAGCAGTTCTTGACATAATATGGATTACTACAGTTGTGGAATAGGGCTATTTACTGTATTTTTATTATTTACTATTTACTGTTTGATCTCAAACACATTAAGAAGGCAAGAAACTGCATTAATTAACTTTTGACGAGGCACCTGTTAATTGAAAGGCATTCCAAGTGACTACCTCATGAAGCTGGTTAAGATAATGCCAGTAGTGTGTAAAGCATCATCAAGGTAAATAGTTGATACTTTGAACAATCTAAAATTTGAAACATTTTTCATCTCATCTCATTATCTCTAGCCGCTTTATCCTGTTCTACAGGGTCGCAGGCAAGCTGGAGCCTATCCCAGCTGACTACGGGCGAAAGGCGGGGTACACCCTGGACAAGTCGCCAGGTCATCACAGGGCTGATACATAGACACACAACCATTCACACTCACATTCACACCTACGGTCAATTTAGAGTCACCAGTTAACCTAACCTGCATGTCTTTGGACTGTGGGGGAAACCGGAGCACCCGGAGGAAACCCACGCGGACACGAGGAGAACATGCAAACTCCGCACAGAAAGGCCCTCGCCGGCCCCGGGGCTCGAACCCAGGACCTTCTTGCTGTGAGGTGACAGCGCTAACCACTACACCACCATGCCACCCCTGAAACATTTTTTCACACTTTTTTGTTTACCATTCCATGTAATTCCATATGTTATTTCATCATTTGATGTCTTCTTCAATATTGTTCTATAATGTAGAAAATAGTCCATCCATCCATCATTTGTAACCACTTATCCTTTGCAGGGTTGTGGGCAAGCTGGAGCCTATCCCAGTTGACTATGGGCAAGAAGCAGGGTACACCCTGGACAAATCGCCAGGTCATCACAGGGCTGACACATAGAGACAAACAACCATTCACACCTATGGTCAATTTAGAGCCACAAATTAGCTGAACCTGCATGTCTTTGGAGGAAACCAGAGCACCCAGAGGAAACCCACAGACACAGGGAGAACATGCAAACTCCACACAGAAAGGCCCCTGTGGGCCATTGGGCTTGAACCCAGAACCTTCTTACTGTGACGTGACAACCACTACACCACTGTGCCACTCTAGAAAACAGGCAAAATACAGAAAAACTTATGAATGAGTAGGACTGTCCAAATTTGACAGATACCATATGTGTACATATAAAATATAATAAGTTATACCATAATTCCACAAAAATATACCATGGAAATAGCTTGTTAACGTTCCCATTATTTATAATGGCATCGCATTATATGTCAGTTGTTTCAGATTTCATTATCACAGTATACCACTATACTGATATACCACATTAATGCCCAGCTATTAATCAAAGTTGAAAGTGTCAAATCAAATGTCATGCATTAACAGCACTGTTCCTGTCTTGATGTTTACTTTATCTGACATTTCTTTTTTTCAGCACAAATTCACAAAAGTTGGTTGTTCTATTGGATGAAACAGAATACTCAGCCCCACACACGTGTATCCGCCCATCTCCCCCAAAAGAAAAGAAAAACACGTGTGTGTTGTCTCTGATCATTGCAGCTCCATGAATCCTGAGGCTCTCATCCATCTCAGCATGTGTTCCCTGCTGCAAATCCATCCAGCTGTCCTGCACTCTTGGACCCGATCGATAGTGCCTCCTCACAGTTGGACGGCACCTTTGCGTTTGATGTTTCTGTATCTGAACCAGGTTCTAGCATTTGATTCCAGCATTGTAATGGGTTGCTCAGCTTCAAGAGGAATCTATGGCCTCTTCTGGCCTTTTGCTGAAAGAACCTTATACAGTGTGATCATGCTGAGAGCTCAGTAGCAACAAAGGATGTGTGTGTGTTTTAATATTAATAGGTAGAAACTAACGAATACGTATCAATACTGTAGGGAAGTAATGGCCATATTCCCCCAACAGAATGGCAGCATTCTCGGATTTCAGAACGCAAGTCTTGCTATGCACTTTGGCCGCAGGCTACACCTCATACCTTCATCCACTGCGCTAATGAGTGTCTGTGTGTGAAGGTGGGAAAGCATCCCAAGGAGGGACATGAAAGCAAGAGTATTGATTGAAGAACAGACAAATATGTTCTGAAAAACACAGCAATGGTGAAGCTTCACTACGAAGTACACAAACACATCCCCTCCCCAGCACCTCTTTAAACAGTCAATATTTTCAAGTATTGTTCATGGCTTCCATACTTTAAAGTGGTGGAAGTCCTGTGAATCAAAGACAGACATTTCTTGTTCTGCCCGTCTCTTTGAACTTTGTGCTGTTCCTTTCTGTAAACTAGTTTGTGTGTGTGTGTGTGTGTGTGTGTGTGTGTGTGTGTGTGTGTGTGTGTGTGTGTGTGTGTGCCCTGCAAAGCCTGAGCCTTAATGAGTAGTGTCAACAAGGCAACATGAAAGGAGTCTGACAAGTGTTTGTGTCAACACTGATAGAGAGTGGCTCAGTAACATAACAATCTTCTTGCCATTGTTGCCTTGAGCGGGTGGGTGGAGTGTCTTTAAAATGGCTCAAACATAAACACAGATACTAAGATGGAGATGGAGCCATATGGACAAAGATAATAGAACTCAAACCTAAATCTGGGTTGATAAATTCTTATCACATATCTGTCCGCCATTCCACTGCTAAGATTTATATTTTCATTTATATCAGTATTCATTCATAGTCCTTTAAACTGTCCGGATATCTCACCTCCTCGTCGGTAACTTCTGATCAAATAGATCAAGTTCCAAAGCTTCAACTCTCATGCTCATACCACCATCAATGCCTTTGTGCTTGTTATCTCATAGATAGTAAACTAGCCGAGCTGAGTCTCTGCCAAAACTCAGCACAAATGCATTGTATAGTTGCATAGCATTCTGGATCTTTGAGTCTCCACTACTTATAATTTAGATTTCTCATTTATATTAGCTTGAACATTGCTGGAAAATAGTGAGCAAGAAAAGAAGATCTGGTTCTTTTGCTTTTAGGATAATAGTGAAATCTGACAGTTAATACTTATGTTTGAGGTTGTTCAAATGTTTCCCACTGATACAATAGAGCAAGGGGCGGCACGGTGGTGTAGTGGTTAGCGCTGTCGCCTCACAGCAAGAAGGTCCGGGTTTGAGCCCCGTGGCCGGCGAGGGCCTTTCTGTGTGGAGTTTGCATGTTCTCCCCGTGTCCGCGTGGGTTTCCTCCGGGTTCTCCGGTTTCTCCCACAGTCCAAAGACATGCAGGTTAGGTTAACTGGTGACTCTAAATTGACTGTAGGTGTGAACGTGAGTGTGAATGGTTGTCTGTATCTATGAGCCCTGTGATGACCTGGCGATTTGTCCAGGGTGTACCCCGCCTTTTGCCCGTAGTCAGCTGGGATAGGCTCCAGCTTGCCTGCGACCCTGTAGAACAGGATAAAGTGGCTAGAGATAATGAGAATGAGATGAGACAATAGAGCAACAGACAACCACAAATTTCTCACAAGAATAATGAAAATACAGCATAAATAAATAAACTAACACAAGAATTCCTAAGTATAGCACAACTATTTCAATAGAAACATGTTTAATGTGTGTGTTCCGGGTGAAGTTTTCTTTTAAAGGGGTATTTTAGCAAAACATTTTACTCCAAATCTTATCATTTATTATGCCCACCAACTTTGTTGGAGGAGGTTATGTTTTCGCGTCCGTTTGTTTGTTTGTTCATTTGTCTATTCCCAACATAACTCAAAAAGTAGTGAACAGATTTTGATGAAATTTTGAGGAAAGATGGGCCATATGTGGCTTGGTGGAGGTATGCACTCTACCCAGTGGCCTTAGTTCAGCATGTGGTCAGTCAGCCAAGACATGTTTAGTGTTCAACATTTGGTGGGTTAAAGGAAGTCTGTGAACCCAATTACTATATGTATAAATGGTTAGCCAATTGCTTCATACACTGTTATATTGTTATATAAGGTATAGTAATCACTATAATTTCACCTACCTCAGAAGTTGAAACTTTTCGAGCTCTCTGCAATCAAGTGGGAAAAGTGAGGAAAACCCTGTTTGTTTTTGTTAGCAACAGACTAGCCAGCTAATTGTGATGAGCAATGTATGCTTACCTCCTCAAAACAGCAAACTGTATAGTCAATATTATTAGATTTAATAAGATAATATATTTGTATATGGATAGATGTAATACTTGTATATACAGCGTAACTTGTTTAAAAAAGAAAAGAAAAGTGGTACTTTGTTTACTGGTAATGCTGAGCGCAGCCATGTTGCTCTGACGTCAGTTATTGAACTCAGGATTATGGAGATTTGAGTCTTGATTTAACAAGTAGGAATTTCCGAGTTACAGGTTTTAGTTGAATGCAGCATATTCTTGGGTTTCAGTCACGTGATTTTTCTTAGCGGTTTTACTGGAAGTGAAATAGCTGGTGGTCTAGCAAATCAAAACGGCTGCCTTAGTGCAAACAACTAGCAATAACTTATCAGAGTATGCTCGTAATCTAGAAGCCACTGCTCGCTTTAGATATATTCAGAAGATTGCTATGTGCAATGGAATCGACCCCTACAGTCTGGGAAAGAAGAATTTGTCATACAATCTTGAAAACTACCCTTCAGTCAAGTTCCCCGACATCTCGAACTATCTGGTGTTGCAGACATCCTTCTATACCGCAAAACAAATGAAAGCATGGAAGAGTAAAGAGGCTTACAACTTTTGTGTATGTGGCTGGGTAAAGGACCTCAGTATCAAGTCGCTGCCCAATGAATCCTGTATTGTTTTTGCCTGTGTAAGTATGTTTCTTTTTTTTAAGCTTTTTGTTTGCGTCTTTACAATAAAGCACTGCAAGTTGAAGTGTTCACTTGATTCAGTTGAATCAGTTCACTTGATTCTCACTTGTGTTAGCTCTTATCTCTCAGGTAAATCAGGCCAAGTTTACATTAGACCATATCTGTCTCGTTTTCTTCGCGGATGCACTGTCCGTTTACATTAAACCGCCTGGAAACGCCGGGAAACGGGAATCCGCCAGGGTCCACGTATTCAATCTAGATCGTGTCAGGTCCGGTGCTGTGTAAACATTGAGAATACGCGGATACGCTGTGCTGAGCTCTAGCTGGCGTCGTCATTGGACAACGTCACTGTGACATCCACCTTCCTGTTTCGCTGACGTTGGTCATGTGACGCGACTGCTGAAAAACGGCGCGGACTTCCGCCTTGTATCACCTTTCATTGAAGAGTATAAAAGTATGAAAATACTGCAAATACTGATGCAAATACGGCCCATTGTGTAGTTATGATTGTCTTTAGGCTTGCCATCCTTCCACTTGCAAGTGGTAAGTGATATGCGCTGGGATCACACACACAGCGGCTCAATCATTGCTTGTGCACTTCACTCGCGCGCTCTGTGAGCTGCGCAGGGCTGGAGTGCGCACCCTCCAGAGGGCACTCGCTGTTCAGGGCGGAGTGATTTGGAGCGCAGGATGCCTGCGGAGCCGAGCGTATCCGTGTATTGGTGTTGCTGTGTGCACGCAAATCGTGTATTGGTGTTGCTGTGTGCACACTAATCATTTTAAAAACGTTAATCTGATGATCCGCTGATACGGTCTAATGTAAACTTGGCCTCAGTCACAAAGATCATCAGAAACCCTTTTAAAGACCTGGATCTTAGTTAAACAAGACAGAGAAGTGATCAAGGTGCATTGTAACTGTATGGCTGGGTAAGAATTTTGTTGCGACCTTTATGCACATGGACTTTGTGAGGAATGAGGAGTAAATAAAGAAACAGCTGGGGACTTTAGCACTTCGTGATTAAAAAAGGTACCATAAAATAACGACACATAGCAAGAAAAGTACTTGGAAAACACTAAGGCCATAGCTGCGCAAATGTGCGCAGCTTTCCGATTTAAACTGTTTTTTTCTCATCCTTATACTTCCTGTTTCATGGACTGTAACGGATTTGCTTATTTAGTAATTTTAATACAGAATTTACTTTGAAATTATAATCAGACACTCCGATGCCCCCCCCCCCCAAAAAAAATCGGATCTGCGCAATTCAGGCGGTATCCGCCAAAAGGCGCGCTGTTTGCATCCCAAACACAAATCAAATCATACAGAATAGACCTAAAATGTTTTTCAAAAATGACCCTTGCGTGAGTGAAGTGACAAGTTTCAAATAGAAACGTGACAAACGAGCGATATTAAGTGTACATTACAATGTAAACGTACACTCAGCAGTTCCAGTTAGGCATTCTCCAGAGATTGTTCACATGATGTTTTGGTTTCCAAAAACAAACTTAAACACAATTGATTGTTTATTTAAACAACTTACCACTTATAAAATGATCGGAGCAGACTTTGCTGTGTTTGGAAGGCTGATAATCCTTGCGGTTGATTCTCGCAAGCCATAGATTTCTCCTTTGTATGCTGAGTTTCTTTGCTCGCCTTCATGCTCCCATACAGTGGGAATTCCATAAAAGCTCCGCTTGACTTCATCATCTGACCTATTACGACAGCCATGAATACAACAGGTGTGCACCATTGCTAGCTTTAAATAGCCTGCTTGGGTTCTTTTGAAGACTTTGTACTCGCTCATTACAATGTGTGCTCAGTCACCCGTACGGTAAGCTGGACCCCCAAGATGGCCACCACTAGGGAATCCCCGACTCTGTGACGTCATGTGAAAACTATCTATGGACCCTTTTCACGTGATGTCACGACAAACGCGGCCGCCATTTTGGACATGTACTACCAGTAGTTTACCACAGCCAACATTGAGGAACGGCAGCAAAGAAAGTGTTTATTTTCAGCAAGACTTCCATCATGCCACTATATTGTTGTGCACCTGGATGTAGTAACCATCAACAAACAAGGCAAGGTTTATTATTTTATCAGATCCCGACGGAGAAGATGGATAGCGGCCATTAACAGATTGGCAGCCCTTGGCATACCAACGCTTGTGCAGTGACCACTTTGTTGGAGGTAAGACGAATAAAATTAGCCAGAAAAGGCATTACATTGCTGTTAACATTCTGTGGCGGCGAGTATGTAACCAAATAGGCTAAAATAACCCATTGTAACCTCTTTGTTCTTCTGTAGTAGCTATTAGCTAACGACATTAGCTAAGGTTGTGTTCCTTTGCTGTTGGTAGACTGTAGGACAGATCAGAGGCAGTGTCCTACAAACAGCGCTTAATTTGAGGGGGAGCAAGCCGGAGCGCGCTCCGGAACCTCGGGCGTTGGCTCCAGCAGCTATTTACACTGGATCCGGTGATCCGACACCTCTTTTGACTATGTAACAAAAAAAAATTAAATAAAATAATTAAATAAAAAAATACAAGTTTATTTAGTGTTAATCTCTGATTTTGATATCTGTCTTGTTGGTGATTTCTCTCATGAAATGACATCCACAAAATATCTGCAGATAAACTTAATTTGCAGTGTTATTACAAAACATGCCCAGAAGCGCAGCGCCGCGCCCCCCTCCCCCCCTCTTTTTTTCCGCACCGGAGCCACTCATCCTCTGCGCTCCGGGACCTCCCACTTTACAAATTAAGCACTGCCTACAAATAAGTGTTCAAAACAAGAGGAACATGTATTTGTCTCTTAAATCCAGGCCATTCCCTGTAATCTGTAACAACGGTTGGAGAAAGTAATGGCAAATAGTGAGTGCACAAACCATAGAAGGTAAACTGTACACAGCGCCAGGGCAGTGTGATGGTATGTCTACTTTTAGATTGTGTTAGCTTATCAATGAACACACTCGTCACTCGACAAGTTTCACATCTTTACGACGGATACTTAAATGTGTGTTAGGTATTATTGTTGCAGTCTAAGCAGTCATTGTAGCAGCTAGATGAGCAAGAACCGAAAGGGTCTGTGCCATAGACCGTTATTTCTGTACGGCGTTGCTAATGTGTTGTTACTGTTGTTATTTCTCCCTCTGCTCGCCCTGTAAATGCCCTACGTCGCTGGATAGCGAAGGTGTTTTCTGCATCTTGCTCCTTTTTCTTGTATGTTCTCCGTTTGTCGCCTTCCTCGCATTCAAACCAATTCGAGCCGAAGTCCACTACATGTCCAAAATGGTGGTCGCATTTACGAAGGTCACGTGACTGAAAAGGGTCTATAGATTGGCGACCTGTCCAGGGTGTACCCCCACCTCTCGCCCAAAGTCAGCCATTATTGGCTCCAGCTTCCTCCATGAACCTGATAGATAAGAGGGATACGTAATGGATGGATGAACCACCTTTTTATAGTCATTTGATCAAATAAATTGAGAGAATTTGCAGGGATTTACATCATATAGACCAAATCCAAAATGGAGCGATCCATTCTATGAATGCCATTAATGCTGCCAACTGTCCATTTTGTTTCCATACCAAGCACACAAACAGAAATCCTGCAGTATGTTAAGAAAGTTAACCCACTTGAGCTCATTCTCAGGAACCCCAATGTATCAGCGAAGATAGTGAAGATTGTCACTGAGGCTATGAAATTGGATGGAAGTGCAGGTTTTATTTCAAAATCAGGCAGACAATGTGAAAGACAAATAAACAGCATTAAAAAAGGCAAGGGTCAGGCAAACAGACAACGAGGGCAAATAGGAAAAGCAAAGTATCAAAGAAACAGAGTAAAAAAATAGGACAAAGACTCAGAATTATCACTAGAACTGGGTAGGAGCAAGACTTCGCAAAGACTGCTTGGATGCTTGAGTTATTTAAACATCTTATCTCATCCAGTGAAGTTGAGCATGTGATTGATTATTTGATGTGGTCTGTAGTCCATGATACTGACAGGAAATGGACTTGGTTTCATGAGTGCTGTGCTGTAGAGATCTATTTTCAGTTCTGAGAAGTGAATTTCATGTCAGAAGTTGTGGTGGTCAAAATGGTGACGTAACAAAGATCTTAATTTGACACCTGTGCTTAGAAGAAACTCAGGGACTCTCACCTCTAGCTTCCCTTGTTAATCTGTTCTATTGAGATGCTAATGGTAACACACTGTCTTTGGGCTTCTAGAGAGCCTGTGGCCACCTGCAGCTGGGCCCTGACCATCACCCATCACATCATCTTCCTGGAATGCAGACACCCCCCCTCTCCATCCCCTGCTGATTTACTGCACCCTTCCACCCATTTGTGTTTATCAGCTGCATTGTGAACTGTTGTCATGAAGAGGCTTAACAAAGTGTCTAATCTAAATGAAAGGGTTTATATTATTTATTTTATGTAAATAACAGTTGTAGTTTAATTTACTTTAGGGCATGATGGTATTAAATGGAAAAGCTGTTCCAGGTGAATTGCAAAAATAAAACAGGAACAGTAAAAACCAAACCCATTAATAAGTAAACAGTGCAAACAAAAAAAGAGAGAGAAATTAGCTGACAAGAGAAAGGTCACAGAAATGTCACATACTGTTTCTACCACAATCCAATATTTATCTATTACACAACAGCTACCAACCAGGGAGGGTGAAAGCTATCATGTACTTCCTCCAAGGAATCTATCATGCAATGCCAACTGACTGCATCCTTTCAAACTGCTGCTTATGCAACACCAGACTGTATTGCATGTTCAAAGGAAAGCACTATTCATTTTCACATGGCTAGTGTCACTGTAATTGGCATGGGAGAGAGAGTATGCCATCCCAATCTCCCTCAGGGTACAGACCACAGAGGGCTGTGGCACCATTGGAGCTGCTGTAACATGTTAATTTCCCCTACAGGGATCAGTTAAGTTTATCTTAAGTTATCTTGTCTTATCTTAATTATTACATGTAGGCAATGCAGTTTTATTTTTCACACATTTCTTCATCACATATTGTCTGCTTAAATTCAGATTTACACAATTCTACAATGGAGGAAAAATATGGTGAAGTCCACCACTTTTTCATATGATCCTATAATACTCACATAATCACGTGAAAAACATTTAATGTGAAATGTATGTGATTTCTGTTGTAAAGGGTCGTCCCTGGGCACTCATTGTCTCTCAGGCTATAACATGGTTTCAATGGGTCCCTCTCCTAGGATTTGGAGTTCTTAATCCTCTTTGAATTTAGGAGAATATGGTAATTTGCTTTGAGGTCAATTAATGAAGATCTTTTGTCTTGAAATGTTTCACAGTGGAGAAAAAAGTGCACTCATCCCTTCACTTTACAATACAGCACTTTGTTGCTAATCAACCTTTAAACTTATCTTAACTAACAGAATTATTTTTTACATTGTTGAGGAAGGGGTGGCACGGTAGTGTAGTGGTTAGCGCTGTTGCCTCACAGCAAGAAGGTCTGGGTTCGAGCCCCGTGGCCGGCGAGGGCCTTTCTGCGTGGAGTTTGCATGTTCTGCGTGGGTTTGCTCCGGTTTCCCCCACAGTCCAAAGACATGCAGGTTAGGTTAACTGGTGACTCTAAATTGACCGTAGGTGTGAATGGTTGTCTGTGTCTATGTGTCGGGCCTGTGATGACCTGGCAACTTGTCCAGGGTGTACCCCACCTTTCGCCCGTAGTCAGCTGGGATAGGCTCCTGCGACCCTGTAGAACAGGATAAAGCGGCTAGAGATAATGAGATGAGATTTTTGAGGAAGAGCAAAGCAGAACTGCACACGTGAAGCTGGAGCTGTTTTTTTTTTCATCCATTGCCAACAATCTCACTAATTATTATACATACATACAGGCCACTTTTTCCATGGAATAAAAACATGTATTCTGTTCCCTTCTAGTGGGTTTATTGATGGCATGCAATATTATCATATCGCTTATCCTCCATGTATTATGCCACTCTCCCCAATGGAGAATGAGCATGCAATATTGTTATAATATTGTATGTTGTCAAGACAACACAATGTCACACTTTGGAGCTTATGCGAAGATCCAATGACAAAACTTTTCTGCTGCGCATGTGCACAATCATTTATTTGTCAGCCGGGAAAGAGAGAAGATGGGGTTAATTCAGTGCTCAGATTAAGCACTAAATAAATAAACTGAAACTAAAGATGCACTGAACACCCAAAAGGCTACCAAAACTTAATTATATATTCTTCATGCATATTTACAAGAGAAAACCAGACCAACGGACATCGAAAAACTGGAAAAGAGACACGTTGGAGATGTAAAACTTTTGCGCTAGGACGTGACCGTGACAATTTGTACACAAACATGGCCACGAGGTTTGCTTCATTAAAAGTGGAAGATTTAAAGAGAAAGACACGGTGAACACCCAAAAGGCTACAAAAACTTCACTGGATATTCTTCACGTATATTTACAAGAGAAAAACATACTAACGGACACTGAAAAACTGGAAAAGAGAGTAACAGCAGAAATATTGGCAAAGTTCTACTTGGAGGTGAGGAAAAGTGACGGAGAGTTTTACAAGAGGACTTTACTCAGCAAAGCCCTTTTGTTTTGAACAACTGCAATGTAACAAGTCATCAAAATCCTTCCCACGCCATGTGGCGGCACCGATCTCCGTTTCTGTAGCCCTCGGCCTCTCGCCTATTACATAGCTAGGGTTACAGTAGGGGGCTGGTCCTCTGGTAACCATGAGAGTTTGACTCCCCACTCACATCTGTATTGCAGTGTGCTTTGACAGACGGCAGTAGGTACCATTTTCATGACGGTCTTTGGTATGATCCGACCGTGAGTAGAACTTGCAATCTCCCGATCAAGAGGCGGACACGCTAACCACTAGGCCAACTCACGGTCCAATCCCCTACTATTTCTACTCAATCCATACATCCCTATTACTGTACTTTACTGTAACAATTAACTATGACCAAAAGTAACTGTGAACTTGAACTGTCTACCTGTATACAGCTTGTATATAAGTTGGGTTGTTGTTCAGGCTTTTTGGACTTGTATCATTTTTATTGTTAGAACTTTGACTTTGTACATTGAATTGACAGAACATTGAATTATATTCGATCAGAATCAACATTCAATATTAGTAAGTTACCCCCGTTCTTAACTTTTTGTAAAATCTATAACTGTTCCATCGAACATGTATGTATAATAATAATAATAATAATAATAATAATAATAATAATAATAATAATAATATTGGCTGGCTTTTTTTCATGGTATATCAGATATATTCCATTCAGCTACTTGTCTTCGACTTGTTCACTATCATGCCAGCTGAATGGAATATATCTGATATACCACTTAAAGCCAACCAGTATTATTTAAGTATACAGTGAGGAGCAATTCTATTTAATCTGTAAACCATTTCAAATTCTATCAGTGATGTTTCCAGTTTGTTTTATTACTGAATATATGCACGCAAATATGTGAAGGATTCAGCCGCTAATGTTAGCTAGAATTTCATTTAAACTATTGATCAGGCAACACAAGGAGCTCATTTTAATTTCTACATTTTCTACATTGATGTAGACATTTTGCCAATGAATTCATGAAGTATAATCAGTAAACCTTTTACTGTCCTGAGTAAACCTTTTACTGTCAATGAACATCACTTCATCAGTTAAAATAGCATGAAAGACTTCAGTGCAGGTTGCTGATTGGTGGTAATTCAGCAGCGCAGATTCAAAATTTAAGACAAGGTTATTTTCAACATACAGTGGTGCTTGAAAGTTTGTGAACCCTTTAGAATTTTCTATATTTCTGCATAAATATGACCTAAAGCATCATCGGATTTTCACCCTAGTCCTAAAAGTAGATAAAGTGAATCCAGTTAAACAAATGAGACAAAAATATTATACTTGGTCATTTATTTATTGAGGAAAATGATCCAATATTACATATCTGTGAGCGGCAAAAGTATGTGAACCTCTAGGATTAGCAGTTAATTTGAAGGTGAAATTAAAGTCAGGTGTTTTCAATCAATGGGATGACAATCAGGTGTGAGTGGACACCCTGTTTTATTTAAAGAACAGGGATCTATCAAAGTCTGATCTTCACAGCATGTTTGTGGAAGTGTATCATGGCACGAACAAAGGAGATTTCTGAGGACCTCAGAAAAAACGTTGTTGATGCTGATCAGGCTGGAAAAGGTTACAAAACCATTTCTAAAGAGTTTGGACTCCACCAATTCACAGTCAGACAGATTGTGTACAAATGGAGGAAATTCAAGACCATTGTTACCCTCCCCAGGAGTGGTCGACCAACAAAGATCACTCCAAGAGCAAGGCGTGTAATAGTCGGCGAGGTCACAAAGGACCCCAGGGTAACTTCTAAGCAACTGAAGGCCTCTCTCACATTGGCTAATGTTCATGTTCATGAGTCCACCATCAGGAGAACACTGAACAACAATGGTGTGCATGGCAGAGTTGCAAGGAGAAAGCCACTGCTCTCCAAAAAAAACCATTGCTGCTCGTCTGCAGTTTGCTAAAGATCACGTGGACAAGCCAGAAGGCTATTGGAAGAATGTTCTGTGGACGGATGAGACCAAAATAGAACTTTTTGATTTAAATGAGAAGCATTATGTTTGGAGAAAGGAAAACACTGCATTCCTCTATAGCAATCATTTTCCTTAATAAATAAATGACCAAGTATAATATTTTTGTCTCATTTGTTTAACTGGGTTCTCTTTATCTACTTTTAGGACTTGTGTGAAAATCTGATGATGTTTTAGGTCATATTTATGCAGAAATATAGAAAATTCTAAAGGGTTCACAAACTTTCAAGTACCACTTTAGAACCGTATCAGTTTGAACCATCGGAAAATGAATCCGATAGTAACACGTTGGCCACGGAGGCCCCCACCTTATGAAATGAAGCCAGAGAACAAAGCCATCTTGAGAATTGGATGGAATTGAACTGACAGTCTCATGTGACTCTCATTAAAACAGGATAGGTGTTATAACTTCTGCAACATACATGTACGTGCATGCATTTTCACTGATGAAATGTAAAAGGCTAATTAAATAATCAGATGAACTGAGACAATCACATTCTGAAGCAAATTAAATAATCTTATACCGGTAACTTAAATACACAGTACAAGTTACATGAATTAATCTAAATGCAGGTAAACAACGAGTGTTGTTGTTGTTGTGATGTAACCAAATGAATGTCGCATCTTACCCATCTGTGTTCTTGCTTCTTGAAGGCCAAGCTTGTGGCCGATTGTTTTGAAACAATCTGACTTTTAGTTCTTTGCTCAGTTCTTCATTCATTCACTTCTTCCACGTAAAGGCGAGATATTGCTGCTGAAGCAAGCATATCCAGCGGAGAAATCAGACGGCTGGTCCACTCATTCTCCAGTTTCTCCATACTGAGTACTCTGCCATTACTGCTTGGCTCATACTCCAGGAGAACTGGTGCAACTGAACTTACTTTCCTTTTCTTGTAGTTTTCTTTTCCTTTAATTGTTGGTACTGCACCCTCTTTTAGTACGGGCTTATAGCCAATGCTCCTCAACAGATCAGAGGTTTCGTACGAGTCATCAGTAAAATGTGTCCTGAATTTCTCGCAAAATGCATCCAAATCTTTGCAGTTTGAACATTCTTGGGCCATGAATGCAACATAAATCCACCTTCTGTCGTGTTGCTGCACCAGCCAGCAACACATCTACGTGGCATGCTGATAAATTAGCTCAAAATGGAGGATAGAAGTTGCAGTCAGCTCTGTGTTTTAGTATAACAGAAATGGCGATGAGACCGATAGATTTCCCGCTGTGATGTCACAGATGTCAAGGTCATTCACTCAGACCGCTACCTATATGAATAATTTTAATCATAAAAATTACTCTATTAGATTTATTGTTAATGCTTAAAACTATTCCTGTGCCATTCTTGAGGTCTCAAGGCATTTATAAACAAAAAGTCAGGCCATGGTTCTGCGTATCTCCTTTAAGAGGCTGGAAAGATCCAAGTCCTCTGTCCTTCTCTCCCATGGCGGAAAACGGAAAATTCATGTATAAATGTTAAATAATCTTAGCAGATATCTTCTGAGTGATTAGACATTTTTTTCTTTGTTAAATAACAGCACATTAAATGACAACACCATTATGTGGAGCGTCTAATATATGTCTGTACAAATCCCAGTGAATGAGTTCTCACTTTTGAAACAAGAACATATTAAAATGAGTGCATTCACACAAACCTGTGATTTGTCTCGCAGCCAGAACTACTTTCTGTGACAGAAAATTAATTAACACCTTCTGACCAATTAGATTAGCAAATTCAATGTCTGGGGTAGAAAAAGCATTATTCTATTGTTCTTTGTTCATCATCCCAATGAATAACATAAAGTAACTGAAGAAACTAAAGGTAAATTGCATCATAAAAGATCTTGTTTGTTTGATGCAAAAATGAAAAAGTAAATTACGTTAATTAAAGCGATTAATCAGAAAAACAGGTTTTATGTATAAAATATTTATTTTAGACCTATTTCCCCTTTCCACTGTGCTTACTTATTTAAAAAAAAAAAGATGTTGAATGGTCATGGACTCATAACTCAAACTCTAACTCATGGACTCATTGTGTTACAGTGAGGTCAGAGAATTGAGAATTAATCTTAAATGCAATTTCCCCACTGTCATCTATAATCTCCTGCATGGGGGGGGGGGGGTCTGAAATAAGCTGCTCCTCCCTCTATGACTCATTAAGCATGCTGATGTGACCTTGCTTCTATTTTAAAACCATTACCAATATGGCTCATTCACACAGGATACACTTAATTCCAGCACTGCTCATGATGTCATGGTTTTCAGTCTGCATTCTTACAAACTTGCTAAAGTTTATATCATATTTAATCCAGTTGGCTGATGGTTCATTGGTTCAAAGTGGTTCATTGACTGGTGTACTTTTTTTTTCTCAAATAATTTCTAAAAAAAAATGGAGCTTAACCATAAAACTCTGAATGAAAGACAAGGATGATTAAATGTGTGTTTGAGAAACAGCTCATCTGTTTACTGAGGTCTTCACTTGATGAAGTCACTAGCCATTAAATCCTTTGATTTAATGCAGGGGAAATCCAAACCAGTCCAATGGGAATTATTTACAACACAGACACTATTTGGGAGGTAAAAAGCAGTGTTTCTTTTATAAGTAATACAGTATAATACCTTAAAGAAAAGCCCAAAAGGTAAAACCTGACAAATGTATTAAACTAGTTACATTATAAAATAATATTCATTATCGTTATAAAGCTGTCATTGATTTGCTTTGCTTCATCCTGTAGTTTTTTACTTACTTGTGCATGTCATAATAAATACCATCAATTATTTTTTTTTTTGTAATTTTTACTTTATTTAAAGTTAGACGGCCTTTCAATTTCATAAAATCAGTGAAATTTAGTTCCCGCTGAAATTTGGTCATTGTGATATATGTTTATTTCTGTAATATCTAATTTAAAAAAAACCCAGGCCATTCTGTGGCTGGGGAGTTATTTAATTTGAGGGGATTCCCAAGCAAATAACGTGCATGAAATCACTCACTTCGCGCAGTCAAGCAGACAGAGGAAGTCCGTGTGCATATGCGCAGGTTTACATTCTTTTTCTTCTTCTTCTTTTGGGTTTTATGGCAGCTGGCATCCGGTGTTGCATTACTGCCATCTACAGGTTTACCTTGACCGTGCACTGACAGGTACATCATTTTGTCGCTAAATGAATAGCTGATCACACTGAGGTGCTTGCTGACTGCTGATATTTATTAGTTTGGTCCTGTGTTTCCTTTCCTTTGCAACATAACATCTTTTCTTCTTGTGTTCTGTTACTGTAGTCAGTCTTTCACATTTCATTCACGTCCTCCATTTTTCTCTCCTATTTCAAACTTGTATCCCACAATGCCTTACATGAACAGGAAAAGCCCACCATGTGATGCATGACGTAGTATCTTGAACTGGGCCATGGTGAAGCAGGAAAAAATAGTGGAGAATTTAGGGCCATGTGGCCCTACATTCATTAATTGTTCTATTTAAATAATAATAATAATAATAATAATAATAATAATAATAATAATAATAAAATTGGAAGTCTGTGATTTGAATTCAGTAGCTTTCAGTCCACTAAACAAAAATAACTGAGTGTCAGGGAAAATTCTTTTTATGACCTAAACTTGAAAAATCTGAAAGGCAGTCTACCTTTAACTTTATTTCTTTATTATTATCCATTTTGCATGTTAGAAAGCCCTTTGATTTGCATTCAAAATGTAAAAATATAAAAATGAATATTTTTTATTATTCCTTAATGTATGTTTAAATTTGCGTTTAAACACATCCACATTCTTTGTCACAACTGTGGCTACGTAAACTCATTACTGCAACTCTGAAATCCATAGTCATTATTCTGAGTTCACACCGCTCATTATGTGGTTTCTTCACCACAATCATCCCTCTTTTCACACTCAGCTGCTCTTTCATTCCCCCGTGTGTGTTCCTTTCTTCCCAGCCCTCTGCTTTTGTCTTTCTGTTTTCACAGCTTGCCCACTGTGCTTCTGTCCTCCGTCACACCTCTATTGTAATGCAGGACAGCTCTTAGGGAACTGTAATCTTGGACTGCAGCAGAGCTCTTCACACCTGGGTGCGACCTTCCCAAACACACACATCCACGCACATATGCACATACAGCTAGACCCCCTGCAGACTCTGGAGGTGCCATGCTTCATTTAGATATATGCAGTGACCTGCTGCTGTTCCTACCTGAGAGAACAAAAGAACCAGAAGGATGAGACAAGATTTTTTCAGACACACACACACACACACACACACACACACACACACACACACACAGTCAGGGTGATGTCATTGGCTGCAATGATGGCATGTCTGAGGAAACAGAGAGCGCTCTTCATCCCCGAAACCTGGTTACAGAAACACAAAAGGTGAACCATAGTCAAATTAAAATACTCACATCTTATTCACATTTATGCTTTAGCAAACATCCTCATCCAGCTTAACTTACAGAAGCACTTTATAGTCTCTATCAAAAACATCCTCATACTGCAAATAATGTAGGTCAGGATCTAACAATGGTAAGAGCACCTATTTGCAAAAAAGGTTAGTAGCAACAAAAATAGAAGTCACATTTTTTAAAATTAGTACTCATTTAATTAGTCATTACTGAAGACAGTCTTTGTTTGAAGACAATCACTGACACAGCTGTACAGAGAGAAGAGTTTTGATGCATGTTTTTGCAATCATGACCAAGTCACTGTACTTCATCCTGGTTATTACACACCTAATTACCAAAGAAATCAAATAATTTGACAGAAAATATTGATTTTAAAATGATTTTATTGATCAAAAAATAATTTTCTTGCTTCCTCTAATGATGTGGTTCATCGCAAATGTCTGTATATAGAAATGAAAGACCGTAGAATGAAATGCTGTATATGACCAGTCAGAATTGAGTATTCAAACGAGTTGTGTAATAATACTGTACTTCTTATTTTTATACTACAGTTGAATTCTCAAATCTGATTGGTTGGAAGCTGGGGATTAAGTAAGACATAATGGACAGTGAGATGGTCATAACTGCAAAATAAACCCTGACAAGTTGATGCAGGTCTTGTATATTTAAATAATATTGGCTGGCGTTGAGTGGTATATCAGATATAGTCCATTCAGCTAGCATCATATTGAATGAGTCAAAAAAGAGTTCAATATGATACTATCCATCCATCCATTATCTGTAACCGCTTATCCTGTGCAGGATCGCGGGCAAGCTGAAGCCTCATCTCATCTCATCTCATTAACTCTAGCCGCTTTATCCTGTTCTACAGGGTCGCAGGCAAGCTGGAGCCTATCCCAGCTGACTATGGGCGAAAGGCGGGGTACACCCTGGACAAATCGCCAGGTCATCACAGGGTTGACACATAGAGACAAACAACCATTCACACTCACACCTATGGTCAATTTAGAGCCACCAATTAGCCTAACCTGCATGTCTTTTGACAGTGGGGAAAACCGGAGCACCCAGAGGAAACCCACGCAGACTCGGGGAGAACATGCAAACTCCACACAGAAAGGCCCCCATCGGCTACCGGGCTCAAACCCAGGACCTTCTTGCTGTAAAGCAACAGTACTAATGACTACACCACCATGCTGCCCAATATCATATTAGCTGAATGGAATATATCTGATATATCAGGAAAAAAAGCCAGCGAATATTATGATTATACGTACACACTTTCTTTTCCAGTTTTTCGATGTCTGTTGGTATGCTTTTCTCTTGTAAATGTGTGTGAAGAATATCTAATGAAGTTTTGGTAGCCTTTCAGGCGTTCAAAGCATCTTTCTCTTTCCCAGCGAACACAGAAATGCTTCTGCACATGCACAGCAGAAAACTCTCTCATTGAATATTAGCATCAGTTCTGACGTGTGACATCATGTTATCTTGACAACCATGCAATATCGTAAACCATATTCAACGCTCATTCTCCATTGGGTAGAGTGACGTAATACACATAGGATAAGCGATATGCTAAGAATATTGCATGCTACTGAGCCATATAAATGAAACTCACTAGAAAGGAATAGAATACATGTTTTTATTCCATCGAAAAAGTGTCCTGTATGTATAATAATTCATAATAACCACCAGCTCACTGTACATTATCCTACTTATTACACAGCTACTTACTAAAGAAATCAATTATTTGACATAAAATATTGATTTAAAAATGATTTTATTGATTTAAAATGATTTTATTGCTTCTGCAATAAAAATAGTCTGTTAGATTCTATGATTGTAACAGTGTCCATAGCAACGTAAACTCTCTCGTCTTCTTCCAAAGTGTTTTCTGATGGAGTAAAGGTTTTTGTTGTTGTTTTTCTACTACAGGGTTATTAATTTGATTATTAAAACACAAAGGTTTACCATACATTTTCCTGCTGTTTGATATCAGTGGAGATTGTCTTCCAGTGTCAATGTTCAGAACTGTGTCCATAGCAAGTCTGTTGTTCACAGCAGTGGTCTTCTATTCAGAAACAGACTGTAGAATGCCATAATTGACCAATCAGAATCAAGTGTTCAACAAAGCCATGTCATAATTTGAAACACTCACCGGCCACTTTAATAGAAACTTGTTCTGGATTCTAAGATTCCTGTTCTTGGCTGGCAGAAGTGAAACCCAAAGTGGTCTTCTGCTGTTGCATGCTGAGATGTTTTTCTGCTCACCACAGTTGTAAAGAGTGATTATATGGACAGCAAGCTGGACTGGACTTGCAACACCAATAACTTATACAGGAAGGGACAGAGCAGGCTATACTTCCATAGGAGGCTGCGGTCCTTTAACATCTGCAGGAAACTCCTGTGGGTGTTCTATCAGTCTGTGGTCGCCAGTATCCTGTTTTACACTGTGGTGTACTGGGGGGGGCAGCACATCCAAGAAGGACACGTCCAGGCTGGACAAACTGATCAGGCGGGCCGGCTCTGTGGTTGGCATGAAGCTAGACTCTCTGGTGATGGTGGCAGAGAAGAGGTCTATGGACAAACTATTGAACATCATGGACAATGCCAGTCACCCTCTGCACACCGTCATCAGCAACCAGAGGAGCCTGTTCAGTGACAGAATGCTCCTTCCCGAGTGCAGGATGAACAGACTTAAAAACTTCTTTGTCCATCATGCCATCAGACTGTACAACTCCTCTCGGGGGGGGGGGGGGGGGGGGGGGGGGGGTAACAGGAGGACAGAGGACAGGAAGGAGCAGTAGCCTAGCCTAACAATAAGCAATACCAGACAATGTGCAATATAAAGTGCAATATCGCTCCTGCTAACCCCCCCCCCCTTCTCCCCCCACCCCGTTGTGTGTGAAAACCCCAGGTGATCAGCAGTTTCTGAAATACTCAAACCAGTCCATCTGGCACCAACATCCATGCCACAGTGAAAGTCACAGAGATCATAATTTTTCCCATTCTGATGTTTGAAGTGAACATTAACTGAAGCTCTTGATTTGTATCTGCATGATTTTATGCATTGTGCTGCTGTCAAGGGACTGGCTGATTAGAGAACTGCAGAAAACAGCAGGTGTATGAGTGGACCTAATAATATGGCCGGTGAGTGTATAACCACATATTTAACAATTATTCAATGAAGTCGAGGTTATTATTCACCTATATTCACTGAGCCTGAGGTGGATAATTCATTCATTATCTCTAGCCGCTTTATCCTTCTACAGGGTCGCAGGCAAGCTGGAGCCTATCCCAGCTGACTATGGGCGAAAGGCAGGGTACACCCTGGACAAGTCGCCAGGTCATCACAGGGCTGACACATAGACACAGACAACCATTCACACTCACATTCACACCTACGGTCAATTTAGAGTCACCAGTTAACCTAACCTGCATGTCTTTGGACTGTGGGGGAAACCGGAGCACCCGGAGGAAACCCACGCGGACACGGGGAGAACATGCAAACTCCACACAGAAAGGCCCTCGCCGGCCCCGGGGCTCGAACCCAGGACCTTCTTGCTGTGGGGCGACAGCGCTAACCACTACACCACCGTGCCGCCAAGGTGGATAATTGTTTTAGTATAAATACACAGGTGATTTTTTTAAAAATAGTATTAACAAAGAAATTATTTCTTTCAAACTTCAAAAGTGGCATGCAAATGTAAAGTGTGCAGACTTCCACTTGTCACTTGTGTGACTTATCTATGCCGACTCACATAAAATACTTTGTTTTGAAATCGATAAAATAAATCACAATTCCACCTTATCTTTGAATAGTTTTAGACCAAACTTCATAGCATCTTTAGTGCTTTTATGAACAGAATTTTCTTTCATAATCTGTAATTCTTCCTCACTTACGGTGACAAAGCGATTGGCCACCATTTTGCCAAGTCGCTCGAAGTGATTATCGAGAAGTAGTCAGAATTTCTCGACCAGTCAATGTGTGTGATTTTCTATAACCACCTGCATATTTATACATAACATATAACATATATAATTTATTTTGCCTTCGTTTTTATTTTGCCTTCGTTGATCTGGAGAAGGCCTTTGACTGAGTTCCAAGAAGGGTACTGTGGTGGGCACTGAGAAGTCTTGGTGTAGAGGAGTGGGCTGTGAAGGTGATCCAGGCCATGTACAACCCCAATTCCAAAAAAGTTGGGGCAAAGTACAAATTGTAAATAAAAACAGAATGCAATAATTTACAAATCTCAAAAACTGATATTGTATTCACAATAGATAGTTTTCACTGACATCATGGCATTCCGGGGAACGCCGTCCAGCCGCCATCTTGTGGAGCTAACAAAACAGACCATCGCTATTACCGGCTACATTATCCCGGACGAATTTATAAAGTTATATAGTCAGTTTTCAAAAATAAAGCTCAATGTCGGCAAAATCAAGCAAACAGAAGTATATGGATACATTGGATGACATCTCACGACAACGGTATGCAGCCAAACTGGCCTTGATTGGGGGAATTGACCCCTACGAAGTGGACAAAGATGCATTTTCAAGTGACTATGCAGGGCTGCCATCCATATCGTACCCTGATATTGTGAACTATTTCGTGAATAGTAAAAGTGCCTACACACTTGACGACCTCAAAGCATACGAGTTGCTGGAGTCATACAGTTATTTTGTCTGTGGCTGGGTCCGTGAAGTCCACCATATAAAAACAAGTGAGAGTCGTGTCCTAATTACAGCCAAGGTATGTAAACATTGGAATTTTAGAGCTCTCAACACTGCATATAAATATGTGTGTGTATAATATCCAGTTGATTTAAGACAAATTTTACATCCATTAGTGGTATTACAGTACCATGTCAGTTCCAGTTAGGCATCCTCCAGAGATTGTTTACACGATGTTTTGGTTTCCAAAAACAAACTTAAACACAATTGATTGTTTATTTAAACAACTTACCACTTATAAAATGATTGGAGCAGACTTTGCTGTGTTTGGAAGGCTGATAATCCTTGCGGTTGATTCTCGCAAGCCATAGATTTCTCCTTTGTATGCTGAGTTTCTTTGTTTGCTTGCCTTCGTGCTCCCGTACAGTGGGAATTCCATAAAAGCTCCGCTTGACGTCATCATCTGACCTATTACGACAGCCATGAATACAACAGGTGTGCACCATTGCTAGCTTTAAATAGCCTGCTTGGGATCTTTTGAAGACTTTGTACTCGCGTGTTACAATGTGTGCTCAGTGACCCGTACGGTAAGCTTGACCCACAAGATGACCGCCACTAGGGAATCCCCGACTCTGTGACGTCATGTGAAAACTATCTATAGAACAGAGACAACATATCAAATGTCGAAAGTGAGACATTTTGAAATTTCATGCCAAATATTGGCTCATTTGAAATTTCATGACAGCAACACATCTCAAAGTTGGGACAAGGGCAATAAAAGGCTGGAAAAGTTAAAGGTACAAAAAAGGAACAGCTGGAGGACCAAATTGCAACTCATTAGGTCAATTGGCAATAGGTCATTAACATGACTGGGTATAAAAAGAGCATCTTGGAGTGGCAGCGGCTCTCAGAAGCAAAGATGGGAAGAGGATCACCAATCCCCCTAATTCTGCGCCAACAAATAGTGGAGCAATATCAGAAAGGAGTTTGACAGTGTAAAATTGCAAAGAGCTTGAACATATCATCATCTACAGTGCATAATATCATCAAAAGATTCAGAGAATCTGGAAGAATCTCTGTGCGTAAGGGTCTCATCACATCTCATTATCTCTAGCTGCTTTATCCTTCTACAGGGTCGCAGGCAAGCTGGAGCCTATCCCAGCTGACTACGGGCGAAAGGCGGGGTACACCCTGGACAAGTCGCCAGGTCATCACAGGGCTGACACATAGACACAGACAACCATTCACACTCACGGTCAATTTAGAGTCACCAGTTAACCTAACCTGCATGTCTTTGGACTGTGGGGGAAACCGGAGCACCCGGAGGAAACCCACGCGGACACGGGGAGAACATGCAAACTCCGCACAGAAAGGCCCTCGCCGGCCCCAGGGCTCGAACCCAGGACCTTCTTGCTGTGAGGCGACAGCGCTAACCACTACACCACCGTGCCGCCCTGCGTCATCATCTTGACGCTTACGCTTGACGTCATCATCTGACCTATTACGACAGCCATGAATACAACAGGTGTGCACCATTGCTAGCTTTAAATAGCCTGCTTGGGATCTTTTGAAGACTTTGTACTCGCGCGTTACAATGTGTGCTCAGTGACCCGTACGGTAAGCTTGACCCACAAGATGACCACCACTAGGGAATCCCCGACTCTGTGACGTCATGTGAAAACTATCTATAGAACAGAGACAACATATCAAATGTCGAAAGTGAGACATTTTGAAATTTCATGCCAAATACTGGCTCATTTGAAATTTCATGACAGCAACACATCTCAAAGTTGGGACAAGGGCAATAAAAGGCTGGAAAAGTTAAAGGTACAAAAAAGGAACAGCTAGAGGACCAAATTGCAACTCATTAGGTCAATTGGCAATAGGTCATTAACATGACTGGGTATAAAAAGAGCATCTTGGAGTGGCAGCGGCTCTCAGAAGCAAAGATGGGAAGAGGATCACCAATCCCCCTAATTCTGCGCCGACAAATAGTGGAGCAATATCAGAAAGGAGTTTGACAGTGTAAAATTGCAAAGAGCTTGAACATATCATCATCTACAGTGCATAATATCATCAAAAGATTCAGAGAATCTGGAAGAATCTCTGTGCGTAAGGGTCTCATCTCATCTCATTATCTCTAGCCGCTTTATCCTTCTACAGGGTCGCAGGCAAGCTGGAGCCTATCCCAGCTGACTACGGGCGAAAGGCGGGGTACACCCTGGACAAGTCGCCAGGTCATCACAGGGCTGACACATAGACACAGACAACCATTCACACTCACATTCACGGTCAATTTAGAGTCACCAGTTAACCTAACCTGCATGTCTTTGGACTGTGGGGGAAACCGGAGCACCCGGAGGAAACCCACGCGGACACGGGGAGAACATGCAAACTCCGCACAGAAAGGCCCTCGCCGGCCCCGGGGCTCGAACCCAGGACCTTCTTGCTGTGAGGCGACAGCGCTAACCACTACACCACCGTGCCACCCTGCGTAAGGGTCAAGGCCGGAAAACCATACTGGGTGCCCGTGATCTTCAGGCCCTTAGACGGCACTGCATCACATACAGGCATGCTTCTGTATTGGAAATCACAAAATGGGCTCAGGAATATTGCCAGAGAACATTATCTGTGAACACAATTCACTGTGCCATCTGCCGTTGCCAGCTAAAACTCTATAGTTCAAAGAAAAAGCCATATCTAAACATGATCCAGAAGCGCAGACGTCTTCTCTGGGCCAAGGCTCATTTAAAATGGACTGTGGCAAAGTGTAAAACTGTTCTGTGGTCAAACGAATCAAAATTTGAAGTTCTTTATGGAAATCAGGGACGCTGTGTTATTCGGACTAAAGAGGAGAAGGACGGCCCAAGTTATTATCAGCGCTCAGTTCAGAAGCCTGCATCTCTGATGGTATGGGGTTGCATTAGTGCGTGTGGCATGGGCAGCTTACACATCTGGAAAGACACTATCAATGCTGAAAGGTATATCTAGGTTCTAGAGCAACATATGCTCCCATCCAGACGACGTCTCTTTCAGGGAAGACCTTGCATTTTCCAACATGACAATGCCAAACCACATACTGCATCAATTACAGCATCATGGCTGCGTAGAAAAAGGGTCCAGGTACTGAACTGGCCAGCCTGCAGTCCAGATCTTTCACCCATAGAAAACATTTGGCACATCATAAAATGGAAGATACGACAAAAAAGACCTAAGACAGTTGAGCAACTAGAATCCTACATTAGACAAGAATGGGTTAACATTCCTATCCCTAAACTTGAGCAACTTGTCTCCTCAGTCCCCAGACGTTTACAGACTGTTGTAAAGAGAAAAGGGGATGTCTCACAGTGGTAAACATGGCCTTGTCCCAACTTTTTTGAGATGTGTTGTTGTCATGAAATTTAAAATCACCTAATTTTTCTCTTTAAATGATACATTTTCTCAGTTTAAACATTTGATATGTCATCTATGTTCTATTCTGAATAAAATATGGAATTTTGAAACTTCCACATCATTGCATTCCGTTTTTCTTTACAATTTGTACTTTGTCCCAACTTTTTTGGAATCAGGGTTGTATACAAATGCCTGGAACCGTGCGCGGGTCAATGGACAATACAGCGAGGAGTTCGGTGTTGGAGTAGGGGTGCATCAGGGATCAGTCCTCAGTCCCCTGCTGTTCATCCTTGTCTTAGAAGCTCTGTCCCATGAATTCCACACCGGGGTGCCCTGGGAGTTCCTTTATGCCGATGACCTGGTAATCATCACAGACTCCCTGGAAGAATGTATCACAAGACTGAAGGTTTGGAAGTCAGGCATGGAACGCAAAGGCCTACGGGTTAACATGAAAAAGACAAAGATCTTGATACCTGGCCAGGGTCTGAACAAACTGGAGGACACTGGCTCTTTCCTGTGTGCTGTATGCTGTTCTGGCATTGGTGTTAACTCAATCTAGTGCACCGAATGTGGGTTCTGGATCCACAAGAAATGCTGCGGCATAAGAGGTGGCTTGCTGGCTGTGCAGAATTACATCTGTCCGAGGTGTCGAGGAGAAGCCAGACCACTTGACAGTCGCCCTACGACACAAGTCACAGTGGACAAAGCGGTGCTAGACGTGGAAGCCAGCTTCTGCTACCTCGGGGACATGCTCTGTGCTGGCGGTGGGTGTCAGCTCACTGCCATTACCAGATGCTGTGTTGCCTGGGGAAAGTTTAAGAAGTTCCTGCCCATCCTAACCTCCAGGCACTTACCCTTTAAAACCTGTGGCAAGGTGTTTAACTCCTGCGTGCGATCAGCCATGCTCCATGGGAGTGAAACTTGGGCCCCTACCGCCTCGGATCTCCAGCGATTGTGCCGCAATGACAGATCCATGATTAGATGGATCTGCAGCATCAAACCCCATGATGAGACACTTTCAGCAACCCAACATGCTAGATTTGGTGTGGAGGACATCACATCAGTGCTGCGGTCGTGCCGACTCCGGTGGTACGGTCACGTTGAATGAGCCAGTGGCTGCATCAACACCATCACCAAGTTGCAGTTGCCAGGCAACAGAGGTCATGCTAGATGGAGGAAATTTTGGATGGAGTGTGTCAAGAAGGACATCAAAGTGTGCGGCCTCACCAGTGTGGATCCGCTGGACAGAGCTGCCTGGAAACGTGGTGTGAAGACTAGCCAACTGCTGCCTACCCCTGTGTCAGGAACCCCTGCAGCAGTATAATCAAATACTGGATACTACTACTACTACTATATACCCATTTACATATACAAAAACATATAACCATTCTGAAAGGAGTTCCATAGGTTCTGTAATATAAACGATAAGTTAATATTAATCCGCTCAATGTAAAATGTTATTGTTTTTATAGTAAAAGCTAATACACTGAGGCTTGTATGGTGGAAAATACACATAATCTGTGTCTAACAATGAATTGATTTATTTTTAAAAATGTTGGTATTTAACAAAGAAACCACTTTGCGTTGTGTGTGCTATTCTTTACTTGACACAGCTGAGCCTATTGCATAGGAACATGCTTTACATGCTTTTTTTAAAAGTAAGATTAAATAATTTGGGTGGCACGGTGGTGTAGTGGTTAGCACTGTCGCCTCACAGCAAGAAGGTTCTGGGTTCGAGTCCAGTGGCTGACGAGGGGCTTTCTGTGTGGAGTTTGCATGTTGTCTGTGTGGGTTTCCTCTAGGTGCTCTGGTTTCCCCCACAGTCCAAAGACACCCTGGTTGGGACATCAGTCCATCACAAGGCACCATGCACACACATGCTTTCATATTTAGGGGAAAGCTACTGCATCCAATTCAGCAACTGTTATGTTTTTGGGAGGTTGGAGGGAACTGGAGAACCCAGACGAAACCTGCACATGGTGAGACCATGCAGAGAAACTTCATAGGAACTCAGGCTCAAACCAGGGATCCTGGAGCTGTGAGACAGCTCCGTTACCTAATGTGCCACCATGCTGCCCAAATAGTACAACTATATTATATAATATAGGGGCGGCACGGTGGTGTAGTGGTTAACACTGTCGCCTCACAGCAAGAAGGTTCTGGGTTCGAGCCCAGTGGCTGACGGGGGCCTTTCTGTGTGGAGTTTGCATGTTCTCCCCGTGTCTGTTTGTGTTTCCTCTGGGTGCTCTGGTTTCTCCCATAGTCCAAAGACATGCAGGTTAGGCTAATTGGTGGCTCTAAATTGACCGTAGGTGTGAATGTGAGTGTGAATGGTTGTTTGTCTCTATGCCCATGTTTACATTAGACCGTATCAGCGGATCATCAGATTAACGTTTTTAAAACGATTAGTGTGCACACAGCAACACCAATACACGATTTGCATGCACATAGCAACGCCAATACACGGATACGCTCGGCTCCGCAGGCATCCTGCGCTCCAAATCACTCCGCCCTGAACAGCGAGTGCCCTCTGGAGGGTGCGCACTCCGGCCCTGCGCAGCTCACACAGCGCGCGAGTGAAGTGCACAAGCCACGATTCGGGACTGAGCCGCTGTGTGTGTGATCCCAGCGCATATCACTTACTACTTGCAAGTGGAAGGATGGCAAGCCTAAAGACAATCATAACTACACAATGGGCAGTATTTGCATCAGTATTTGCAGTATTTTCATACTTTTATACTCTTTAATGAAAGGTGATACAAGGCGGAAGTCCGCGCCGTTTTTCAGCAGTCGCGTCACATGACCAACGCCAGCGAATCAGGAAGGTGGATGTCACTGTGACGTTGTCCAATGAGCCGCCAGCTAGAGCTCAGCACAGCGTATCCGCGTATTCTGAATGTTTACACAGCACCGGAGCTGACACGATCTGGATTGAATACGTGGACGCTGGCGGATTCCCGTTTCCCGGCGTTTCCAGGCGGTTTAATGTAAACGGACAGTGCATCCGCGAAGAAAATGAGACAGATACGGTCTAATGTAAACGTAGCCTAAGTGTCAGCCCGGCGATGACCTGAGGACTTGTCCAGGGTGTACCCTGTCTCTCGCCCACAGTCAGCTGGGATAGGCTCCAGCTTACCCGCAACCCTGCACAGGATAAGCAGTTACAGATAATGGATGGATGGGTTAAATAATTTGAATATACAATGTAAGAAAGATCTACTTATCTATTTAACTTTGCCAAACTGTCTATTTTAATACCCAAACCCTTAAATAAAGGTACCCTGTATCCTGTGTGAAGTTTTTCACTCATATAAGCCATTGACACAAAGATTCAGCCACATTGGCTTCCTACTACTAATACTTGTTTTGCTAAAAATGATTTACTGATAAAGCTTAGGTACAACATTATATCTCCCATCAACCACACATCAATCACAATCTCTTCAAACACGAAACACGGTCATAGAGATATCTGTCCAACCTTGGATAACCATCAGTAAAGGTTATACACAGTCGTTTAGATCATGTGGAACGTATCACTTTGTGTGGACGTAAAGGAGAGGAGGTTTTAGCTCATATGCCCTCAGGCCTTACAAACCCTTTGGCTTTTTCCACTGGTCACTTAAGGCCATGTTTAAAGAAAATGAACAGTTCATTTATGCAGACAGTTAAGTACCTATAATTGCATACCGAAAGAGCCCTATTTGGTACTTCCATTTTTGACAAAGGTGTAGATTCTGTTAATTTTTTTGTTCATTTGTTTATTTGTTTCTATAAGGCCGGATAAGGCCTCTGTCCAGTGTAGGGTGCCACCCTGTGACCTTGTAAAAGAAAACCCATGCAAAATTAATGTGAGAAACATGAGCGTACTGTTTTGTTTTGGCCATTTGAAAGCTCTTGGGGTCATAAATTATGTTCACTCAATCCTCTTCTCCTCCTCCTTCTTCTCTTTTCCTCCTCCATGAGGGCAAGGGTATCCAAGGTGGGGCACACTGCTGTGCTCAATTAAGGTTCAGTACCACAGGCTCAGATGACTACATTCTGATTTATATCACAGCATATTGTAAGATATGGCAGGCTCGTTGCTGAGTGAGTTTTATATCGGGCACAAAAGCAATCCATGACCTCATCACTCGGCTACATCCATCAAAACCACAGAAAGCACCAGACAAGAAACTGAGCTGAGGGGGTTGTCCGGAGGCATGAACTTCTAGCGCCATTACTGAAAAAAGGGAATATTAATTGTGCATTTGCTTCCAATTAAATGAATAATCTATTTAATACCTTACTTATAAAAATACAAAATAAAAAAAATTAAGTACATATTTAGAAGCAATCAGATAAAAACACAAAACAAGACAAATCCTTTCAAGTCACTCAAATCCATTCAAATTGAGTTAAATAAAATACAAATATGTTGTCTATATTATCCATAGAACAGAAATAAATTGCAGAACCCACATATTTACTTTCATTAATCACTTTATCCTTATCAGGGTCGTGGTGGATCCGGAGCCCAGATTCCCAGAAACACTGCACGTGAGGTGGAAATACACCCTGGTTGGGACATCAGTCCATCACAAGGCACCATGCATGCACGCACACATACACACACACATTCATATTTAGGGGAAAGCTATTGCATCCAATTCAGCTACTGGTATGTTTTTGGGAGGTTGGAGGGAACTGTGTGTTTACATACATGGACATAAGTGTCATGGCAATATTGGTCCTTCAGTGATTTCTTTGAACTGTTATTTTTCTATGGCAGAATAATTGTACAACATAAATCTTGAATTAAAAAAAAAACAAGAACGTGGTGCACAGTTTAAAATTTTATTTTGGCTTTTCTGAAATAAACAGGCTCAAAATTATTGACACAGGGTCAAAAATGTACATGCACCTACTTAGATTATTAATTCAGTGCTGCTCTTCTTCTTCTTCTTCTTCTTCTTTCGGCTGCTCCCATTAAGTGATACCACAGTGGATTGTTCCACACATTTGATTTGGCATGGGTTTTACACTGGATGCCCTTCCTCAGCAACCCTCCCCAATCTATCTGGGCTTGGGACCAGCACTAAATATGCGCTGGCTTGTGCAACCCCATTGGGTATTTTACCTAATCTGCATGTTTTTGAACTCAGCGCTGCTGAAAGTTCCAAAATGTCTTTTAACTTGCCAAGGCCACTTAATTTCCTGTTAGTGATCATGAATGACTACAGCTGGTAGCTTCTTTGTGCCAAAATAAAAAGCACTCATTGGATTAAGGATACAACACACAGTACAATGGGAAAGTCCAAGGAGCTCAGTGCAGATCTGAGAAAGAGAATCATTGATTTACACTCAGGAATGACTCTTGGAGCCGTTTCTAAACAACTGCACATTCCAGGATAATCAGTTCAAACAATTGTATGTAAGTACATGTTAGGTAACACAATAGCCACTTTGCTGAAGGAAAACCCAAATTGTCACCCTCAGCTGAGAGGAAATTGGTTCACATGGTTAGGAACAACCCATGAACCACCAAGGCACATTTTATATATGGGTTGGTTTACAATCAGGGTACAAAGATTGTGTCATAGGGGTCCAAAATTCAAATTGATTCAAACTGGTTCTTGTACCAGTTTTTAAGTGAAGGACAAGAACAGATATCAGGTAATTTTTTGACATATGTGTATGGTAGTTTTGTGTAACCTGCTATAAGATGGGAGAAACAAATGAAGTGATTCTCGGAGAGGACTTTTTTTTGACAGTTCAGAATCCACTACTTCCATAGTGCTTTAAAATATAAGGCTGTAAGCTTTGTGTTAGTTGTCTCTAATATTTATGTCCCAATATCTTGACCACATTTTAGGATGGAAATAATCATTTTAGATATGTTATTTTATATTGAAAAATTAGCTGTCTCGGAGAGGACTTTTTTTGACACAATTACATACTAATTTGATCAAAATAGTCTGAAAACTTACTGGCGTTCAACATTAAAACTTAACTATGTTTCCAATGATATGGAACCAAATATTTGTTTTATGGTATAAAGAATGATTTAAGTGCATCCCTTTTGGAGCTACCTGTGGTCAAAAAAGCACTTTTTCTAAATGACACGAGTAATTTTGCTAAATATGACATATATTGCCATACATTCACCAAAAATAACGTTATCACCAAATTTTTTTTTTTGCATGGTAAATAGAGCTATCACAGGGCTACAATAAACAACCAAGTTTATTTAGTCAAGCCTTTTGATATTGAAGATAATAAGTGTTAAATGTGATTTTTAGCTTGCGTACCCTGATTATAAAACAATCCATAAAACTATGCAAATGTATAAAACTGTAAAGAATATATAAGAGAATATGTGCTGGTTAATTTGCCAAAACAAATCATATTTCATTTATTAAATAATTATATTTCATACATTTTATAATCTCATTTAATATTGCTAAATGTCCATAAAACAAGCATGTTTTTGGTAAAGCAGCTACAAAAAATCATTCCCTTACAAGTCACTCTGATTTCCTGTCTCTTGAAGTTATTAAGACAAAACAATGTGGTGTGTTACACAGAAACCACAAAACATGTCCTGAACACATTCTCATGTTGGAAAACTTACAGCTTTACCGCTGACCGTGAGAAAGTCCTGACACTGGAGAGTCCTTCCATAAACGCTAAACAAACATCTCACAGAAAACTTCACCATATAAACATTTGCACTTTTTTTATCGTTTATGTTGAGCATCTGTCATATGAATCCTTTTTTAAGTCTCTGTTACCACTGAAAAATATTATATCTCAGAACAAGCTCAAGAATATCAACCTGTGACTTGTCTTGTAATATAATATAATATAATATAATATGTCCACAGATAATGTGTTGGTTATGTTTCATTTATACATTTTGTTATTTTTATATCATTAAAAAAATTGTTTATATTTGTGTGTATGTGTGTGTGTGTGAGAGAGGGAGAGAGAGAGAGAGAGAGATACTGGTTCTCTGTGGAACTGTGGAATATCTTCCAGTCACTTATAGAAAACACGATGGTTATCTCACCTGATTAGTAAAAAATCTGTCCAGGCTTAATATGGGTTGCTGTTTTTGAACACAGTTGAAGTATTATGAAGGCCAGAATAAGGAGACTCCATCTCATCTCATTATCTGTAGCTGCTTTATCCTGTTCTACAGGGTCGCAGGCAAGCTGGAGCCTATCCCAGCTGACTACGGGCGAAAGGCGGGGTACACCCTGGACAAGTCGCCAGGTCATCACAGGGCTGACACATAGACACAGACAACCATTCACACTCACATTCACACCTACGGTCAATTTAGAGTCACCAGTTAACCTAACCTGCATGTCTTTGGACTGTGGGGGAAAAACGGAGCACCCGGAGGAAACCCCCGCGGACAACATGCAAACTCCGCACAGAAAGGCCCTCGCCGGCCACGGGGCTCGAACCCAGACCTGGTGACTCTAAATTGACCGTAGGTGTGAATGTGAGTGTGAATGGTTGTCTGTGTCTATGTGTCAGCCCTGTGATGACCTAGCGACTTGTCCAGGGTGTACCCCGCCTTTCGCCCGTAGTCAGCTGGGATAGGCTCCAGCTTGCCTGCAACCCTGTAGAACAGAATAAACTGGCTAGAGATAATGAGATGAGAATCTCATTGCGTATGGAAGAATCTCTGTGCGTAAGGGTCAAGGCCGGAAAACCATACCGGGTGCTCGTGATCTTCAGGCTCTTAGATGGCACTGCATCACATACAGGCATGCTTCTGTATTGGAAATCACAAAATGGGCTCAGGAATATTTCCAGAGAACATTATCTGTGAACACAATTCACTGTGCCATCCGCCGTTGCCAGCTAAAACTCTATAGTTCAAAGAAGAAGCCGTATCCAACCATGATCCAGAAGCGCATACGTCTTCTCTGGGCCAAGGCTCATTTAAAATGGACTGTGGCAAAGTGGAAAACTGTTCTGTGGTCAGACAAATCAAAATTTGAAGTTCTTTATGGAAATCAGGGACGCTGTGTCATTCGGACTAAATAGGAGAAGGACGACCCAAGTTGTTAGCAGCGCTCAGTTCAGAAGCCTGCATCTCTGATGGTATGGGGTTGCATTAGTGCGTGTGGCATGGGCAGCTTACACATCTGGAAAGACACCATCAATGCTGAAAGGTATATCCAGGTTCTAGAGCAGCATATGCTCCCATCCAGACGACGTCTCTTTCAGGGAAGACCTTGCATTTTACAACATGACAATGCCTAACCATATACTGCATCAATTACAGCATCATGGCTGCGTAGAAGAAGGGTCCAGGTACTGAACTGGCCAGCCTGCAGTCCAGATCTTTCACCCATAGAAAACATTTGGCGCATCATAAAACGGAAGATACGACAAAAAAGACCTAAGACAGTTGAGCAACTAGAATCCTACATTAGACAAGAATGGGTTAACATTCCTATCCCTAAACTTGAGCAACTTGTCTCCTCAGTCCCCAGACGTTTACAGACTGTTGTAAAGAGAAAAGGGGATGTCTCACAGTGGTAAACATGGCCTTGTCCCAACTTTTTTGAGATGTGTTGTTGTCATGAAATTTAAAATCACCTAATTTTTCTCTTTAAATGATACATTTTCTCAGTTTAAACATTTGATATGTCATCTATGTTCTATTCTGAATAAAATATGGAGTTTTGAAACTTCCACATCATTGCATTCCGTTTTTATTTACAATTTGTACTTTGTCCCAACTTTTTTGGAATCGGGGTTGTACATATTCTTTGTTGATTACTTACTTATTTGTTGCCCTGTTTGTTTACTTCATCTTCATCTAAATTGTCGTTCAAGAAAAATTCAGACACCACCTTTTTTCCGATTTAAGTAGATATGGATATGATGTTGACATCTCCAAACTCTTTCTTTCTACATAACTTATATATATATATACCTCTCTCTATCTATATATTTTTTAATGCTATTGAATGATATATTACTGTACCTTTATATCAAACAAGTATTGTCTCCTCTTTTTCTTTTTGTTACCAAATAGTTGTTAATTTGTCAAGTATGTTCTTATTATCTTTTTCATACAGATTTAAGTATTATATTAATTCATAAATAATATTTATTATTATTTTTTTATTTGTAAACATGAGCCTGCCTTGATTAGCAGTGCGCTATTTGCAGACTCGTGTAGTCTATTATTTGTTTATATGTAATTGAAATAAAAGATTGAAGAAGATTGAAGATACAGTACTTTGTTTTCTTACAAAAGACTTCATCCATCATCCGTAACCACTTATCCTGTGCAGGGTCACAGGCAAGCTGGAGCCTATCCCAGCTGACTATGGGCGAGAGGTGGGGTACACTCTGGACAAGTTGCCAGGTCATCACAGGGCTGACACATAGGCCAAGTTTACATTAGACCGTATCTGTCTCGTTTTCTTCGTGGATGCACTGTCTGTTTACATTAAAACGCCTGGAAACGCCGGGAAACGGGAATCCGCCAGGGTCCACGTATTCAATCTAGATCGTGTCAGCTCCGGTGCTGTGTAAACATTGAGAATACGCGGATACGCTGTGCTGAGCTCTAGCTGGCGTCGTCATTGGACAACGTCACTGTGACATCCACCTTCCTGATTCGCTGGCGTTGGTCATGTGACGCGACTGCTGAAAAACAGCGCGGACTTCCACCTTGTATCACCTTTCATTAAAGAGTATAAAAGTATGAAAATACTGCAAATACTGATGCAAATACTGCCCATTGTGTAGTTATGATTGTCTTTAGGCTTGCCATCCTTCCACTTGCAAGTGGTAAGTGATGCGCATGCCCGACATGCACTGGGATCACACACACAGCGGCTCAGTCTCAAATCACTGCTTGTGCGCTCCACTTGCGCACTCTGAGCTGCGCAGGGCCGGAGTGCGCACCCTCCAGAGGGCACTCACTGTTCAGGGCGGAGTGATTTCGAGCGCAGGATGCCTGCGGAGCCGAGCGTATCCCTGTATTGGCGTTGCTATGTGCACGCGAATCGTGTATTGGCGTTGCTGTGTGCACACTAATCGTTTTAAAAACATTAATCTGATGATCCGCTGATACGGTCTAATGTAAACCCCACCATAGAGACAAACAGCCATTCACACTCACATTCACACCTACGGTCAATTTAGAGCCACCAATTAGTCTAAGCTGCATGTCTTTGGACTGTGGGGGAAACTGGAGCACCTGGAAGAAACCCACGCAGACACAGGGAGAACATGCAAACTCCACACAGAAAGGCCCCCATCGGCCACTGGGCTCAAACCCAGAACTTTCTTGCAGTGAGGAACCAGTGCTAACCACTGCACCACCATGCCGCCAAAAGACTTGATGCTAACCAATTTACTGTTGTAGTGGCTGGAGAGACCAGATCAGTGATTTTCAGTGTTACACTGATCTCTCTTTTGGGAGAACATTCAATGATGAGATTTTTAGAAATAAATCTATGATATTTTTATCACTTTTATTTCAAGCAGGAAGAAGATTCTCCATATGGAGAAGCAATAACTCAAGTTGCTTTTGTGTGTAGCAGCTTTAACAGGATCTGAGGAATACACATTTGCATTTACATATTGAGTGTTTAAGTAAAAAGGCCTAAACACAGGCTGTACCACTACTAATGTCATAGTATATCAAAGCTTAGGTAGGTAATTTTGGAGAAACTAGCAAGAGTAAATTAGATTGTGAAAGATTTTCTTCTTTCGGCTACTCCCATTCAGAGATCATCCTTCCCAATTTATGATTCACATATTTGATTTGGCATAGGTTTTTACACCGGATGTCCTTCCTGATGCAACTCTATCCAGGTATGGGACCAGCACTAAGTATGCACTGGCTTGTGCAACCCCAGTGGCTGGGTATTTTACCTAATACAATACAATACAAAGACATTTTTACCTAATCTGCATGTCTTTGAACTATGGGATCAAACCAGAGCACCCTAAGGAAACCCACACAGATACGAGGAGAACATGCAAACTCCACACAGAAAGGCTCCAGTCGGCCGTGAGGTTCGAAACTGGAACCTTCTTTCTACCCACTGCACCACCGTGCCACCAGATTTTAAGTATCCAACCAAAAAAATCCCACCCCATCCCTTCGCTCTGTCTCCAAAGCTACTCCTCCAAACACCTGAATGCACAGTGCCTGATTACTGCTGGAAGACGAGTCCAGGAGACAGAGTGTTGGGGGAGAGGAGAGTGGCGCATCATTGTTATATCCAACTCCATCATGTCTCATTCATATGTAAGAAAACACCTGACATTATCATGTTGAATGTAAACCATGAACCTGGTTATTGCTAATACTCACAGCTGTTGACTAGCTTGCTAGCCTCAGCAATATGTCTGTGTGTCTAGCCTTGTAAAAGACTCCGGTCCACAATGAGTGAACAAGCAGAGTGTGTGTAGGTAGACAGACAGGCAAGTAGGCTATCCAATTATTTAATTTGAACTGAATGAAATGATTGGAATGGTTTTTAAGCCCTGTGACTGCCATAGATGACAGATTTTTTTTCTTTTGTCAGAGCATTTGATTTATTCATTGGTGTCAGGATGTAAAGAGAATTTCAAGAGATCACAAAAATGCTTCTAAAAATGACCTACCCTAGCTTTAATAACTGTTTTAGTGATGCTGACAAGACTGGTTTATGGTTATTTGGCACAAAAGTCTTTTAGCACAAGTTCTAAAGTCTCTTAGCACAACTCTAAGTTCTTTAGCAGAAGATCCCAGAACACGTAATCTGTATTATGAATAATTACTGATCATGTTTAAAGATGTTTGATGGATTTTTTTAATGAAAGTTGCCAAGATTCCAATCGAAAACAAGTGATTGTATTTCCCCACTCCGCCATCTTGAAACCGCCATGTTTGATGTAGTCCGTATGTTAGTCACCAATCCTCCCTCCAAATTATTTAACGCAGCACGTATCCTGACACAGTACACCGCTACAGCCAACTTCTAGGTTTGTTTTATCTTTATTAAAGTGCTAAGCTTAAATTATTTCTTATTTATTATTTACAATTTGCTAATTTGATAAAGAATGAAAAGTCAAGTGAAATTTACACGATGATAAGAGTTTAAAGAAAGCTTTTTGTTTATTTATTTAAATTTTTTTACAAAGAAAAAAAGGAAAACTATGTACAGCTATTTCAATTATTTTATTAAGCTATTTACATTTTAGATAATAAACCCCTTCCTATATCAATCAAACTCCTTCCCACGCCATGTGGCGGCGCCACCAATCTCCGTAGCCCTTGGCCTCTCACATAACTAGGGTTACAGTGGGAGGCTAGTCCTCTGGTAACCACAAGAGTTTAACTCCCCACTTGCATTTGTATTGCAGCGTGCCTTGCCAGACGACAGTAGGTACCATTTTTATGATGGTCTTTGATATGAACCAACCATGAGTAGAACTCACGATCTCCCAATCGAGAGGCAGACACGCTAACCACTAGGCCAACTTTTCCTTTATCAAGGTGCATATTTTTTTTCCAATTATTGTGACCATAATCTAGAGTTGTGCTAAAGAGCATAGAGCTGTGCTAAGAGACTTTAGAACTAGTGCTAAAAGACTTTGGATTTGTGCTAAAAGACTTTTGTTCTAAATAACTGGATACTGCAAGACTCACAATAATTCACCTAGCTACTTCCAGACAATATGCATTTTATTCAGACAAGTAAGACCAGTGATTTTATGATTTCATTAACCAAACATGTACATTCAGGAAATGTTCTCGCCTTCTAGATACAGAACAGATGTCTTTAAACATAAATCTTTATCAGCTTCCCTTATTCTAATTGTTGATTGTCGTTACAACAGTGAGTTTAAGAGCAGGCCTGTTGTATCTGCTTTGTAACTGTTACTGATATTTAGTTGTCCTCAAACATTGGCTTAAATCATTTCATGGTAAAGGTCTAATTATAGATGAATGTAAGTGAAGTGAATCTTTACACTTTTAGCCAAAACATCTTACAAACTTACAAGGAGAATACAAGCTCCCTAGTTAACAATGTTAGAAGAAGAAGAAGAAGAAGAAGAAGAAGAAGCCTTTATTTGTCACATGCACACTCAAGCACAGTGAAATTCATCCTCTGCATTTAACCCATCTGAAGCAGTGAACACATGCGCACATACTGTACACCCAGAGCAGTGGGCAGCCATACTACAGTGCCCGGGGAGCAGTTAGGGGTTAGGTACCTTGCTCAAGGGCACTTCAGCCCAAGGCCGCCCCATGTGAACCTAACCACGTCTTTGAACTTTGAAGTATAAGTTTAGCTAAGGAAGTTCTGAATGTTTATAAATGTTCCTGCAACATAGTTACCATAGTTATGGTAACTATTCTTTAACACGGGCGGCACGGTGGTGTAGTGGTTAGCGCTGTCGCCTCACAGCAAGAAGGTCCTGGGTTCGAGCCCCGGGGCCGGCGAGGGCCTTTCTGTGTGGAGTTTGCATGTTCTCCCCGTGTCCGCGTGGGTTTCCTCCGGGTGCTCCGGTTTCCCCCACAGTCCAAAGACATGCAGGTTAGGTTAACTGGCGACTCTAAATTGACCGTAGGTGTGAATGTGAGTGTGAATGGTTGTCTGTGTCTATGTGTCAGCCCTGTGATGACCTGGAGACTTGTCCAGGGTGTACCCCGCCTTTCGCCCGTAGTCAGCTGGGATAGGCTCCAGCTTGCCTGCGACCCTGTAGAAGGATAAAGCGGCTAGAGATAATGAGATGAGATGAGATTCTTTAACACCAAACCATAAAAGTTTTCTGTCAAACTGATGGTGACATTGTGTGTGTAACATTCTAATAATCTTATGAAGCAATGCATTATTACAGAATCTTATTTCTGGATTGCTCTGTTCATATGTTTTTAAAACCTCACCCTTAGTGAACTTTCTAATAATGTTTGCTGAACTTTGTAAACATAGACCTGAGCAGGATACGTTGTGGATGTGGAGCTTTATTTAAGAGACCCATCATGGATCTTGTGGCTCAATGATGCAAATTTAATTAAGGTTCTTTTAATTTTCTTATTAAGTGTAAGCTCATCTGGTGGTTCTCTGTGCCATATGACTCTTTGTTCATTTGTGTTTATGTTTAAATTATTATTCAATTTAAAACCAACCACTAAAAACTTTTGCACAATGTGGAAACATGCTTAGCTTTATCAACACATAAATGATCCAAGATCAAAACAGAAGGTATCGTGTTGCTGATCTCTTGAGCCAACAGTCCAAACAGCAGCAACTCTCCAAGCCAGCATGTTTGGGCAGCCAGAGACTGGGATTTGGAGTAATGTAAAAGTGTGGTGGTAAGGAATTTTGGTGTGTGTGTGTGTGTGTGTGTGCGCAGCAAAGTGGTGGAGTATAGGACACCAGCTCTCTGTGGCACTGTGAGAGGCCTCGAGCTAATTTCTTCCAAATAAGAGCAGATGTTGTTTTTGCCAATGTGACCAAAATGGTGTCATACTCACCACAGGATTGCTGAATTAGGCAATGTGTCCTTACAATCATCAAACACACTGAAGTGTTGCCATTTTTGTGCCATATTAGCGATATTACCAGGCATGTTTGCAATATCTGGTAATTGGAAATCAAAACCGCAGCAAAGTTAACATATTTATTTTCACAGTTAGTTCCTTTTGGGTCTGGTTCCTCTCAAGTTTTCTTCCTTGTCTTGTTCCTTTCCAATTTTAGCTCTGGTTTTCTAATTAAGGATCTAAATCTACATCAAAATTTCTATAAAGCTGCTTTGTGAAAATGTCTGTAGAAGTAAAATGCAATGTAATCACATTGAAAAAGTTGAGTTTCACGGCTCAGGACATTCTGTCAAAGTGGTTCATTTCCAAAAACTGACAATAGCCCATTAATAACAGCGAATGACATCACCCTCGTTTGGCCATGATCAATTAGTCTTGGTTTACTTGCAATTGGTCTTTGTCAGTAAAATGCTAAATCAATCCATGTTAGCATGCATGGCCGCTTTTCCCATGAAAGCCTCTTAAAAGTTATGCTGTGCTGTCACATTGCTAATCACCTTGTCAACCTTAGATGTGTTTACAAATACTAAACTAAAGTGGAATTTCAGACTACAGGGGTCATCAGTCATTCGATACTTTATGGTAAAGCATAGATTTGATTTATTTGATGAGCACATGGCTACCCAGTTTCAGAGCTTAAATGGGTTTATAGTGGTGGTTATGGTTTGCACAGAGGTTGGGAGTTCGGGTGAAGGCTGTCATTAAACTTTATGCTTGTTTTTTATAACTAAACAATGGTAAAATGCATTTAATCTCTTCACTATATCAACTCGATGCCAGCAGAGGTGACAGGGATGCCTCTGCTGCCAAGTCTAATGGTTCTTGCTAGTAATTTGTATGCCTCAGATACCTTTTAAAATATACTTCAAACAAGAAGGAAACTAATGAAGAAAAGCTGTTTCAGACATTTGATTTTGTTGTCACTTTGACCCTGTTTGGATCAATTCCAAAATATGATCAGTTCATCTGCTGGTTACAATGATAATGAGAGAACGAATGGATTCTCACTAACGAGCATTTCAGGCAGATGTACAGACAAGCCCAAAACATAATGCTTCCACCATCTAGTGGCAGAGGCATTAAAACTCTCACATATTTCATGTTGAAACAAAATTATTCCCTGTCACACGCCATCAATCTCAGATTTATTCAAATCTTTGCTTAACAGGGAATAAATTCACCTTGTTGCTCTTTTTTTCCTAATAAAACTAATAGATTAATATTTACAGAGTAGTGTCATTTCACCTGAACATAATCTAAGTCATATAAATATATATTTTTAAAATAACATGAACATGAGGGCGGCACAGTGGTGTAGTGGTTAGCACTGTCACCTCACAGCAAGAAGGTCCTGGGTTTGAGCCCAGCAGCTGACGAGGGCCTTTCTGTGTGGAGTTTGCATGTTCTCCCCGTGTCCGCGTGGGTTTCCTCCGGGTGCTCCAGTTTCCCCCACAGTCCAAAGACATGCAGGTTAGGTTAACTGGTGGCTCTAAATTGACCGTAAGTATGAATGTGAGTGTGAATGGTTGTCTGTGTCTATGTGTCAGCCCTGCGATGACCTGGCGACTTGTCCAGGGTGTACCCCGCCTTTCGCCCGTAGTCAGCTGGGATAGGCTCCAGCTTGCCTGCGACCCTGTAGGACAGGATAAGTGGCTACAGATAATGGATGGATGGATGGATGGAACATGAACATGATATTTTTGATATACTGTACTGTGCGAGAGTCCTATACACATGCAAAGAAATGCTGTAGAGCAAAGATGCCTTCAAAAATAATGAAATGAAATGTTAAAAATAATTATAAAGAGCAGTAAACAGTAATAAATGAACCAAAGTTGATATTTGGTGCGACAACCCTTTGCTTTAAAAAAATAATAGTATTCTCATATACAATTTGTGCAGTTTTATAAAGTAATTAGTTGGTACAGTATGTAAGAACCAGACACAGTTCTTCTGGACACTTTGTCACTTGTTTCTTATTTTAGCAGCAAAACCCAGCAACCTTCATTATGTTATTTGTCTGTAAAGTGTCTCTTATGTACCGGTATGTAATGTACTACTGACATACAAACGTTTTTCTGTACCATTGAATTTTTTTGCTGGGAAACCAATGTTTAGAAATCTAAAATGTTCTAGAAGTCAAAATAAATATCTCAAACAAAATTTGTACGATAACTAGACTTTTGCACAGGAGCTTACTGTAAGTACAATAATGAGATTTCTGACAAAGTGTTGTGAAAATGACTTTTTGAGCCTCTTCTGGAAACATTCATTCACGCATTTGTGCTGTTTAGCCCTTGGTGATGTGTTTTTGCAAGGTGGGAGAAAACTGGAGAACCTGGAGGAAATTCACTTTGTTGGAGAAGGTTGTGTTTTTTGCTTCTGTTTGTTTGTTTGTTTGTTTGTTTGTCTATTCCCAATGTAACTAAAAAAGTAGTGAATAGATTTTGATGAAATTTTGAAGAAAGCTGGACCATAGGCCAATTGATTTGGATTTTGATGCAAATCTGAATTATGTTGCTTGGCAGAGGTATGTACTCTACCGAGTGCCCTTCTCGATTATAATGCAGTCATTTAGAATAAGATATTTGTGTTTATTTTGAACCCTGCTCAGCTCACCAGATATAACACTACTTGGACTGAGGCTATATTTTTGATGGAGCACTTCTGTAAGTCATTCTGGGAAATGTGAAGAAGAAGAAGAACGATGAGTATGAAGATGATGATGAGGATGAGTTTACATGTATGTACATCTCAAATGCACTTGTAGGGGCAGAATAAAACCTTTGATACATCAGAAATATGTAATTTAATAGATTTTTTATTTAATAAGTAAATGGTAGTCTTGGAGTACGAAAGAGAAATAAAGCATGATCTTTATTAAGATCCATTCTTTTTGTCCTTTTGCATTCAGATTTCGTGTCATTTTATCATTGCGCCTCCTATTGCACAAACATTGTATTACAAGCTGCTGATCTATTAAAGGACATGGGACATGGATTTTTTTCTGGGTATAATTATGTATAAAGGACATAAGAAATGCCATCTAAACCACTGCAGGGCGTCAAAAATGTGAAAATCATCACATTATTCAACTTTTTTATACATCAGCGTAAAACAAGGATTCGTTAATTAGCTAGGTGGTCACGTGACCCGTGACGTCACAAAAACTTTCCAAGGAGCCAGCGCTTGAGAATCTAATGTAAACAGGTTACCGAAATGGACACCATTGACAGTGACATTCCCGATGTTTCACAGAGATGTGAAGTTAGACCCTATCAATTTGAACCGATAGCTGGAAATTCACATGAACATAGATCTTGTCTTTACTCTGACGGGTCAGATGATTCTGAGAGTGAGAGTTCATTCAGTCCCCATGAAACTGAAAGCGGTCGGCTCGATAACACATCCTGGTAAGTTAAAAACAATTCTGCTCAAAGGCTAATGATCTGCTGAAAGAAGTATTATTTTTGTATCATACATTGAAAGTTCATCATAGATCTAGCTAAAGTCCGTTGCAAGCTAGTTTTTTTTTGCTGATATTTTTCGAGATTGATTGAGATACAATGCTTCTAGAGTCCGAGATGAAAACATTCAAAATGGCGAAACGAGTCAGAATTATGATAATCAATAATTGATACACCCAAAATTATAATACTAATCCTTACCTCGGCTTTCAGTCACTTAGCGAATGCACCTCACCATTTTTCCGCATGAGGCCCATGGTAAAACCACACTTCCAGGAGGGGCTGCCGTCTGCCTCCCAAGCCGGCCGAGAGCGCTCCTCGTCGGGCACGGCCAGGTAGGCGAATGCCCTGGTCCGTCCGCCCTGTCTAAAAAATAATGGTACAACTCCAAGTGAAGGTATCAATGCGCTGTCGAAGCGCGCAGAAGGTGTTAGTACGCCTGTCATTATAGTGCGGACTTTCCATAGCATAGAAAATCGTCACGTTTCAATTTGTGTAACTGAACTTTGTTTCATGTCACTGGTCATATAAACCTATGTAAACAGGAAAAACCTGGAAGAGTTTGGTCGCATCTAACTACAGCCCCAAAAAATACCATTGGCCATGTTGAGCCTAGCTACATTGCTAACAGGAGTAACAGCGCGTCTGACTGACTGGGAGGTCGCAATTGTTAGGGTTTTGCTGGGATTCGAACCTGGTTCGTTGGTGTGATAATCCAGCAAACCCCCACTAGGCCACCAGGGGGATGACTCAAATGCAGAGGCGTGAGGCGGAAGTAGAAAAAGAATCAAAAGGTTTATTTAAACTATATACACTATATACAGGGCAAAACAAAAGACAAAAAAAAAACCAAAGAGTAAAATCCAAAAGAAAAGCAAAGTGCAAAAATACAAAAGCTAAGAAGATCAAAAAACACAGTACAAAGGAAACTGGAGATAAACATAACAGCACAAAGACTCCGTGACAAGAGGACTGAACTCAGGGGTATAAATAGACAAACTAATTAAGGACACAGGTGAAGATAATTAGGCAATTAACACAAACACAAAACACAGGAACAGTGGCGGCCTCTAGAGGCCAAAATAAACACGACATGAAAAGGAAATAACAGCGGCCTCTAGAGGCCAAAACAGTCCTAGTCCTAACAGCAATACACCATGATGTTCAATGTCCGTTAAACAGTCTAAAAACGAAACAATTTTCTTGTCATCCAAGACACAAAAACTATTTTGTCGCATTCGTCATCATCACGATTCACACTTCTCCATATTCATCTACCCGCTTGTGCTGTACGCGAAAGTTTTTGTGACGTATGATCACGTGACAGCGGCTCTTCCGGTTGTAAAATATGCATATCAGAGCTCGAGCAGAAATGCCATATAATCATCACGAATATAACGATTTTGCTGAATTTAATAGATAATTTTGTATTTGTTGTTGCAATTATTTCATATTTTTAATGGAAAGAAACTGATATAGTGTGCATTTATGTTTCATGTCCCATGTCCTTTAAATCTGTCTACAGCACGGGCGCAGATAGAGGGGGGGACGGGGGGGACTCGTCCCACCCAGATTTAAATTCACCTCGTTTGGTCCCCCCCACTTATAGGGAGGAAAAAACATCTATGCTGTCTTTCTTTGCATAAGGCAAACCTCACGGAAAAATCAAAAGACTACCATTCGGTTTATTGAGGTGCACAGCAGTACACACATAGTTGCAACTGCGCAGACTGCACAGGTTGCGAGCTCGAGCTTGGTTGCTATGGTTACCCACAACAAGTTTGACAGGCATATCGGGGACAGCTCCTCCTAGTTCAGGACCCCAACATGGCATGATGAAGGGTGCCAAAAGGCAGAAAACGATTGCATCGTTTTTTAAAAAAAAAACGACTGTAAGTAAACTGTGCCTTACTTTATCATATCACCTTGCAATTTTTTGATAGTCTGTTCAAAGTAATGTCGTAGTGAAAGTAAAATCGTATGGAGTAGAGAAGCCTTTCTGGTAGCCTCCTTCTTTCGGTGGTAGCCTGTAGATACAGTGCTCAGAAGGCAGTTTTAATGCTTAATCTGGTGTTCCCTGCCATAATTTCAGCGAGCATATTGTTTCATAAGGAAACTTTGCGAAGAGTTGTTGACTGACTGCCGCTCACGCAACACACAGGCATAGTTAGAAAGTCAGGATGCACTGGTTTACACTTTACACACACACACGTAGCCCAGCCTCTCGCTATGTTTAACAGTTGGAACTTAGCGGTTTTAAAACTAGTTTTGTAGTTTTGCAATTCCTGTGCGTGATGATAATGTGTAAACTTTGGATTTCCATAGGCTATGTTAAAATGTTATCATTGTCCTGGCCTGCAGGTAGTTCCTGGTGATGGCAGTGAGGGAGGTGAAATAACATGTATGCACACTACCGTTCAAAAGTTTGGGGTCACCCAGACAATTTTGTGTTTTCCATGAAAAGTCACACTTTTATTTACCACCATAAGTTGTAAAATGAATAGAAAATATAGTCGAGACATTTTTCTGGCCATTTTGAGCATTTAATCGACCCCACAAATGTGATGCTCCAGAAACTCAATCTGCTCAAAGGAAGGTCAGTTTTATAGCTTCTCTAAAGAGCTAAACTGTTTTCAGCTGTGCTAACATGATTGTACAAGGGTTTTCTAATCATCCATTAGCCTTCTGAGGCAATGAGCAAACACATTGTATCATTAGAACACTGGAGTGAGAGTTGCTGGAAATGGGCCTCTATACACCTATGGAGATATTGCACCAAAAACCAGACATTTGCAGCTAGAATAGTCATTTACCACATTAGCATTTCTGATTAGTTTAAAGTGATCTTCATTGAAAAGAACAGTGCTTTTCTTTCAAAAATAAGGACATTTCAAAGTGACCCCAAACTTTTGAACGGTAGTGTATATATAATATATATACACACGCGCACACATACATACACAAAATGGAATCATTTGCTGACAGCTCAGTCCCCCCCAGTTCAAAAATCCTATCTGCGCACCTGGTCTACAGTAATTGTACAATGTCAGCTTCTTTGTTAAGTGTCTGAATATTTATTAAAATATCTTAATATGAGTACTTTAAGAGTACTTTAAACGTTTTTCAAACAAGATAAACTTGACCTTTTTTGCTTAAATCGTCGTCAACCTGACCTGATGACTGTCTGTCTAAAATGACTCCACCTTTGACCACACAGCTCACTAGATAGTAAGTAGAAGCCCTTATTTCGTGCTCTATGTAGTGCAGTAAAGAGCGAGTTGGACTTCAGCCGTAGCGCTGTTGAGGTTGGCTTGGCTGTAACTCCTCTACGGTCGGTGGAGGTGTTGTTTTAATTTCACTTATTAAAGCAGAGAAGTGCGTGGGGAACATCAACAAGAGCAGATGTTTTCATGCCATATGTCAAAACATTGCTGGCAGGCTGAGAGCTTAACACCGACATTATCTTTATTTGTGCTGTGAAAGGATCATCAAGTCAGTGTCAGTGTCAGGACCAGATGGGAATCTGTCCTTAGCTTTCTGACAAATTCCTGGGATTTCTCATGGATAGTAATAGAGTGACGGCTACAATTATCAACATCTTAATGATCTTTTGGCCGTTGCAAAAGTAGAAAAGGCTTTCGATACGTAAATTGTGCATGAATAGTTATTCAAACTTCTACTGACAAAAAAAAGAGTTGATTCCTGATTACTTAGCATATCGGGTCACGTGACACCGTTCTACAATTATCGACACCTCTGTCCACAGTTATTGACACCGTTCCACAATTATCGACACCCAGATGATTATTTACAAGAAAAATAATCAGTATGTGGTATGAACAAAGCAGTTTATAGACATATTTAGTACAAAATATCTTTTATATAAATATATCAATGTCGGGGGGCGCGGCACGGTGGTGTAGTCATTAGCACTGTCGCCTCACAGCAAGAAGGTTCTGGGTTCGAGCCCAGCAGCTGGCGAGGGCCTTTCTGTGTGGAGCTTGCATGTTCTCCCTGTGTCTGCGTGGGTTTCCTCCGGGTGCTCCAGTTTCCCCCACAGTCCAAAGACATGCAGGTTAGGTTAACTGGTGACTCTAAATTGACCGTAGGTGTGAATGTGAGTGTGAATGGTTGTCTGTGTCTATGTGTCAGCCCTGTGATGACCTGGCGACTTGTTCAGGGTGTACCCCGCCTTTCGCCCGTAGTCAGCTGGGATAGGCTCCAGCTTGCCTGCGACCCTGTAGAACAGGATAAAGCGGCTACAGATAATGGATGGATGGATATCAATGTCGGTGCTTACATAAATGAGGAAGTAATTCTGTTTGTAAACAAATTAACTGATAATGTTTAACCTGTGTCAGAAAATCTTTTTGTTCCACTTTCTAAGTATTTTCATAGATCACATTTTGTTAATCATTCGTTGTTGTTTGTATTAATTTCTAGTTTTGTAGTTTACCGATAAATAGCAACAGGCAATTGACATTGTAACCGCATGAAAATCCAGGTCAAAGGTCGCATGTCATTCCTCAAACCAAAATATAAAATGTCTACTGATATTGTAATATGTGGTAGATATTTACAACAAACTGCAAAAAAAAAAAACATTTTCTGAATGGAATAGAAAAATCTGAATATTTCAAGCATGTAATTTTTTATATGCTAGGAATTTAATTCTGGTCTAATTCTATTTATTGCAATAGGATTCCAAATATTCTATAAGCATTCCATTTTGTTATGAATCAGAAAAAAAATGATTATAAATCACAGCACTTTTATTTTTTTAAAGTACTTCATCTACTTCAACAATGTTACACAAAGATCGATCCATAACAGTTGTAAATGTCACGTAATTCCACAGGGTGTCGATAATGGTGGACACAGGTGAAAGTGATCACTATTATCGACACCTCACGTGACTTCTCAAATGCGCGTTTAGATACAAAATGGACACTGTCAAATGAAAGAGTAAGAAACAAAGTAGATTTCGACAAGGAGATCATGAAATATCGGTGAATTTGATAAGTAAAAACATGTCCATGATCTTTCCACCACGCTTACCTGTGATGATAACATCCGGTTTTTCCTCAAATTGCTGATCGTGCTAAAAAATTCCATCTCAGGTAAAGAGCTGTGTCATCAGATGACAAAATCAAAGGCTTGGGGGGGGGTTCCAGTTGATTAATTAACCAATAATAACTGTTGTAACTGAAGCTCTCCTTTGTAAAGTTGTTTTTTATTGGTAAATCTGAAAAGGTGTTGATAATTATGGAATGTCAATAATTGTAGCCACAGCTCTAGTTATGAACTGATTTGTGCTTTAGGCCTGAAAGTGCCAAATATGTTCAAAGCAATGTTTTGTAGCAGTGCCTCTTCTTAGGGTGGTATCTCACTGGGCTGTGATAGCCTGCGACCAGTTGGAGACACAACAATTGCAATAAAATATGCAAATTAGCAACAATTTTCACTTGGAAACACACTGAATTGATATTCTCATATTTTATCACAATTGTTGTGTCTCCAACTAGTCGCAGGCTGTCGCAGCCCAGTGAGATACACTCGCACTTCCTGTCTCACGGAAACTGACTTGAGAAGGGTTCGTGACAGCTTTGCAACACCAGTGATGCATTTGCGGCTATTTTGAGAGAAATTTTGTCGCACTAATTTTTTGAACATGTTCAAAATTTCAGCGACAAAGGAGCAACACTTTGTGACTCATGTGAGGAAATTGAGAAGCCCCACGAATGTTTCAAGACACTTTTGAAACTCTCTCACGAAAGACGTTCACAATTTGTCGCAAGCTGTCGCAGCCCAGTGAGATACTGGCTTTACAGATTGCTATATACAGAGATACATCTCATCTCATTATCTGTAGCCGCTTTATCCTGTTCTACAGGGTCGCAGGCAAGCTGGAGCCTATCCCAGCTGACTACGGGCGAAAGGCGGGGTACACCCTGGACAAGTCGCCAGGTCATCACAGGGCTGACACATAGACACAGACAACCATTCACACTCTCATTCACACCTACGGTCAATTTAGAGTCACCAGTTAACCTAACCTGCATGTCTTTGGACTGTGAGGGAAACCGGCGCACCCGGAGGAAACCCACACGGACACGGGGAGAACATGCAAACTCCACACAGAAAGGCCCTCGCCGGCCACGGGGCTTGAACCCAGACCTTCTTGCTGTGAGGCGACAGCGCTAACCACTACACCACCGTGCTGCCCACAGAGATACATGTAAGGGATTTTAATGCTATATTTCAGTACTCAAATAACATTTACTGTAAGGTACACAATGTTTCAGCTTTCTCAGTATAAGCAGTTTTATTCATCAATATGTTGAAATCCTTCAGTTAAAATCAGAAAACACACAGTGTATTAGAAATTATGACATGAGAAAGCATTATCTTGCATCCATTAGATATAATCCAGGTGGTGGTGGAAATTTTATTTTGTCTACTAGGGGACAAGGCAGTGTGACCAGATGGATATCTAAGCCATATTTAGGTTTAGTTCTAGGAGGATTTATTAATGTGGCTAGAATAATATGGAAGAACTGGAGATGGACTATACCATGTAACAAGGACTGGATCAATCTAATGACACCTACAGACACATATGAAGTGATGAAATGTCATGAGTCTGTGTCTATATTTGGGATGCCTTTATTAGATTCCTAGAAAATAGTCAGTATGCTACAGTCATAAGATTATTTATTTAAGCATATTTATGTTTACCATGAGGTGCTGATTATTTGATTTTATTTTTTCTCATTTTTCTTCTCTTGCTATTAAAATCGTGAGTGTTATGTATCTTTTGAGTTCTACAGATTGCAAAGTACTATGCTTATGTCTGTTCTTGTTGAAAAAACAAATAAAAAAAATTAAAGTGTAATTTTCAGATTCTTATACATGATATCTTAATTTTATCAAAGCATTTTTATGAATTCCTGATTGAAAACTGACCCCTAATTGACAAAATAACAAAAACAAAAACAATATCATAGATTTATTTCTAAAAATCTCATCATTGAATGCTCTCCGGGCGGCACGGTGGTGTAGTGGTTAGCGCTGTCGCCTCACAGCAAGAAGGTCCTGGGTTCGAGCCCCGGGGCCGGCGAGGGCCTTTCTGTGTGGAGTTTACATGTTCTCCCTGTGTCCGCGTGGGTTTCCTCTGGGTGCTCCGGTTTCCCCCACAGTCCAAAGACATGCAGGTTAGGTTAACTGGTGACTCTAATGCCGCTTTTCCACTACAAACGCGGCTGAGCCGTGCCGAGTCGAGCTGAGTCGAGCTGAGCGGGGCTGTTGGAGTTGCATTTCGACTACAACCGCGCTGAACCGTGCTGGCTGGAAGTGGGTGGACACATTGGGTGGAGTTAGCGAAAGTGGGTGGACGTCACGTGATGTCGTTAAGCAGCGCAAACAGTGACATCAGTGACAGTGGCGGAACAAGTCAGAGCCGGGCCGGGGGCGGGGCAAATGACCGGGCCCTTTATTAAAGCTTATCATAACATCATTTTAGGCTACAAAATGTCCGCAACTGCGGTGTTTACCAATTTCAACACTACCGGGTGCAACTATGTTATTTAGTACATCAAGTCCTTCAAACAAACATGTAACTCAGAAACAAAAAACATTAGGATACTGTACATGGCTCATAATAAAACATCAATAGCCTATACTGCGCACATTATTTGAAGGGCATACGAATGAGCACTCAGAGGTTGCAACGGTGACAGGAAGAGTCAGAAATAAAAGGAGGGCGGTGCAAACCTCACTGAATGCACTGTGTTTACCAATTTCAACACTACGGGGTGCAACTATGTTATTTTGTACATTAAGTCCTTCAAACGAACATGTAACTCAGAAACAAAAAAACATTAGGCGACATACTGTACATGGCTCATAATAAAACATCAATAGCCTACTGCGCGCATTATTTGAAGGGCATACGACGAGCCTTGCGCTCCGCGAACTCGTGCACGATGCTCTGTATGTCACTGATTCAGTGAGCTTTTAAGCGGTAGTCTCACGACCCGGATAGTAAACAATAAACATGGATGACATGGAGTCGTTAGTGTGGCTGGTCTTGGTGCTGTGGCTTGTTGTCACCGACAACGCCAACAGATACTGGCAAGAGCGTATAGATGAGGCGAGGCGCATAAGGCTTCAGAAATTCTCGTAATTCATAATTATTCTCCTTCCGGGTTTGCGGTGTTTACAGATCCCAGCGTGCTCGCGGGGCGTGTGTGGGCATGTGAGGACACTCCTCCTCACCAATCAGTGCACAAGGGAGTGTCTGCTCACGCCCCCAACCTCAGTCGGCACGGCTTGGCTCGCTTCAGCCCCACTCCAAAACGGTGCGAGTTTTAGGGGCTAAGCAGGGCTGAAACGAGCTGAGTCGTGCTGGTTTTTGGTAGTCGAAACGCGAGCCGTGTCGGGCTGAAGTGAGCTGAAGCGAGCTGAAGTGAGCTGAAAAAGGGTAGTGGAAAAGGGCCATAAATTGACCGTAGGTGTGAATGGGAGTGTGAATGGTTGTCTGTCTATGTGTCAGCCCTGTGATGACCTGGCGACTTGTCCAGGGTGTACCCCGCCTTTCGCCCGTAGTCAGCTGGGATAGGCTCCAGCTTGCCTGCGACCCTGTAGAAGGATAAAGCGGCTAGAGATAATGAGATGAGATGAGACATATACACTACCGTTCAAAAGTTTGGGGTCACCCAGACAATTTTGTGTTTTCCATGAAAAGTCACACTTTTATTTACCACCATAAGTTGTAAAATGAATAGAAAATATAGTCGAGACATTTTTTTGGCCATTTTGAGCATTTAATCGACCCCACAAATGTGATGCTCCAGAAACTCAATCTGCTCAAAGGAAGGTCAGTTTTATAGCTTCTCTAAAGAGCTAAACTGTTTTCAGCTGTGCTAACATGATTGTACAAGGGTTTTCTAATCATCCATTAGCCTTCTGAGGCAATGAGCAAACACATTGTACCATTAGAACACTGGAGTGATAGTTGCTGGAAATGGGCCTCTATACACCTATGGAGATATTGCACCAAAAACCAGACATTTGCAGCTAGATAGAATAGTCATTTACCACATTAGCAATGTATAGAGCGGATTTCTGATTAGTTTAAAGTGATCTTCATTGAAAAGCACAGTGCTTTTCTTTCAAAAATAAGGACATTTCAAAGTGACCCCAAACTTTTGAACGGTAGTGTACTTGTATTTATACAGGGAAATGTTTTGATATCATATTTCAGCCAATGGAGGACTTTCACATGATGTCACTGTAACTGCAGATTTGTTTATCTGGCCGAGCTTTGTGTTTGACAGCGACCAGCGCAAGTGTATGTGAGTGATTGTAAGCGCAGTTCAGTACATCTATAGATAAACTTGTAGAAGTTTCATTTAAAAGAACAATGCCAGAGACCTGTAGTGCTTTTGGATGTAATGACAGACGTGGAGATACGCCTGGTTTAATTTCTTACCACTTCCTGGTGAACCCAGAAAGACGAGAAAAATGGCGAGCTTCAGTTAAATGGGAAGACTGGATGATAAAAATATCCCCATGTGTGGAGAACGTTTTATATCAGGTGAGCATGAAAGCTCTGTGCAGCATTAAAATGTAGATCTGGATGTGGGCTTTGGATGCAATATATTTTATTAAACCTAATGCTTGGCGAGACTAGCAGCATGTTTGTTATGTACCAATAATGTAGATTTGGCTAAAAAATCATACAATATGCTATATCTATGCCCTGGCTTGTTTATTACTGTTAGAAGTCCACGTTTGAGCTTACCTTTGTCATAATAAGGTATTTTTCTTTCTTAGGAATTTCCCATAACATTCCAAATATTGGTAGGCATCTACACTTTTGTAAACCTTTAGCTTCTCCGGTGTATTTAGAAGTCCCAACTACTAAATAGTTCAGGATGTCATAGTATCCCAAATCCGGTAGCTGGTTTGCTGAACACTTTTCAAGTGGAATAAATCCATTTATGGGTAAATTAAGAAGAATAAGAAGAAGCCTTTATTTTTGTCACACATACCCTCAAGCACAGTGAAATTTCTCCTCTGCATTTAACCCATCTGAAGCTGTGAACACATGCGTGCAGAGAGAAAGAGAGAGAGAGAGAGAGAGAGAGAGAATGAACAGTTGGCAGAATAAATATGTTTGTGGTAAAAGTATATGGTTCTGTGATGCCTGCATGTTTCAGCTTTTGGATATACTGTGACCTGCTGGTATAATCTAAATTTTTAAGTGTTTCAGAGAGATTGTACTGACTGCAGTCATCTCAATTTTCATTATTTACTGTTGCAGCTGTTTCTTTGTTTGCCCGGCAATATGACTGACACTGCATGATAAAGAAAAATCTGTGATGTCAATGAAAGACCTCTACAGAGAGCTTTCCCTCCAGATGGTGAGTGATGTTGAGCTCCTTTGGAAAACCACAAGCAGTGTTTAAACATGACTAATGATCCATTGAGGACTAAAGCTTTTGTACTCCACTGATCTTAGCACAGAGGACTAGTGTGGGGAAAATCAGACACACTCGTTCCTTGTGTTGGCAAACACCATCAAGCCGTAAGGTGCATCTGTTACACATAGAGCCTCATCAGTGACTGAATAAAGGACACATCATTTTAACATGATCCACAAACCTCCAACCACCAGAAATGTTTTATAACAGATCAGAATAAAGTGCATATCAATATACATGAACTTTTAAAACTTTGAATGATGATGATAAATAATTATTATAGCATAGCCCTGTTGAATTCTCACTTCTGAATCGGTTAGAAGCTGTTGATAATTTTCTGTAACAGCAACTCTCACAATAGTGTCATACTTTATACAGAAATATTAACGTCCCCTCGTCTTTTTTTCTAATAGGCTTAATAAAGTTCATCTCCATGTGCATGATGGGCTCAAAATGTGAGTAAACATTGAAACTAGTTTTCAAGCATCATTGAAAAAAAATAATCTTGTAGTTCAACAATTCGTGAAGTTAGACTGTTAGTTCTTTTAGGATACTGCAAAATTTAAGTGTCTTTCATCACAGGTCAGTGTGAGTCCCTCCTAGAAATGACAAAAAGGGTTTTGTTTTGTTTTGTTTTTAATAAAAGATACATTAGCATGTGAATCGGCACACTTCGATTGTTTCTGATCCAGTCTTTAAATGGTCAGAGTGTGGGAAAGCTCAGGAAGGAGGAGTCGCAGTCTAACCAACTGAAACGCCACGAGCCACAGGGATATTCTGGATGCACCCAGCGGAGTAGACCTGCTTATGGATATGAGGGTGAACTTTAATACAGTTTTATTGACATCATTAGCGTAATCATGGTATTGGCATCTGAATGAGTAAGTTATGAAAGAGTCTCACATGGGAATAGACACACTTCTAGCTATTGTGTATAACGATGCAGTCACAGGGGAAATAATACTTTAGAAATTATGATGGTTGATTATTTGTTCATAAATCATCCAAAGAAAGTAGTGAAATAAAATCATTAATACAGTTGCTGATTGTATTGTTGGATCATCTTGACTATTTTTATTAATAAATACCACAGCGTATTTGGTGAGTTTCAGTGGCTCTGGCTTCACACGTGTGAGCAGTGATGAGCGTGTGCTCTGTCAGTGACACTGATCCCAACATCAGGCAGCAGATCTGCTCTCTTTACAGGGTCACCACTTTTCCAGTGAGTCCATCTCCATCACCCTGCCCCTCCACCTGCTCCCCTGAGACATGGACATTGTTCTCTGCTACAAGAGTACTGAGCATGTGGCAGCCCTATATTCCTCATTGTATGTCCAAGCTCTCCCATTGGCTCCAAATTGTGAGAAACTCCAACAAGCCCAAGACCCATACATTCATATGGGGATTTTGGAGTATAAATAGAAGAGATGTAGCCAGTACAAATCACACTCACTCTACACAGAGAGATGTACAGCATAGACACGGCCATGGCACCAACCATCACTTCAGCAGTGACCATCTCAAATGATCACCTACCTCTAAACAATAAGGTAAATTAAGAACCTGCTTCCTTTCAATGTTTATAATTATCTGCTTTCTACTCAGTAACTCTTTATAGTTCAAGATGACCAAATGTTCTTTCTCTGTTATTTGAGGCTGATGAATAAAACCAATGGTGGAGAAGATGTGCAGAAATCGTATCAACAGCAGCATTGAGCAGCTGAAATCTCTCCTGGTTCCAGAGTTCCTCAACCAGCAGCCTAACTCCAAGCTGGAGAAAGGAGATATCCTGGAGATAACAGTCAGCTTCTTGAAACGACAGCAGCAGTCTGAATCCTCCTCCAGCTCAGCAACTGTCAATCAAGGCTTCTCCAGCTGTTTCCATGAGTTGTCCACTTCCTGTCCAAAGAAGAGGTGAAGACACAGAGTCAGAGAAAACTCCAGAACCACTTCCAGAATCTGCAGCCATCTTCAGACGCGGACAAGACGGGAAATGTTCTGCCTCAGCTGAGCTCTACACAGCAGCAGATCATCAGTGAAGAGAAGAGTTCAGTTAAGAAGGCCTGGTAAAGAGAAGGTCAAGATTGAAGATGAAAAGCTGGAAACACAAGTTTATGTGGACTGTGTAGTTTTCTTTCAACTTCTGCATGAGCAGCACCAGGTTTCTGCAGAAAATCTGAAGTAGCCGGGTTTAAAAAAAACGTAGTAGGTGGCTCTGGAATTTGTGGTGGCAAAGCTGCCGTGGCACACCAAAGATGCACTAATGCTAGGGGGGTCTGTGGGCATGCCCCCCCGGAAAATTTTGAAATTTACATGCCTTCTGGTGGTTTCTGGTACGCTCTCAGCTAATAAATTATTAACCATTTCCCTGTAAAATACTTGCAAAATATGTATGAAATTTCCCTCCAGATGTGTGTGTGTGTGTGTGTGTGTGTGTGTGTGTGTGTGTGTGTGTGTGTGTGTGCTTGTCTTTTGCAGTTACCCTCTGTAGTATGTTGCCTGGCTCTGTAACATAATTACATACAGTGCCTTGCAAAAGTATTCATCCCCCTTGGTGTTTGTCCTGTTTTGTTGCATTATAAGCTGGAATTAAAATTGATTTTTGGGGGGTTAGCATCATTTGATTGTGACACAAACAATAATTAAGATGAAAAAATAGAAATCTGGAGTGTGCATAAGTATCCCCCTCAAGTCAATACTTTATAGAGCCACCTTTTGCTACAATTACAGCTGCAAGTCTCTTGGGGTATGTCTCTATTAGCTTAGCACATCTAGCCACTGGGATTTTTGCCCATTCCTCAAGGCAAAACTGCTCCAACTCCTTCAAGTTAGATGGGTTGCGTTGGCGTACAGCAATCTTCAAGTTATGCCACAGATTCTCTATTGGATTGAGGTCTGGGCTTGACTAGGCCATTACAAGACATTTAAATGGGTTTTTTTAAATCAGTTGATAAGATGTCTCTGACATCTCTGACATGATGTCTCTGATAAGATGTCGCAGACTGACATAGTTACAAAGCCTAAACAATCATCTTTGCAAGTCGTCATCAAGGACACACAGACATCTGACCTGCAAGACTGCCAACATTCAAAGACAGATTGCCAAAAATCAGAGGACTCCATTTCGTCATCTCTATCTTCCCCCCAGATGGATTTCCCAAATAGCATGAAAAAATTGCTCCCAATGGCTACACTCTCTCTTTTTCCAGCCCAAATCTGTCGTGACAAGCAGTGTACCCAGTTCATCAAAATTGTGTTCGCCCAGGACTTTCAGCTGGCTACAAATCTTTTTCACCATCCAAAAGATACATGTCATCTCCAATCCTTTCACCCTCAAACCAAATGGAACATTTAGAAAGTCTTGTTTGATGTACTCTGGGTCCCTGCGAATGGGTGTAGTTTTGAAAACCAGCTGGGACCCAATGTGCCTATGCCATTCTCTATTCCTGTGTTGATAAGAAATAGAAAACATAGAGCACATTTAACCCTGGGGGTGAACCAATCTAATCTCCTTCCTGTTTTAAAACAACATCAGCGTGCACAAGCAGATATTACTTCTAGACTTTCTGTAAAGCTAGCTCTTCTGAACGTTAGATCACTTTTAAACAACTCATTTTTAATTAATGATCTTATTTGCAAACACAATCTTGATTTTTTGCTTCTAACTGAAACTTGGCTGGATCAAGCAAATAGTGCTACCACCCTTATTGAAGCAGCTCCCCCAAATTTTAATTTTTTGAATGTTACCCGACAAGGGAAAGGTGGAGGGATCGCAAATATATTCAAAGTCTCTTTTCAATGTAAACAATCCTCACTTGGTGATTTTACGTCCTTTGAACACTTATGTGCACTTGTTACATGCTCTCCTAACATATTATTATTAACTATTTATAGGCCTCCGAGACATTCAGCCAAAGTCTTTCTTGAAGAGTTTGGTGAACTGTTGTCAGTCATTTGCTTAGAGTTTGATTGTCTTATTATATCTGGGGATTTTAACTTGCATGTAGATAATACTGATAACACTTATGCCAAAGAACTACTTGCAATTATTGACAACTTCAACCTAGTACAACATGTACAGGGGCCGACCCACTCTCGTGGTCATACTCTTGACCTCGTCATCACAAAGGGTCTTACTGTTTCTACTACTGTTGTTGACCTGGCCTTATCTGATCATTTCTGTGTTTTCTTTGATGTTTCTATGTCTCAGAACAGCTCAACGACTATAGGTAGGAGAGTCATAAAAGACAACACATGTGCTCTCTTTGAGCAAGCTTTCTCTCAGAACTCAACCAAAATGTCAGACTCTGTAGATGATTTACTGGAAATTTTTAATTTAAATATGACCCAAATTATGGATGATATTGCTCCATTCAAAATCAAGAGTCAATGATAAGCAGAAAGCACCATGGAAGCAGTACCCGGCTGTTAAACTGCTAAAGAGAGAATGTAGAAAGACTGAAAGAAAATGGCGCAAATCTAAACTTCACATCCATTATCAAATCCATAAAGAGATGCTTTGTAATTATAATTATGAAATTCGTAAAGCAAGACAGTCTTTCTTCTCCAACATCATCAGCAGGAATATGAACAATGCCCGTGTGCTATTTTCAACAGTAGAGAAGCTAACTAATCCCCCACCACAATTAGCACCTGAACTTCTCTCAGTTAATAAATGCAATGAGTTTGCATCCTTTTTCAAAGGTAAAATTGATAAAATACGGCAGAATATTCCTCATAATATATCTCAGTTGCAAAAAATTGAAAAATTGCAATCACCAATGACACAGATAGATAACTTCAACACAATGTCAGAATTTTGTTTAATTGATTATGAGACTCTTGAAAAAACTGTACAAAATCTCAGTTCCTCAACATCTGAATTGGACATTCTGCCCACCAACTTTTTTAAGTCTGTTCTTCATCTTATAATTACAGATGTGCTTCAAATTATAAATACATCCCTGGAGACTGGCGTTGTTCCTGTGTCCCTAAAAAAAGCCGTTGTAAAGCCCCTACTTAAAAAAAATAATCTGGATCCTTCAGTATTAAATAACTACAGGCCAATATCAAATTTACCATTCATCGGGAAAATCCTTGAAAAAATTGTCTTCAATCAATTAACTGCCTTCTTGATATCAAACAGCCATTTTGATAATTTTCAGTCAGGATTTCGTGCCAATCACAGCACTGAAACAGCGCTGATTAAAGTTATAAATGACATACGTCTTAATACTGATGCAGGCAAAACATCGGTCCTGGTATTACTGGACCTCAGTGCGGCTTTTGATACTGTTGATCACAACATACTGCTATATCGACTTGAACACTGGGTTGGATTGACTGGTAAAGTTATCAATTGGTTAAATTCATACTTAAAAGATAGAAGCTTCTTTGTTACCGTGGGAAATTGTTCCTCAACGTCAATGTCCTTGACCTGTGGTGTCCCCCAGGGGTCGATTCTTGGACCATTACTTTTCAACCTTTATATGCTCCCACTTGGGCAAATTATCAATAACAATTCAATTTTGTATCACTGCTATGCAGATGACACCCAAATTTATTTTGCTCTATCACCTAATGATTATGCCCCCCTTGAATGTCTCTACCAGTGTATCGATCAAATCAACAGCTGGATGTCACAAAATTTTCTTCAGCTGAACACAGATAAAACAGAAGTAATTCTATTTGGAAAAAAAGATGAAAGACTCAGGATTACCACTATTCTTGACACAAAAGGGATTAAAACTAAAGAAATGGTTAAAAATCTTGGTGTTTTCATTGACAGCGAGCTAAACTTTGACAGTCACATGAAAGCAATCACTAAAACGGCATTTTATCACCTAAAAAACATTTCCAAACTAAGAGGACTTATGTCAAAAAATGATCTGGAAAAACTAATACATGCCTTCATCTCTAGTAGGGTTGATTACTGCAATGGCCTTTTCACAGGCCTGCCAAAAAAGACCATCAAACGACTTCAGCTGGTTCAAAATGCAGTGGCTAGGGTTCTCACACGAACAAAAAGAACAGAGCACATTACTCCAATTCTAAGGTCCCTTCACTGGCTTCCAGTAAGGTACAGAATTGACTTTAAAGCATTGCTGCTGGTGTACAAATCTCTAAATGGTACAGGGCCCAATTACCTCTCTGATATGTTGCAGCGGCCTAACACAATCACCCAATCAGATCTACCAGATCGAAACAGAAAAATTTACTATTAAAACCAGTTGTTAAAACAAAGTATGGTGAAGCAGCTTTTAGCTACTATGCAGTACAGCTATGGAACCAACTGCCAGAGGACATTAAAAATGATCCTGCTGTTGGCAGCTTCAAATCTAGGTTAAAGACCAAGCTGTTTTCAGATGCTTTCTGTTAAATAATTAATATTGTCTTCTTTACATTTTTTATAATTTTTACTTTCTCTGCATGTTTCAAATTTACTTTAACTTTAACTTTATTCTATTTTATTCTGCTGATTTCTTTTTTCTTTTTCTCCTCCTATTTGAACTACTACTTCATTTTATTATTTTATTTCTACTATTGTTTAATTCTTATTATTTTCTTTTAATTCTTTTAATTAATTGTTTAATTCTTTTAATATTATATATTAGAATAAAAATAAAATCATTTTATGTAATTTTACTCTCTATTGTTTACTGTTTTGTTTTTACTTCTGTAAAGCACATTGAACTGCCATTGTGTATGAAATGTGCTATATAAATAAACTTGCCTCGCCTTGCCTTAAATGTTTCCCTTTAAACCACTCTGTGGCAGCAGGGGCGTGGTCAAGTGTCGGTCTGTGAATGGAGGGCGGAGTCAGGGAAGGTAAGTGGCAGAATCACTGCACCTGATGTGAATTAACCTGTGTTTGTGTGTCTTCCCCAGTGACCATGCCCTATAAAAGGAGCAAGAGAGCAGAGAAAGGGAGCTCTCTCCTGACCAGAATGCATGTGTGTGCATGTGTGAGAGAGTGAATGAGCTGAAAAGCCACATACCACAGAAAATAAAAGTTTCTGAGAACTCAGTTCTGGCCTGCCGTGCTTCTGTGCTCCACCCACCTGCTCTGGTCCTACAGTGGTGCCGAAACCCGGGACAGAGTGCAGAAGGAGACAGCCCCACGGAGTCCTCCCCCTTCAAGGACCTGGTCCATGCCCTCACCTTGGCCCAACAGAGCCAGCACCAGGCACTGGTCACCCTCCGGAAGGAGCAGGAACAACGGTTCGAAGCCCTGGTGCTGGCACAGCAGGAAGATCGCCAGGCATTCCGGCACCTGCTTGCGTCGGCAGGGTCCACCATCACCACCACCGCGGACCCTCCCCACCTCACCCTAACAAAGATGGGTCCGCACGACGACCCCGAAGCCTTCCTCGCTCTTTTTCAGCAGGCAGCAGAGGCATGGGGTTGGCCGGTGGAACAGCGCGCGGCACGCCTCCTCCCCCTGCTAATGGGTGAGGCACAGCTGGCCACGCTACAGCTCCCTGCCAACAGCCAGCTGGTCTATGCCGACCTCCGCAGGGCTGTCCTCCAACGTGTGGGGTGCACCCCGGAGCAGCTATGGCAGCGCTTCCGCGTGCTGCACCTGGAGGAGATCAGCTGGCCATTCACGTTTGGCCAGCAACTCCAGGACGCCTGCTGGCAGTGGCTGAGGGCCGACAACCGCGACGCCGAGGGAATCATCGACCTGGTGGCCCTGGAACAATTCATCGCCTGACTTCAGGAAGGAACAGTGGAGTGGGTCCAGTGCCATCACCCGCGTCACTGGATCAGGCCATCGAGCTGGTGGAGGACCATATGGTGGCTGTTCCGACGGCAGGACAGCATGTCTCCTCTTCTCCCCTCTCTTCTCTCTCTCTCTCCCCCTCTGTTTCTTGTCCTCACCCCATTCCCCCACCGCGGAGGCTGGGGCTGGCTCCACCCCAGCCGGCCTGCCGCACCCGCTGTGCCCTACTGTTTCCTACTTCCATGTCTGTGTCTTCCCCCCCCTCAGGTGAGTGAGCTCCGAAACACCGGTGCAGAGGAACAGCCTGGGCTGGTATGCTGGCGCTGCAGGGAGCCGGGGCACCTCCAGCATCAGTGCTCGGCGATGGAGGTGGGTGCGGTGGTCCGGATCCCCAACACGCCAGGGACCACCCTCGATTGGGCCAGAGCGTATCGCATACCGGTGAGTATTCAAGGGGATACGTATCAGGCTTTGGTGGACTCCGGCTTTAATCAGACCTCAATCCACCAAAGCCCGGTGCAAGACGAGTCATTGGGGAAAGCACAATTGGTGAAGGTGTTGTGTGTGCACGGGGATGTTCACAACTACCCTTTAGTGTCAGTCCACATTCTATTTCAAGGGGAGAAATTTAGAGTAAAGGTGGCAGTTAATCCTTGCCTTACCCACTCGATAATTTTGGGGACTGATTGGCCGGGATTTAGGGAATTAATGTCACATTTAGTGAAGAGTGGGGCCTGCCATAATTTAGTGGGGGGAGGTCCTGTTGTGGCATTGGCAGGAGCAGCTGTCACAGAGCCATCTATGTCATCACTGCATCAGAGTGAGGAGCAGCAAGCTCCTCCTCCCTCTCTCGGGGAATCCCCTGCAGATTTCCTGTTAGAGCAGTCACAAGACGAGATTCTGCAGCATGCGTTTGACCAAGTGAGAGTAATCGATGGTCAAATGCTCCAGCCAAACGCCACTCCATCCTTCCTCTATTTTTCCATTATTAAGGATAGATTATACCGAGTGACGCAGGACACTCAGACTAAGGATCCGATAACACAGCTTTTAATTCCAAAGAGCTGCTGGGAATTTATATTCCAGGTGGCTCACTTTAATCCCATGGCCAGACACTTGGGGCAGGATAAGACACTAGCCTGAATAATGGCCCGGTTCTATTGGCCAGGGATTCGCGGCGATGTCCGTAGGTGGTGTACGGCACGTGAATGCCAGTTAGCAAATCCCGTGGCCATTCCAAAAGCGCCTTTGCGCCCTCTGCCATTAATCGAGACCCCGTTCGAAAGAATTGGGATGGATCTCTTCGGGCCATTAGATCGGTCAACACGAGGATATCACTTTATTTTAGTCCTGGTGGACTATGCAACATGATATCCGGAAGCAGTGCCTCTTCACAATATCTCAGCACGTAGTATTGCAGAAGAGCTCTTCCGTGTCATCTCTCGGGTCGGAATCCCCAAAGAGATTCTGACTGATCAAGGCACTACGTTTATGTCATGCACACTGCGCAAACTGTATGGGTTACTGGGAATTAAGCCTATCCGCACCAGCGTGTATCACCCACAAACAGATGGCTTAGTTGAATGGTTCAATCGCACCCTCAAGAACATAATTCAGAAATTTTTAAGAGAGGACGTACGCAACTGGGATAAATGGCTCGAGCCCCTGTTATTCGCAGTGCGAGAGGTCCCACAAGCCTCCACAGGGTTCTCCCCATTCGAATTATACAGGCGTAAGCTGCGTGGCATTCTAGATGTGCTGTGTGAAAATTGGGAGGAGGGACCTTCAACAAGTAAAAATTAAATTCAATACGTTATCGACCTGTGTGCCAAACTCCACACACTCACACACCTAACCCAGGAGAATTTGCGGCAGGCCCAAGAACGTCAAGTCCGTCTGTACGACAGGGGCACGCACCTTAGGGAATTCACACTGGGAGATAAAGTACTTGTGTTGTTGCCCACGTTGAGCTCCAAATTGATCGCCAGGTGGCAAGGGCCCTTTGAGGTTACACGGCGAGTCAGGGATGTCGACTATGAGGTGCGGCGAATGGGCAGGGGTGGGCTGTTACAGATTTACCACCTCAATCTGTTAAAACTTTGGAACGAGGAGGTCCCCGTGGCGTTTGTGTCGGTGGTTCCAGAGAAGGTGGAGCTGGGGCCGGAGGTTCAAAAAGGAAAATTGACATCGCCCACCGCTCTGGTCCCCTGTGGAGACCACCTCTCCCCGACCCAACTCACGGAGGTCGCCCAGTTGCAGACAGAATTTTCTGATGTATTCTCGCCCCTGCCCGGCCGCACCCACCTCATAGAACACCACATTGAGACGCCCCCAGGGATGGTAGTGCACAACCACCCTTACAGACTGCCCGAACACAAAAAAAAGGTGGTTCGGGAAGAACTCGAGGCCATGCTCGAAATGGGCATCGTCAAGGAGTCCCACAGTGACTGGAGCAGCCCGGTGGTCTTGGTTCCCAAGGCCGACGGGTCGGTCCGGTTCTGTGTGGACTATAGAAAAGTCAACGCGGTGTCTAAATTCGATGCGTACCCAATGCCTCGTATTGACGAGTTGCTTGATCGACTAGGCACGGCTCGTTTTTATTCAACACTGGATTTCACAAAGGGATATTGGCAGATCCCCTTGACTCCGTTATCCTGAGAGAAAACAGCCTTTTCCACACCGTTTGGCTTACATCAGTTCGTCACACTTCCTTTTGGGCTGTTTGGGGCACCTGCTACGTTCCAGCGGCTTATGGATAGGGTCCTCCGCCCCCACACCACCTACACGGCCGCAGACTTGGACAACATCATTATTTATAGTAATGATTGGCCGCGACACCTAAAACACCTAAGGGCCATCCTTAGGTCACTGAGGCGAGCGGGTCTCACAGCCAACCCGAAGAAGTGTGCGATTGGGCGGGTGGAAGTACGGTATCTGGGCTTCCACTTGGGCAATGGGCAGGTGCATCCCCAAATGAATAAGAGAGCAGCAATTGTGGCCTGCCCGAGGCCCAAGACCAAAAAGAGGGTGAGACAGTTCCTGGGGCTGGCTGGCTACTATCGTAGGTTTATACCTAATTATTCGGACGTCACCAGCCCACTGACTGATCTCACTAAAAAGGGGGCACCAGATTCGGTCCAGTGGACGGAGCAATGCCAGCGGGCTTTCTCTGAGGTAAAGGCTGCACTGTGTGGGGGGCCACTGTTACACTCCCCTGACTTTTCTCTCCCCTTTGTTTTGCAGACGGACATGTCGGACAGAGGGCTGGGGGCTGTTTTGTCCCAGGAGGTGGAGGGGGAGGACCGTCCAGTGCTGTACATCAGCCGGAAGCTGTCGGTGCATGAGGGCCGGTACAGCACCATAGAAAAGGAGTGCCTCGCCATCAAGTGGGGGGTCCTCGTCCTCCACTACTACCTGCTGAGGCACCCTTTCACCCTCTGTTTGGACCATGTGCCCCTCCAGTGGCTCCACTGCATGAAGGATGCCAATGCGCGGATCACCCATTAGTATCTGGCACTCCAGCCGTTTAAGTTCAAGGTGGTCCACAGGCCGGGGGCACAGATGGTCGTGGCAGATTTCCTCTCCCATCAAGGCGGGGGGGAGTCAGCTCCAGGCCGGAAGGCTCCCCGGCCTGAGTCGGGCGGTGGGGATATGTGGCAGTGGGGGTGTGGTCAAGCGTCGGCCTGTGAATGGAGGGCGGAGTCAGGGAAGGTAAGTGGCAGAATCACTGCACCTGACGTGAATTAACCTGTGTTTGTGTGTCTTCCCCAGTGACCGTGCCCTATAAAAGGAGCGAGAGCAGAGAAAAGGAGCTCTCTCCCGACCAGAATGCATGTGTTTGCATGTGTGAGAGAGTGAATGAGCTGAAAAGCTGCATATACCACAGAAAATAAAAGTTTCTGAGAACTCAGTTCTGGCCTACCCTGCTTCTGTGCTCCACCTACCTGCTCTGGTCCTACACACTCCAGTGTAGCTTTGGCAGTATGCTTAGGGTCATTATCCTGCTAGACCGTGAACCTTCATCCTAGTCTCAAACCTCTGGCTGACTCAAACAGGTTTTCCTCCAGAATTGCCCTGTATTTAGTGCTGTCCATCCTTCCTTCAGTCCTGACCAGCTTTCCTGTCCCTGCAGATGAAAAACATCCCCACAGCATGATGCTGCCACCACTATGCTTCATTGTAGGGATGGTGTTTTCAGAGTGTTGGGTTTGCACCACACATGGTATTTCCCATGATGGCCAAAAAGTTAAATTTTTGTCTCATTTGACCAGAGAATCTTCTTCCATGTATTTGGGGAGTCTGCCATATGCTGTTGGGCAAACTCCAAATGTGTTTTTTTTAAGCAATGACATTTTTTTGGCCACTCTTCCATAAAGCCCCACTCTGTGGAGTGTATGTCTTAAAGTGGTCCTATGGACAGATACTCCCATCTCCGCTGTGGATCTTTGCAGCTCCTTCAGTGTTATCATAGGTGTCTTCGTTGCATCTCTGATTAATGCCCTCCTTGCCTGGTCTATGAGTTTTGGTGGGCGGCCTTCTCTTGTCAGGTTTGTAGTGGTGCCATATTCTTTCTATTTTGCCATAATGGATTTAATGGTGCTCTGTGGGATATTCAAAGTTTGGGATATTTTTTATAACCCAACCCTGATCTATACTTCTCCACAACTTTGTCTCTGACCTGTTTGGAGTGCTCCTTGGTTTTCATGTTGCTTGCTTAGTAGTGTTGCAGAGTCAGGGTCCTTTCAGGACAGGTTGATTTATACAGAGATCATGTGACAGATCATGTGACACTTTGATTGCACACAGGTGGATCTTAATCAACTAATTATGTGATTTATGAAGTGAATTGGTTGGACCAGCTCTTATTCAGGGGTTTAATATGAAAGGGGGTGAATACCTATGCACACTCCAGATTTCTGATTTTTAGTCTTAATTATTGTTTGTGTCTCAATAAAAAATAAGTGTGCACCTTTAAAGTGGTAGGCATGTTGTGTAAATCAAATGGTGCTAACCCCCCCAAAAAATCCATTTTAATTCCAGCTTGTAATGTGACAAAACAGGACAAACACCAAGGAGGATGAATACTTTTGTAAGGCACTGTATGCTACGGTATGGTCATGTGGTCTGGCTCAGCCAATCAGAGCACGAGAATCAATCACCAAATACGGTGTCGCTTACGGTCATGCTAGACCTGAATCAAAGACAATTTCATGGTGGAATAATTGGATTTGCAGCAAATTATGGACAGTGGATATAAATCGCTTGAACATTGAAAGACAAGTGTATGTTGTTTGTTTGTTTGTTTGTTTGTTTTTGGGGGCTGTGTTTTGTTTTGTTTTCTGGGATCGAGTTAGCCTGGGCCCGCCCATCCTAAGTGTGACGCAACATGGGGAGCTTTGAAGTTGCGTTAGCCAGACTAGGATCGAGTAGCTGGCACAGACTCTGTAGGCAGGGAAAATTGCTGGTTGCCAGTGCTTGTGGACATCTCTGACAGAATTATAATGGAGTTGTTAAAAACCTGGTAGAATCCAGTTAGGAACAATGTCAATGTCTGCAGTCTTGACAATGCATGTCTATATTAGACATAAATATCAAATATAATTTGTTCCCTTTTAGGAAAAACACTGAAATATATTGTGTAGACTTGCCCTTATATGGACACAAATCACTTCTATTATTGATAACAATTACACCCTCTTTTTAATTTTTTTTAATAAAATATTGATTATTTTTGATAGTTTGATCACATTTCGGGCAGTGGACCCTAATTACACTAGATAATACACTTACTATGTACATTCTGATTAAATACACTATATTTCTATCATCAATCTTAAAGGTCCCATGGCATGAAATTTTCACTTTCTGAGGTTTTTTAATGTTAAAATGAGTTCCTCTGACCTTCTTAAGTCACCCCAGTGGCTAGAAATTTCATAATGTGTAAACCAAACTATGCCCAACATTTGAGAATGGCGTGTCAAAACGGCACGTTGATAAACTCTTCCCTTGCCTATGTCAGCAAGGGAGATGATCCCCATGCCCCCCCTCTGGATTCCCACCCACTGTATGGATTGCCTGCCCAACTCAAAAGTTGCTGTTTGTCCTACCAAGCCTACTGCGCATGCGCGAAGCCTACTGCGCATGCGCAGAACACATAACTACATTTTGTAGTGAGGAGCCCATAGAAGATACATGGAAATTGCGCTGTACATGGATGTGACAACACAGAAAGGAGTCTGTTTTTACTGCCAACGGGAGAGCCCCTGAAGACGCAGTGGCTTAATTTTATTTACTTCAATAATACGCCGTCGAGTCTACCTAAGACGGTGTATGTTTATCAGAAGCATTTTCCTGAGGAATGTTTCCACAACTTGGGACAGTACAGGGCAGGTTTTGCACATCAACTGTCACTGAAGCCTGGGTCCGTACCAAGCATCCCTGCCGCATCAGCAACAAACACCGAACAAGTAAGTGTATAACTGGTCGTTTTGCTGTGTTTTAAAATCAGTGCGTTAGCCTAGCAATGGCTACATTAGCTGTGCAGCTAACCGCTTCCTGCAGTTAGCCAGGTACATGGGCTCGAGTTGTACCATTTTTTTTAGACAGGGCGGACAGACCAGGGCATTCGCCCGCCTGGCCGTGCCCGACAAGGAGCGCTCTCGGCCAGCTTGGGAGGCAGACGGCAGCCCCTCCTGGAAGTGCAGTTTTACCATGGGCCTCATGCGGAAAAAAATGACAAAGTCCCACTGCTCAGTTTTACCATGGGCCTCAGGCGGGAAAAAATGACAAAGTCCCAGTTTTACCATGGGCTCGAGTTGTACCATTTTTTTTAGACAGGGCGGACGGACCAGGGCATTCGCCCGCCTGGCCATGCCCGACGAGGAGCGCTCTTGGCCGGCTTGGGAGGCAGACAGCAGCCCCTCCCCCTCCCCCCATGGCACGCCCCCACCATCTACCCTTCCCCGCCTCCTGCTTCTCATTAGCAAAACAACGCACTGGGAAAAGTGCTGAAATGGGGCTTTCTCCCAGGAGGCTATATCTACGTACCGAGGGTTCATTTCGAGAAAGGCTGCGGATATAACATCCGGAAGCCTCCACGAGCCCGTTTAAAGCATCAACAAACCACAATATATAAGCATTTCATTACTTCTATGAAGGTGATCACATTCTAAGCTTTAAAATTTCATTTATATGCAATGTAATGTTCGTGTCACAGAGTCTTTTTCCTATGCTGTGCTGTTATGTTTAGCTCCAGTTTCCTCTGTACCGTGTTCCTTCCCTTTGTCTTTTTGGTTTTGCACTTTGCTTTTCTTTTTGTACTTTTTTGGACCTAGTATTTACCGTTTTTTGGATCTTCTGAGCGTTGGTATTTTTGCCTTTTCTTTTCTGTTTTTTTTGGCTTTTGTTTTGATTTTTGTACTTTGGTTATTTCTTACTTTTTCCCTTAATCTTCTGAGCGTTTTTTGGATTATACTTGTTGGACTGTAAATATTGTAAATAAACCTTTTTGATACTTTTCTACTTCCGCCTCACGCCTCTGCACTTGCGTCATCCCCCTGGTGGCCTAGTGGGGGTTTGCTGGATTATCACACCAGCGAACCAGGTTCGAATCCCAGCAAAACCCTAACAGAAAGACTCCGTCATGACCGACTCAGCAGAGGCTGCTTCAACTGTCTACCCGGCCAACCTTCAGGGAATTATGGCAGCTCCGACACGCTTCAGAGCGACCATGGACGCTCATGGACGAACGCTCACAAGCCAACGTGCTTGCTTGCCACGAGGTACTGCTTCAGCAAATTGGGAAAACCCTGGCACAGCTGACACCTCTGCCTGCATCTCCTGATCCAGTGCCTCCTGCCACACTGTCTCCTTCACCTTGCGAACCCAGCCTTCCTGCACCACAGAGGTATGACGGCAAGCATGGTAAGTGCCGGGAGTTCCTTACCCAGTGCCAACTCACCTTTGAGCTCCAGCCTACCACCTACACTACGGATCGCCGCAAGATCACCTTTGTGATAACCTTGTTAGCTGGCAGAGACGGGGACCCAAGTGCTCTGATTTTGAACTGTTTACTGAAGAGATGCTTCGGGTCTTCGACCAGGTGGACATCAGTACCGACACGGCCAGAAAGCTCATGTCCATCCGGCAAGGAGGAAGCGTCGCAGACTACGCCATATCGTTCCGGATGCTTGCAGCAGTCAGCGGATGGAACGAGGCTGCCCTGGTTTCAGCCTTTCACCATGGTTTGTCTGACCCCATCAAAGACGGTCTGGCCTCTATTGGATGCCCAAGTGACCTCGAAACTCTGATCTCGCATGCTATTCGTCTGGACAACAGGATTAGAGAATGCCGCCAAGTCCTGAGTCTCCCCGGCCTCACTGCCTCTACATGGAGCCCGTATACCTCCTCCAGTGACTGTCCAGAGCCCATGCAAGTTGGCCGTACTCGTCTCTCCGTAGCCGAGAGGGAGCGCAGAAGGAGGGACAAGTGCTGCATCTACTGTGGCAAGCCTGGTCACTTCCGAGCATCATGTCCCGAGCTCTTGGGAAAAGGACCGCCCCGTCCAGCTGAGGGAGGGTTGTGACGGGGCCTACCCTCTCTCCCGGACTCCCTGGCCAAGGAATCTACATCCCGGTCTCCATCTCCTGGGGTGAGTCCGTCCACTCTTGTCAAGCCTTGTTAGACTCAGGGGCGGCTGGAAACTTTATGGATATCCACTTCGCCCAAAGTATCAATGTCCCGACTGCGCCTCTTGAAGTCCCTCTGTCTGTGTCTGCCCTGGATGGCCAAGCCTTAGGTGATGGAAGAGTCACCCAAGTAACTTCTCCAGTCTTCCTCCAGTCTCAAGGTCACAAGGAAGAAATATCCCTGCACCTGATTCCTTCACCAGAGTTCCCAGTGATTCTAGGCCTTCCTTGGCTTACCCGCCACAACCCTCGCATAGACTGGGTAACAAGCCAGGTTGTGGAATGGGGTCCTGCATGCCATGCCTCTTGTCTGCTCTCTAACTCTCCTGTGTCTCCTGCCAAGCCTCCTGATCTCACCGAGTTATCTCAAGTTCCCACAGAGTACTGGGATCTTAAAGAGGTTTTTAGCAAGAGCAGGGCCGCCGTTCTTCCTCCGCACCGGGCCTACGACTGTGCCATCGACTTGCTCCCTGGGACTACCCCTCCTCGTGGCAGACTGTTTTCCCTCTCTCAGCCAGAACACAAGGCCATGGAGGAATACCTCAAAGACACCCTGGCCTCTGGGTTCATTCGACCCTCCACCTCACCTGCTGGTGTCGGCTTCTTCTTTGTCGGCAAGAAGGATGGGGGGCTCCGACCATGTATTGACTACAGGGGCCTGAACAAGATCACTGTGCGCAACCGATATCCCCTTCCGCTGATGTCCACAGCATTCGACCTGCTCCAAGGCGCCACCGTCTTCACCAAGTTGGACCTACGGAACGCATACCACCTCATCTGTATCCGACAGGGAGACGAGTGGAAGACTGCCTTTAACACCCCGTCTGGGCACTACGAATACCAGGTGATGCCCTTCGGACTCACCAACGCACCAGCTGTTTTTCAGGCCCTAATTAACGACGTCTTGAGGGACATGATTAACCTATACATTTTTGTCTACCTCGATGACATCCTTATCTTTTCCAAGACCGTGCAGGAGCACCGCCACCATGTCCGCCAGGTTCTCCAGAGGCTGCTACAGAACAATCTGTTCGCCAAGGCCCAGAAATGTGAATTTCATGGTCCCGAGGTCTCCTTTCTGGGTTTTATTGTACGGACAGGCCAACTCCAAATGGACCCAGCCAAGACCCTGGCCATCCGGGACTGGCCTACTCCCAAGTCCATCAAAGAGGTTCAGCAGTTCTTAGGATTTGCTAACTTCTACCACAAGTTTATCAGGAACTTTAGTTCTGTAGCAGCACCCATGTCGGACCTCACCAAAGGGACAGGTGGATCTTATGTCTGGTATCCTCAGGTGGAAAAGGCGTTCAAAGACCTCAAGCACCGCTTCTGCACGGCACCCATTCTGGTCCTCCCGGACACCTCCCAACCATTCATCGTGGAGGTGGACGCCTCGGACAGTGGTGTCGGCGCGGTGCTCTCTCAATGTTCGGAAGGAAAGCTGCACCCCTGCGCTTACTTCTCCCACTGCCTGAGTCCTGTGGAGTCCCGGTACGATGTGGGGGATCAAGAACTGCTAGCAGTCAAACTGGCCCTTGAGGAGTGGAGGCACTGGCTGGAGGGAGCGCAACATCCATTCCTGGTTTGGACGGACCACAAGAACCTGGAGTACCTCCAGCAAGCCAAGAGACTGAACCCACGACAGGCTAGGTGGGCCCTGTTTTTCAGTCGGTTTGACTTCACCCTCTCGTACCGCCCCGGATCCAAGAACACCAAACCTGACGCACTGTCCAGGCTGTTCTCTGCCACTAACAGGGAGAGTGAAGTCGGGCCTATTATCCCTGTGTCCTGGATCGTGGCCCCTGGCCGCTGGGGTATTGAGGAGGCCGTCCTGGGACGGGGCCACCGGGCCTCTTGTACATCCCACATCAAGCCCGGGCCAAGGTTCTCCAGTGGGGTCACTCTTCCCCTCTCACCGCCCACCCGGGAGCTCGGAGGACCCTGGACTTCCTGAAAAGATGCTTCTGGTGGCCAAGCATGGAGAAGGAAGTGAGGTCATTCTTCCTGTCCTGTGATGTGTGCACCAGAACCAAGAACCCATGACAGCTTCCCCAGGGCCTCCTGCATCTTCTGCCTATTCCCCAGTGTCCCTGGTCCCACGTGGCAGTCGACTTCATCACGGGTCTCCCTGAGTCACAAGGTAACACTGTCATATTGGTCATAGTTGACAGATTCTCCAAGGCCTGCCGCTTTTTACCACTGTGCAAGCTCCCTTCTGCTCTTGAGACTGCTAAACTATTATTTACTCATGTCTTCCGAGTCTTTGGTCCCCCGCAGGACATCGTCTCAGACCGGGGGCCCCAGTTCTCCTCCCGAGTGTGGCACGGGTTCTGCAAGGTCATCGGAGCCACTGCCAGCCTCTCCTCTGGGTTTCACCCACAGTCCAATGGCCAGACGGAGAGGCTCAACCAGGACCTGGAAACCACCCTGCGAGGCCTGGTGATGGATAACCCGACATCGTGGAGCACCTGGCTGCCATGGGCAGAGTATGCCCACAACACCCTGCAGTCATCGGCCACCAAGCTGTCGCCATTCCAGTGCCAATTCGGGTTCCAGCCACCTCTGTTCCCGGACCAGGAAGAGGACGCAGGGGTGCCCTCGGTCAACCAATATGTCAGACGGTGTCGCAAGACCTGGAGCAAGGTCAGGAAGACCCTCATCCAGACCTCCAGAACCAACCAGACTCAGGCCAACCACCATAGAAGACCTGCCCACGCTTTCCGCCCTGGGCAGCGGGTTTGGCTGTCCACTAAGGACCTTCCGCTGCGGGTGGAGAACCGCAAGCTTGCTCCTCGCTACATTGGCCCCTTCAAGGTGGTGCGCAGGGTGAACCCTGTCGCCTACTGGCTCCAGTTGCCCCGGACTCTGAGGATCAACCCCACATTCCATGTTTCCCTGTTGCGGCCCGTACTGACGTCCACGTATGCCCCTGCCCCTAGGATCCCCCCACCCCCCCGCATCTTCCAGGGTCAGACTGTGTTCACCGTGCATCGCCTGCTTGACTCCCGCCGGGTCCGCGGCGGGCTTCAATATCTAGTTGATTGGGAGGGCTATGGCCCTGAGGAACGCTGTTGGGTCCCCGCCTGGGACATTCTAGATAAAGGACTATGCCGGGACTTCCATTCGGCCCATCCGGATCTCCCTGGGAACGTCAGGAGACGCTCCTAGAGGGGGGGGTCCTGTTAGGACTGGGACTGTTTTGGCCTCTAGAGGCCACTGTTATTTTCTTTTCTTGTCATGTTTGTTTTGGCCTCTAGAGGCCGCCACTGTGTTTTTGTGTTTGTCTTGATTGCCTGTTTCCTGCCCCACCTTGTTCCTTAATTGTTGTGTGTATAAATACCCCTCTGTTTGTTCCCTTGTCACGGAGTCTTTTTCCTATGCTGTGCTGTTATGTTTAGCTCCAGTTTCCTCTGTACCGTGTTCCTTGCCTTTGTCTTTTTGGTTTTGCACTTTGCTTTGCTTTTTGGACTTTTTTGGACCTAGTATTTACCGTTTTTTGGATCTTCTGAGCGTTGGTATTTTTGGCTTTTCTTTTCTGGTTTTTTGGCTTTTGTTTTGATTTTTGTACTTTGGTTATTTCTTATTTTTTCCCTTAATCTTCTGAGCGTTTTTTGGATTATATTTGTTGGACTGTAAATATTGTAAATAAACCTTTTTGATACTTTTCTACTTCCGCCTCACGCCTCTGCACTTGAGTCATCCCCCTGGTGGCCTAGTGGAGGTTTGCTGAATTATCACACCAGCGAACCAGGTTCGAATCCCAGTAAAACATTGGGACTACCCCTCCTCGTGGCAGACTGTTTTCCCTCTCTCAGGCAGAACGCAAGGCCATGGAGGAGTACATCAAGGACGCCCTGGCCTCTGGGTTCATTCGACCCTCCACCTCACCCACTGGTGCCGGCTTCTTCTTTGTCGGCAAGAAGGATGGGGGGCTCCGGCCATGTATTGATTACAGAGGCCTTAACAAGATCACTGTGCACAACCGCTATCCCCTTCCGCTGATGTCCACAGCGTTCGACCTGCTCCAAGGTGCCACTGTCTTCACCAAGTTGGACTTACGGAACGCATACCACCTCATCCGTATCTGACAGGGAGACGAGTGGAAGACTGCCTTTAACACCCTGTCAGGGCACTATGAGTATCAAGTTATGCCCTTCGGACTCACCAACGCACCAGCAGTTTTTCAGGCCCTTATCAACGACGTCTTGAGGGACATGATTAACCAGTACGTTTTCGTCTACCTAGACAACATCTTGATATTTTCCAAGACCTTACAGGAGCACCACCACCATGTCTGCCAAGTCCTCCAGAGGCTACTACAGAACAATCTGTTTGCTAAGGCCCAGAAATGAGAGTTTCATGTCCCTGAGGTCTCCTTCCTGGGATTTATTGTACGGATGGGACAACTCCAAATGGACCCAGCCAAGACCTTGGCCGTCCAGGACTGGCCTACTCCCAAGTCCGTTAAAGAAGCTCAGCGGTTCTTAGGATTCGCTAACTTCTACCGCAAGTTTGTCAGGAACTTCAGCTCTGTAGCAGCACCCATATCAGATCTCACCAAAAAGACTGGTGGATCTTATGTCTGGTCTCCTCAGGTGGAAAAGGCGTTCAAGGACCTCAAGCACCGCTTTTGTACGGCACCCATTCTGGTCCTCCTGGACACTTCCCAACTGTTCATCGTGGAGGTGGACGCCTCGGACAGTGGTGTCGGCGCGGTGCTCTCTCAACGCTCGGAAGGAAAGTTGCACCCCTGCGCTTACTTCTCCCACCACCTGAGCCCTGCGGAGTCCCGGTATGATGTGGGGGATTGAGAACTGCTAGTGGTTAAACTGGCCCTTGAGGAGTGGAGGCACTGGCTGGATGGAGCGCAACATCCATTTCTGGTTTGGACGGACCACAAGAACCTGGAGTACCTCTAGCAAGCCAAGAGACTGAACCCACGACAGGCTAGGTGGGCCTTGTTTTTCAGTCGATTCGACTTCACCCTATCGTACCGCCCCGGCTCTAAGAACACCAAACCTGACGTGCTTTCCAGGCTGTTCTTTGCCACCATCAGGGAGAGGGAAGTTGGGCCTATTATCCCTGTGTCCTGGATTGTGGCCCCTGTCCGCTGGGGTGTTGAGGAGGTCGTCCAACGAGCTCAACGCCAGGACCCCGGTCCTGGGACGGGGCCACCGGGCCTCTTGTACATCCCTCGTCAAGCCCGGGCCAAGGTTCTCCAGTGGGGTCACTCGTCTCCTCTCACCGCCCACCCAGGAGCTCGGAGGACCCTGGACTTCTTGAAAAGACGCTTCTGGTGGCCAAGCATGGAGAAGGAAGTGAGGTCATTCATCCTGTCCTGTGATGTGTGCACCAGAACCAAGAACCCACGACAGCTTCCCCAGGGCCTCCTGCATCCTCTGCCTATTCCCCAGCATCCCTGGTCCCATGTGGCGGTCGACTTCATCACGGGCCTTCCAGACTCTCAAGGTAACACTGTGTCATTTTGGTCATAGTCGACAGATTCTCTAAGGCCTGCTGCTTCATACCACTGTGCAAGCTCCCTTCTGCCCTTGAAACAGCGAAACTTATATTTACTCATGTCTTCCAAGTCTTTGGTCTCCAACAGGACATTGTCTCAGACCGGGGGCCCCAGTTCTCCTCCCGAGTGTGGCACGGGTTCTGCAAGCTCATCGGGGCCACTGCCAGCCTCTCCTCTGGGTTCCACCCCCAGTCCAATGGCCAGACGGAGAGGCTCAACCAGGACCTGGAAACCACCCTGCGAGGCCTGATGATGGATAACCCGACATCATGGAGCACCTGGCTGCCATGGGCGGAGTACGCCCACAACACCCTGCAGTCATCAGCCACCAGGTTGTCGCCATTCCAGTGCCAATTCAGGTTCCAGCCACCTCTGTTTCCGGACCAGGAGGAGGACGCTGGGGTGCCTTCGGTCAACCAGTACGTGAGATGGTGTCGCAAGACCTGGAACAAGGTCAGGAGGACCCTCATCCAGACTTCCAGGGCCAACCAGACTCAGGCCAACCGCCATAGAAGGCCTGCCCACGTTTTCCACCCTGGGCAGCAGGTTTGGCTGTCCGCCAAGGACCTTCCGCTGCGGGTGGAGAACCGCAAGCTTGCTCCTCGCTACATTGGCCCCTTCAAGGTTGTGCACAGGGTGAACCCTGTCGCCTACCTGCTCCAGTTGCCCCGGACTCTAAGGATCAACCCCACATTCCGTGTTTCCCTGTTGCAGCCCGTACTGTCGTCCACGTATGCCCCTGCCCCTAGGAATCCCCCGCCCCCCCGCATCTTCCAGGGTCAGACTGTGTTCACTGTGCGCCGCCTGCTTGACTCCCGCCGGGTCCGCGGTGGGCTCCAATATCTAGTGGACTGGGAGGGCTATGGCCCTGAGGAGCGCTGCTGGGTTCCCGCTCGGGACGTGTTAGACAAGGAACTGTGTCGGGACTTCCATTCGGCCCATCCAGATCGCCCTGGGAACGTCAGGAGACGCTCCTTGGGGGGGGGGGGGGGTCCTGTTAGGACTGGGGACTGTCTTGGCCTCTAGAGGCCGCTGTTATTGCTTTATCTTGTCATGTTTGTTTTGGCCTCTAGAGGCCGCCACCGCTTCTGTGTTTTGTGTTTGTTTTGATTGCCTGTTTCCATGTGCCTTTTACCCCCACCTGTTCTTTATTTCCTGCCCTGCCCAGTTTCTTAATTTCCCTGTGTATAAATACTTCCTCAGTTTGGTCCCTAGTCACGGAGTCTTTGTGCTGTTATGTTATCACTAGAGACCTCTGTTCCGTGTTCCTTGCCTTTGTCTTTGTGGTCTTTTGTACTTTGCTTTCTTGTGGACTTTTTGGACTTTGTATTTACCATTTTGGATCTTCTGAGTGTTTGGATTTTTGCCTTTTCTTTTCTTATTTTTTGGCTTTTTGTTTTGACTTTGAACTTTTGGATTTTTTATTTTTTCCCATATATCTTCTGAGCTTTTGGATTATACTTTTGTTTTTTGCCTTGGATTTTTTTTGCATTGTAAATAAACTGTTTTTTCTACTCTACTTTCGCCTCACTCCTCTGCACTTGAGTCTTTCCCCTGGTGGCATAGTGGGGGTTTGCTGGATTACTACACCAGCGACCTGGGTTCGATTCCCAGCAAAACCCTAACGTTTGTGATGTCACCTGTGGAACTGCCAGCAGGCTGCAAGAGGTTGCATGGTTTCAGTGCACAGTCTGTGTAGACCAAGTTTAGCAGCTAGCACTTTTGCATTGAAATATGGAATTGTCACCTGAGCACAATGTTACTTCACCTTTGGATGAAGAATATAATGAGATGTCAGAATTGGGGCTTCATCTGTTTGGATTCGATGATGATTCAAGTAGTGAAGATGACAGAGACAAAACTGGGGATGTAAATAATACGGTCGTTTTCTCATAAACAAACCAGCGCTGACGTAGGATTCAGAAGGAGGCGTCCCGCACATGATGTCACGAAAACCAATGTTTGGCGGGAAATCCGAATGCCAGGTTTTTTCAGAGGTGGACGAATTCGTCTCAAATGGCTTGATTTCAACTGAATTTTTCTGGTATTGCGCAAGGTAAAAAAGCTGCACAAAATGCAAAATGTGACAGATATTTGACCAAAGTTTAATATAAAATAGGAGAATTACATTGAGCTTGCTCCTGAATTTACCCATGATATGCATTTTAAGCTTTGGTTTAGTTAGTTTTGACACTTCTTTGAAGGTTTTAATGTGATTTAAATTTGAAAGATTACTGTCAGTGTGCAACGCCATGTTGTTTTAGTTTGTTTATATTTTGGTTACTCCCCAAGGCACAAAGCATTATGGGTAATGTGAAAGTAGTCATTAGCCCTGAGTGATGGGGCCTAACGACGCCACTGCATTAGCCATGGGGACTCAACATGCTATGCTGCCCGAACCATGGAGCCCTTCAGTCGCTTGCCAGCTGTCAGCACTTTCATTTTGCTATTTTTACTGACCTCTGTATTACTGACACTGTCTGATGTGCTCGGGGATGGTTAGGGCTCTGAGTGTGCCTCCCCTGTGGCTGTTTTGGCCCTTAAATCCTATTCAGTGCTTGAATAAGCTCACCCAAAAACTTCATCAACTTGGACTGCACCATTGTTTGGTTCATGCAGAGATAATTACACCACCACACCAGGCCAATTAAGCCGCATTGCGATTGGTCAAAAGCTTGGGACTCATTATGTGTAGACTTAGATTTTTATTGGTCACAAGCACGTGCTCATTGTTTACACTCTGGGGAAGTCTCTTCACTGCAGTTGGATTTCAGCAAACGGAGGGATTTGTGGAGGGATTTCTAGAAAAGATGAAATATGATAATGACAATGATAACGATGATAAATACATTTGTCACTGTGACGAGTGCTAGTAATTTTCTCTTCATCACTGATGGATATGTTCGTCAGTGACAAGCGCCAGCAGGAACCCTGAATGTCTCATGTTTTCTAACCAAAGTGCTGAATGAGTTTGGACAGGATGTGCCTTTTAGAAATTTTTCTAGAAATCTGATTATATTAAAATATTAATAATTTCTTACT